>NW_026889764.1:15115000-15442500 GCF_033153115.1 Saccostrea echinata
AGAAACGGCGAAATAAAATCAAGGAATAAACTGCATCGAATTCTAAGCTTAATTAAGGGAGTTTTCTTCCTTTCCAAAACCTATTTTTATCTGTTTTGACAACCGAAAATCGAAGCGATCGATAACGATGCTGTATTGGCGTGACGTCACTACATGGACCAAATTAGCGGGTCAATATAGTAATCAATGGATTTACTCCGTGAACAACCGTCGAGAGTAGCCTGCTATGCCGCATTTGTTGTAGAGTTTTGACAAATTGGACTCGTAAATGTAGACCATGGGATCGGAGCTTTCCAGTTTGAATCAGAAATCGATTTTAATGAGTAGCTGAGATTTCAAATCAGCCAGAGCCTACCGAGGAAAGAGGTCAAGGAGAATAAAATAAATGACATGTTTAATATTCACAAACATCGACTAGAATACGTTTAAGTCTTTAAAATGTTAAACCTCGCATTAAATCCTGAAATTGTATCATGAATAAGTTTGTAAACTGATTTCCTTTTTCAGTTAGCGGTAAGAATTTCACTTCAAGATAGCCCCCAAATATATCTATTGTAAAGATTTATTTTCCTAAAACCCCATCTTTTGAAAGAAATGTCTTGAATAAATGTGCTGCATAACCATCATGATTATGAACTATGAATGAAACCATCGATTTATATTACATTATATTATAAAAGTAAAAGGATCGCTCAAAACATCAGCATAACATCAGCATAACTTCCAGTGTTTTCTTAGCATTCTAAATGGCTGCTCCATCTAGTGATGTCACAGTGGCCAAAGGACTGAATACGCTCGATTCAGAATATCGTTCAGGTTTGAATAAGGGTCTTTACCCGATATCTCAGTTAATTGTGCACAGATTTTGAAGCATTTTTTCCTTGGATTTATTTCACTTTGATCTATATCGTATAAATTAAAAGAATTATGAGCCATTTCCATTGCCCTTTAAGGCTATGGCCAGATATTCTACTAGCCTATACGAAATGACGTTATGGTAACCTATATGACTTTAAGCTTTGAGATTTATTTATATCTTTATTTAAAGATTTATTTCAGGTCCTAGAAATGATTGAAAACATGCAGAAGATAATATAAGCTAAATTTTATCATGGAGGGGGGGGGGGGTTATAAGTATCGAAGTATTTGACATGGGATTAAATACCTAACCCTTGATGTCATACATATAATTGCTGATCATATATTTGCCGAGTGAAAATAAAATGTGACGAGAATTCATGTAATCAAATATATGAAGTGGGTGTTAAAAAGCATATAACGTAAACATCATGTGTCATTCATAAAGAATTAAAGATTAAGTATCAATTACGCTGATTTATTTTTTATCATTTTTACGTATAACGAAGACAGGCAGTGTTTCGAAATTCCGATTTTCTTGGCCATTCTTAACACCAAAGATGCAAAATTCAACATTACACTGAAATTTCTTTATATCTTTACTTAAAGATTTATTTCAGGTCATAGAAATGAATGAAAACATGCAGAAGATAATATAAGGTACATTTTGTCATTTTGGGGGTATAAGTATCGAAGTATTTGTCATGGGGATTAGATACCTAACCCATGATGTCATAAAAGCTGATCAAATATTTGCTGAGTGAAAATGAAATGTGACGAACTCCAATATGACAACAAGGGAATTAACGCGGTTAATACAAGTAATATTCTTAATCACAAAAGGGTCCAGTCTTGTATTCCACCATATTTCAAGTTGAAGACTACACCTTGTATTTCCTACAAATATACATTAACTATTGCTTCCAACTTTTTAATTACAAGAAAACTTTACAGGGCCTGGAAATCGAATTTTAAAACATTATCCTCCTTCGTGTTCATGTTTTTCTTCACCCTGTAACTATAGTCCTGCTAAATACGTTATTACTGGCGATGTAAATATAGTTAACAATGGGACATTAGATCATTTATTTTAAAAGGTCCTAAATATAGGGAACCCCGATTCTTTAACTGGCGTCGTAATTTCTTACAAATTATGGATTCTGTAGAGGATTACGCCAAGCTTTAAGTCAGACATGAAAAAAGACCTTGACACTTTGTCAGAATGGATTAAATGTATCAGATAATAAAAGTACTACGATTCAATGAAGGGTGGACACACATTATTTATTAATGGTTGATGTTGAAACAATGTTTTCAGTTACATTTGCATCATTCAAGTTAATATTTTCTAATTCTACTCCCTTATCTGTTATATCTGATAAAGGTTTTGCCTTAAAGAAGCAATTGAATGCATCTGCACGATATCTATAAACTCTGAAATTGTTTACAAACCATTAATTACTTCAAAAACGTTTCTCTTGAATTTTCCAAAATTCCGGGTTGAATATTAAAAACGTACATTTTGTAATGTTATAGAACAGTATGTGACAGTAGTACAAATGAAATCCATAACAACAGTACACTATAATGGCCATGTCAAAGTTGTGATTAACAATTACAATATTGTTCTGATCTTGATAGATGTAAAAGGTTCTTCTAAACGAAAACCTGCTGAGTTCATATTCTTATTCATATAGAATGAAAATTTTAAGTACATGTTAACATTGAATAAAATATACTACAATGGAATACTTTTTTTTAAAAACAATTATCATAAACAGTTCAGAGAGCAAGGAAAAAGTCATGTCAATTTTGGTTCAACGATTTCAATTATATTTCTATGTATTCCTAATATTTGATATGCATCTACTATGGTGAAGTTATCAACAAGAACAAATCATATATTTCTAAACTGATTGTGTTAGAGTATTATAATTGCCCATCTGCAGCTTGGTTCATCGTATTTTTTTTTTCATGAATGAAAAGCAATGCTAGATCATAGTAATACATTAAAATACTTAAAACATTATTTTTTTTCTACACTGTAAAGAAGTCACTTAGCAGGATATGATACTTTGAAAGAACAAGGCACGGTTTCAATACAAATCTTACCCTCGCAGCTATGTTAAGGCTTCCCGAAGCTTTAAAATGCGCTCCAAACATAATATGTCATTGCGAGGTCGGTTTTGGTTTTAATTTATAAGTATTGAACTTTAGTACTTCCAATTTATATAAAGGGTTTCCTCGGCTATATATTAGCATATTTGTTATGATATCACATGACTTTGTTGGTCACGTGACGGTCATTTATAATTTTTTGAAGTGTTTCATATAAATCGCTTCGGCGCAGCTGATTAACACAATAATTATTAACATTTTGTTATATAAATAAACTCATCGTATCCTTGTGTATCCGAAATGTGCTTGGGAAAAGTCATAGTATTACTTGGGTACAAAATATTTCCTGAGAAATTCAACTTACCTACAAATTTGAGGGTATTTTCCACACAATATCGTAATCTGTATTAAAACAAAGCCAACACACATTTTTCCCAAGCAAGATTCAGTTAGAGAACAACCTCTTCTTACAGATTTCCACAAAAATTCTCAGATTAATCCTCATTAATCACCTGCGCCAGACTCTTTTATACACACAAAATAAATTCTACCTCCAACCACGGGTATAAAACAGAGTACATTTCAAAAGTATATTTTTCATAAGCATTTTGAACATGATGAATTTCAATCAAGGGTATGTAAGCTGTGTATTTTTAAAATATTCGGACATATAAGACTTAAAAAACCTTTAACGACCCGTGAATTTTGCAATAGCTCTCTAGCATTTTACATGCAGTTTGAAATAAAGTGTTTAAGTTCATGACACTCTCCCCGTCATAACAGCTCAAGTTTGCAGTGACCTGAAGTCATTTTCCATTATGACGTCATATTTTGGTAGTTCAGAGATGTGAAGGCACAGAGTGCACTGTCATATTCTACGGGAAGCCTTAACCTACCTGCGCTGTTTTTCTTAAATATGAAAGTGATGTGAAAAATTACTACTCATGCTTTCTGAATCATTGAAATTCCATACAGAAAGATCATACAAATCATTTTTCTCACATGACCTTCTAAATACTAATTGTGACGTCATAAACTTGTGGATTTTCCCGTATTTTCTTATAAAGTTGTAGAAGACACCAATTTTCAATGGAATTTTCTTTCAGATAATGTTGTCTACAGGCATTGTCCAAAAAGATTTTGATATGTGAGATTTTTCAAAGAATTTTACACAGCATATCCAAAAATTAAAGTGTGCGACGACTGTGGACACTATTTTCTTAAGGAAAATATCCCTCGAAATGGGTCATTTGGAGGCTTTTTCTGTTTAAAATAGAGAAATGCATCAAATTAATGACGTAAATTTCCAGAATGGTACTCCTTCGTGCCATATTCTTTCCTGATTTATCACACTCATATACTCGACTAATATTTAAGCCAGTTTCTAAACCTTTTGAAAACATTAATTTTTTTTGGCACAATAAAGCTAAAACCGTACCTTCTTCTTTGTTTTTGAGATACAAATTGAAATAAAATTGTTATATCATACATTGTCGAATAAGTTTGTACAGCAAATTGATTTTTATAATGGCTAGCCAACAAGAACTATTCAGTTTGACAGTTTTCTTATGCTTCAAAGCAGCACAGGTCGAAAAAACATCTAAAAGCATTTGCATAAAGGCGGCTTAAAGGTGACCTAAAGGGGATTCAAAGTTTATTTTTTATAGGAAACTTTAAGCTGCAGCTTATAGGTGCTTCATATTCAAACTTCTTTTATCTGCGCTAAGTAATCTTTCAGCCACCTATACGCAACATTTAAGGACTCTTTAAACTATTTTCAAGTGTAAAATATGGAGATAAAGAACAGTAATCAAGCTCAAAATCCATTGGAACATTACAAATTTGGAGCAGAGCAAACACGGACCTCTAAAAATATAGAGATGTGGGATCAGATGCCATGTTGGAGTAAGCATCCCCTGTCGACTGGTCTTACCCGCCGTGTGTTCATTGCTATGATCGGACAAAAGGAAAAATTCCGCAGTCAATTCAGTGTGTAAATTATGGTCTAACAATTTGCATGAAAAACCACAACATTCTACTTAATGATACATATGTATATTGTATTTGCTGACTATACTAGGTCATTATATTGTCCATAGAATCGAATTGCGATCGAAATGTTAAAACGAGACTATAGATATCATTGTTTCATCTTTTTTGTCTATAGTTTGCCTTGTTTTAGATATTGTTTGTACGAGGAGAATCCTTTTGCGTATTCTTAAATAAGTAGAATCTTATCTATTTAATAATTTCATCTCGCTAATTCTAACCTAAACGCTCGTACTTACATTCACAAGTTTAAAAGAAAAAATCATCGTCAAAGTGACGTGCTTTTATAAAATGAAATTAAATATATATTTAAAAAAAATATTTCCTTGTTCTCCATATTTCTATGTTGATAACCGTGTTTCTTTCTCAAGCACATAGTATTGTCCAACACTTTTGTTTTGTTTTCCACTGTTACATCCAGCCATGATTACGTCATCTTTTTCCGAAGAAATTTTAATTTCCGCAGCAGAAAATGGCAAAGCACTGTCTTCATTGGCAAGTGCTGTAGCAGAAGTTTCCTGCCTTACATCGTGGTGGTCGTTGAGTTATCCTCTTTTTATCTTATCTATTTCATATAAATGGTTGTACTCATGAAAACCATCTTCTTTTACGCAAGATTCCAAATAATCCTCTTGTTCTTTCTCCGTAGTTAAATGCGAATCAATTTTGGGGTTTAGCTGAAAATTATCATTTATAATCTCAGTTATTGCAGAAACCTATTATTGTACATGTAGATATATCTTTTCTTATAGATATATTTACCCTTAGATTTCTTATAGCAGAATTTCATGGTAATAAAAAATCAATATAAAAACTAATTTTGTTTTTAAAACCTTTGTCATTGCTGATAATATTCAAACAACTTTTTTGATAATCAAGCATTATATATATCGCACTCAACTTAAAACATCTCCGAATTAAATTCACAAGAGTTGACGAGCTGCCACAGAAATATTCTTTTAAGTTATCAATTCATTGCATTTTCTACTGTTAAAATGTTGACCAAAAATATTTGTTCTACAATACATGTACATTTATTTAAAAATAAAATAAGTATAATTCCCTTCATACTCTCATTAGTTTTTATTCCAGTTAAAAACTTAATATACTAAAAAACGATTGGTAAGTACATTGAAATACCATTTCATCATTTATTTCGCTGTATAATGCGATTTGCCCTTTTCTTCCTTCAAGGGCATTTTGTATTGGACAGTCATTCCCGATTTCAAACGCTGGATTTTGCAAATTCTCTGAAATTCGATCTTTCCTGGAAAAGTAAATTCAACGTAAGAAATTTTGAAAGTTAACAATGCATGCGCATCGAAGAAAACTAGAAAATATAAGAAAGTTGTTTATCATAACGACGTGAGGTTTTTAAATGATGAAATGCGACTCCTACTTAAATCAAAAATACCTTTTCTGTTCTCTCTTCTCTCTTCTGCTAAGACAAAAGAAGATAATTGTTGGAATAAGTGATCCAATCAAAGCCCCACCTACAGCAGTTCCGACGAGAGATTCAGCTGAGGAATCAAGATTACCTATTAAAATGTAGAAGTGCAAGAATATAAAATAGTAATAAAGTTCTAATGCATGTCCTCGTATTCATTACTGATGATTCTATAATGTTGGGAAATACGCCTTGAAATATTCCGACAAAATGAATACAGTGTGTATTTCTTTTTTCAACAGCATGGGTTTTAATGAACTGATATCTGCTTTTGCATACATATCGGTTCTCTGCTGAGGTAGGCCGAAGCGACGTCACCTGCATTAGCTGTTTGTCACTTGACAAGTTTAAAATTAGAAAAAAAATTATCTTTGACCGCAAGATCGTAAAAATTCAACGATATACGGATATCTTTTAGCGATGAAATCGATTGTATGTTTTAAAATACAATTTTAACCTTAATTTCTGAGAGCAACTTCCTCGTGCTCTGGAATGGTTTACGACGCACTATTTTTATAGTCACTAGGTGTCGCGCGGGAAGCAAGGGGTATAGGCTACTTTCCGTATTTTCGCTTTACGGTTAACTTAATATTTACAGTATGCCCAAGTACTGTTGTGTGCCAGGTTGCTGCGGGTTTGGAGGGGGCACAAATTTCCCACAGACAAAACCTTAAAAATTGGAGAATCACTGTTGAACGTATCGATCCTGTGACTAAGCAACTGTGGAAACCTGTGGATCTTTTCACAAAAAAATCTCTCGATATATTTTTATCTTAATTGAAAACATGATAAAAATCGTATTCACAAAAATTCTTAAGAAAGTTGGAAGTGCAAAATCTGTCGTAACTTTACGAGAGCCCAAACCCTCTCTTAAGTATTTTAAAACCGATTTTATTGTAAAAATATAACCACTAAAACCAAAATACACGTTAAATTGAACTGAGTAAAGCAACTTACAATAATATTTCATATTTTTTTCACAATCATTGTCGAAAAATATTTACGATGTAAGTTTCACTTATGATTTTCGTATGACCTACTTTTATGTCAGACTTGTGATTGTGATGTCAGATTTTAGCTTCCTTACTTCACAAACGATTGCATTCGATATTTGTATTCCATAATGTTTGTTATGCTGATAAATGTTGAAAACTATTTTTATTTTCACCCACTTATTTAAGGATTAAAAAGCATATTTATGTAATCCTAGTGATCTGGCTAGGCTACCGCATAAGTTGTAGTTAAAACATAACAAAGACAAAGTATATTGAGTGAGAATTGTCATTTATTAAATGACAATAAGTATATAACATAAATAAAGTTAAAGGGAGATCACCGGGATATTTCCTTAGTACAAAGAACAATAAAATTGGCAATGGTATCTCCCCTGTTGCAAACAATCATCATTTTGGCAAAAATATTTTGACAAATAAAAAGTACATAAATTACAAAGTTGTCAAAACAAAAAGCTGCGAAGGCGAAAACAATTTTTTTTTTTTTTTTTTTTTTTTTGCCTTCATAAAGTAAACAAACATACTTATCTTGAATGCTGCAATACAGCAATTCTAATACTAAGCATATATTTCTTCATATGTCTGGAGTCACCCTCAATATGAACTCCATCTCGTCCCAGGTAGGACAGGTCCGCCCAAAATCCTCTGTGTGGCCAAAAGTATACACCGTCTAATTTTCCCGTCTCCTCTTTCAAAAGCGTATTTACTTTCACTACATCCTCGTTGAAGTTGTGACGAGAAGCCCATGGTTGACGGCGTAATATCTGTCCCACAATAACAGTTTTAATACCCACACCATCACGTAAGTATTGTACATAAGAAACAATGTCCGTACACACTTTTTGTGGATTATTTTGGCATAAGTCATTACTGCCCATTTGTATGAAACAAATATCGGGAGGTGTGTCAAACTGTAAGAATTCTGCACAATGGGCTAACCGTTTAAATGTTAAACCACCGCGTGATCTGAAATCCAGTTTGAATGTGTCCACATCCAAATTCAAATTAGTCCTAAGGTCACTTGCATTTATAAATTCCCTCAAACGGCGGATATACGAATGGCCTAAGATGCACACAGTTCGAATGTTTACTTTGAGTTCAGCCGCCATTATGTACACTGCTGGGCTGGGCGGAGCCTGTCTATCCCCGGGACAATAAACACTTGAAGAAACAGCAAATAACTTACTTTTCACTGATGTATTTCAATTCTTGTAGTCTTCCGATTGGCAAAGTCAATTGTAAGAGTTCGTAAAAACGATAATTACACTCGTGAAGACGTAAATTTCTCAAAACAATTCTGTTAACTTGTTTACACTTCTAAATCAGTGAAAAGACGCTATCTTATGTCACGTGATTTGAGTAAGGACTATGATTGGATGATAAAAACTTTTTCCCCAAGGGGAATGCTAATAATACAATAAGACTCAAACAAACAAAGAAACTTCTATACATCACATATTACATAAAGGCTATTATTTACAATAATGCTGTATGAAGTCGTTGCTAGGGATGAAGTCTGTCGTAAGTAAAATCTTAACGACGACGGACCTAATTCATTTCTGCAATAGTTTTTATTCAAATTATAATATGAAGTAAAGTGACTTATGTTGAGATAAATCAATAAAAAAAAATCATACGGTCATCAATGAAGATTTTTAATGGGGAGCGTTTCAAAAGTTGGCGATGGAAATCAATAATTACTATAGAAAGTAACGGAAAATTGCTAGTGTAGGGTATAAGAGTGATCATTGAAAAAATTCTGCAAAAGAATTTTTATTCATATTAAAAGACAATGTTAACAAGACAATTTACCAGCAAATTATTCCAAAAAAAAAATTGGTCATCGGCTTAGATTTCTTAAGGGGGCATGTCAAACTTAGGTAATGGGCACATTTTGGGGGAAATTTTCACTGAAAATACCTTGGCCAGTAAATCTTTTATTTATAAAATCAACAAATGAATATAAATCGAAATATTTACAATATATTTGAATTGAGAGGAAATGTTTCAATATCTTTAAAAAAATTAAAAATGTATATTTTTTTATCTTTTGGTTTTGAAAAAGGACATCAATCAAACAATCTTGTTGTAAATCTACTAGAGCCCGACACTCTAGACCACTTATGAGTTATTTAATAAAAATGTTATTATGGAAGCGTAGAGTGTTTCGGTGGTTTTTAAAGAGAAATATATTTTTGCTCTTAAGGCCCGCCATCATAAGGAGCCCATCTTTTTTTATGTCTTAAGCTATTGTAAGCGTGACTTGATTATTATTTCGCCTATGTTTTTGTGTTTAGTGTAGGCGATTATTGCTTCATCGATAAATATCTCTTTGCAAATTGTGTCTGTTTGCAAGATGTTCCAGTGTTTGAGAATGCGTTTTTTAAACCCTTAATATATGGATTGTATTTGGTAATCATAACATTTGGTTGACGCTTTTTTTCTTTCAAGATTTTTTTTTATGCAAGTACTTTTTTTCTTTCAAGATTTTTTTTTCATGCAAGCACTTTTTTCTGTTTGTTTTGCCCATTACAGTGATAATAGGATCAACTTCCTTATCAGAGTAAACCCTCTTGGACAAGTGTGTCTTTAAGTTTGCTAGAATCGTTGTTAGGATAGATGAATCACTTGTATTTCTTGCATGTCTGATGCATTCACCTTTTATAAATCCTTTAAATACTGAAGGACTGTGGGCGCTTTCTCTGTGTAAATACTGAAAATTGTTTGTTGGTTTTACATTTGATTGCATATCAAGCACTTTATTCTCTTGGAATCTCAGGCCTTTGTATATTGTGGTGTCAAGAAAGTTAACACTTTCATCTGAGATTTCTAAAGGTGAATTTTAAGTGATCGTGGCAGGTTTTGCCGATATCGAAGAATTCTAGAATTTCCTTTTTTGTGCCGTTAAAGGCTATAAAACCGTCATCTCTATATCTACCGTGAAAGAGAACTTGGTTGGCGAATTTGAATTTTGACATAATATGATTTGTGATTTGATACATTCTTGTACCTGAAATTTCAGAGGATGGTATCGCACCCATGCTACAGCCTATAATTTGTTTGTAATATTTTCCATTGAATTCAAAGTAATTGTTTTCTAAGACACACTTTAGTAGGAAGATTAGATCTTCAGCATTTGAATAAGGGATCTCTCTTTGTGGTAAAATCGGTTGTGTCCTTAATATATGTTGATTGCTTTTGTACTATAGGAATGAGAAAATAATCACAGTAAGCGCCTATGTATTGGCGTATCACACTGTGAAATAATTGGGCGACCAGGTGGTAGCTGTTTGATGCTGCATTGGCCTTTCATTAGGGCATCTCGGACATTATCTTTGATTTTGTGAATTTTAGGGAGCAAGTATAGATGACCGCATTTTAACAAGGGTTTGTTATCGCAGAGAAAGCGATATGTTTCCTTATCCGTTGTTCCCTTGGAGTGTATTTCAGTAATTTTCTTTTGTATGATTTTATGCAAGTTGTGTAAATTGGGTTTTTCAACTTGCATGTAATGTTTGGATTGTAATTGGCGCAGCGCCTCTGAGATATACAAGTCTTTTTCCATAATAACAATTGTGTTGCTTTTGTCCGCTTTTATGATAACAATATTGCTATTGTTTCTTAGAGAATTAAGTGCTTCTCTTTCTAGTTTAGAAGTACTGTTGTGTATGTTCCTGATTGGAATAGATGATAGTTCGAATTTGGTTTTGTCAGTGTATTGTTCTAAGGTATTACAAGCAAATGGAGGTTTGTGACCAGATGGATTTCTGAAGGGATGCATTGCGGAGTTTTCTCCCTTATCATAGTGATACTTGCATCTGAGTTTTCTGGCAAACTCGTCAAAGTCATTTAAAATAACTTTTTTAATATTTCTCTTTTGTGGAATTGGTATGAATTTCAAGCCTTTAGAAAGTGCAGAATATTCGTGATGATTGATATTGTACGTGGATGAATTGAGTACATATTTCTGCAAGCGACTCTGATATGTTTTGAAAACACTCTTCATTTGCAATAAGAAGACTGAGATCTCCTATGATTTTTTCTGGTTTTCTTCCGTCGATGAACCAATAATCGCCTACAGTAAACACAAAAACATAGGCGAAATAATAATCAAGTCACGCTCACAATAGCTTAAGACACATAAAATAAAGGTGGGCTCCCGGTGATGGCGGGCCTTAAGAGCAAAAATATCATATTTCTCTTTAAAAACCGCCAAAACACTCTATGCTTCCATAATAACATTTTTATTAAATAACTCATAAGTGATCTAGAGTGTCGGGCCCTAGTAGATTTACAACAAGCTTGGTTGATTGATGTCCTTTTTCAAAAACAAAGGCATATGCGCGGTTTTCTGCGCAGTGCCGGAAATTTCGAATTAGGTCCGTCGTCCTTATAAAGTTCAACCTGCTCACTTAAGATTTGTCGTAAGAGATTCTTAAGTTAAAATCTTACGCAAAAACTTAAGACTTTTGTGAAAAGGACAACTGGTCCAAAAAGATGTTGTTTGCAGGGTTCATTTTGTGTCCTCTGACTACAAAAGTACGCTATTTTGGTTATTAAGCGAATTTTTAACGAAAAAAAAATGTTTTATAACAGATTAAGTTATGTTTATTCAAAGCAAAGGCATTTTTAATGTTAACTAGATGCTGTCATAAGACAGTAATACCCGCACTAATTTGTTAACCTCTAAATGCAGGCACGTAGCGTCAGAGGGTGGGGGAGAGGGGCCTGCCCCCCCCCCCCCCACTTTTTTCGAAACGTAACTTTTTACTATTGAAAATGTTCATGAACGGTTGGTTGCCCCCTAGTTTTTGTTGCATTATAGTCAAATAAAAGTAATGTAGTAATGTATATATAAAATTGAGGTACTGAAAGAAGTTGGAATCCACCCCCCTCCAACCCACCCCATGAAATAGGATTTTTGAGTTTTGAAAAAAAAAAATTTGGCTTGTCAAATTTTATTCAGGTAAGTTGAATTTTTTTTCTCTGGCTACCCCCCCCCCCCCCCTCCACTTTCAAAAACGTTGCTACTTCCCTGAAATGTGCTCTGACTGCTCTCCTTCAAATTCTGGTAACCAGGGAAGAAGCACACATTTAAATCAAGCATAAAATGCTCAGGTGAACATGCAGCCCATATGGGCCTCTTGTGTAAATCAGGTGCGGATCCAGGAATTTTTTCAGGGGGATCCAATTCAGAAATTTCTAGACAATAAAAAAAAAAGACACTTAAACTCCTTTCCTAAATGTGAAAATGTGAAAACTATTTCATGGTGGTAATGGGGTGGGTGGGGGGGGAGGGGTTTGGCCTCTCACTTTTTAACCTTCATATGTATAACTTTTCATACCAACTTAACAGGGGTCCGTGTTTTCTAGGAGGGGGGTTCCAAGGTCACTTTTAGTTGCTTTCGTATATAGATTTCGTATAGAGGTTCCGGACCCCCCCCCCTCCCCTCTAGATCCGTGCATGTAAATATTTCATTACCAGTCTGATATTACCTAATAATGTAAATTCTGATAAAGAGAGAATTTTTGAAAGATTTGTGTAAAATAAAAAGGGGGGGGGGGGTAATTTTCTACCCATAATTGGAACTTGTTGAATTCATTGTCAAAACAACAAATGTTATTATTTTAGTGCATAGCATAGCTTTTTTGATGAACTTAAAAAAAATTAGATGCCAAAATGACAACTTATGCAAAGAGCAATAGCCACTTTGGGCCTATTTTGGCCCTGAGAATTTCTGAAAAAATCGAAACTGCTCATTGTTGGTTGAAAATGCAGTATTTATAACTTGAACCCTTGGTGACCGTGTATCTATTAAACATGACGTAATTTTCTCTCTAATCAATGCATTATGACGTCATAAGATGCGTCATTTTTCCCATATCCTGTAAATTCCCCTAAAAATGGCCAAAAAATGAGGTATTTTTTTCCAATATTTCATATAGAGCACAACCTCCGATCCAAAATGTGCAAATACATAATGAAAGATCTGTTTCTGAAGATCAAAAAATATGTTTTAATTTTTGGATCGTAGGCTGTGCTGATATTTTAATTCTTTGCTGAAGGTAGTCAAATACGCATGTTTTCTGCAAAATTCAAGAACATTGCATTTTCTTAAAGCCTGTTTTCCAATACCTTGATTCTCAAGAAGATTTTTTTTTATAGAAAATGAAAGCACTAAGTCTCTACTTTTTGATATATGTAATGGTACAGAGGGTGATAGTCAATTAATTGATATAAGGACAGTGCCATTTTATGCATAAAGTGAAACTAGCTCAAACTTTTTATCAGTATTTGGGTAGGACTCGAACCCCTCTCCAAAGCTTGACCCAATCAATTTTGTCAAAAAGCAACCCCCACCCACGATTCACCCGTTTTCCTGTCATATTTAGAATAGATAACACAAACTTATGACAAAAATTGTATGAAATTATGATATAAAATGTACACCTTTTTGGAAAATTTCTAGACTCGTGCGTGGAATTACGTCACACTGCGAGCACTACTTTAACCGTTATCATTATTGTTTTGCACATAGTGTATGTACATCATAATTACCATGCACTGGGATTATTAATATTTAGTGTGTGTTTTAAATGGATTTATTATCCTATCAAGTTAACAGTACATAGAACAGGCGGTAAGTACATTATGAATATATTATTTTAAACGTTTAGTATCGAACGGGGTTTGTTTGTTTGTTGTTTAACGTCCTTCTCGAGAATTTTTCACTCATTTGGAGACGCCACTACTTGCCGGTGGAGGGCTGCAAATTTTAACCCATGGTCGACAATTAGGGCCATTGAGCAGTGAGGGATCTTTTTTCGTGCCAACAACTACTGCAACACGGGACTTCGGTTTATACAGTCTCATCCAAAGAACTGGTTTCCACATCCCGCGGTGGATTCGAACCCTCGACTTAAGAAAAAACTCCTTACTCCACGACTCTAGAGCAGGCGTTCAAACCACTGCGCCACACGGGCGACTAGAACGGGGTAAAATAATCGGAAATAAAAATGGTTAGGGGCCTATCGCTGGTAAAGGGTCAAAGATCATTGGAATGCCACAATTATACAAATTATACAATGAGGCAAGTTCCTGGGGTCATTCCACTCGATCTTTGGAGCCGGAAGCAATTAAAATAGCTTTCATTAAAGCAATAGCCCCTAAATCATCTTTATATTATAACACACTAAATAGGATATATGGGGTCATGACCCCCCAGAGGTCATTCCCAACCCCTAAAACTTCAAATGATCATATACATTGTATCTTGAAAATGGTTGAAAACTCTCCCCTTAACCATATATAATATTGTCCCTTGAGTCAATATGCATTAAATGGATAAAAGGTTATGACTCCTGAAATCATCCTCATCCTGAAACTGTAAATGATCACAATATGACCTGCGTCAAAAGTGTGTTAGTGATAATCTGCTTGACATTTTATTCAGGACCCCCTAGGGTCAGTCCACCCTCCTAGAATTCGAAAATGAAAATCATTTAGAGACCCGCCATTATACTTTGTGTACATATACTTTTTTTTGTATTATTCCCAATTTATTTTATACCAAAACAAGTTATTATATTATAAATAATTTGTATAAATAAATGAGCCTGGGGCTGGGAAGGGGGGAAAGGGGAAGGAGTTATGTCTGCATGGTCTTAAATGTTGAAAACTCCTAAAAATTTGTGAATATTAACCCGACCGTTTCCCACTTGTCATCATTATTTACTTATCTTGAGTCAAAATTAAAGTGGAATTATAAGAAAAAATTTTTTAATTGATGACTTTTTAGGATTTTACACTAATTTATACTGCAGCAAGAATGTTATCCCTCCCAGAAAAAAATAAGTTTACTCACTATCTTGTCTTTGATCTATATCTATAATAACAAAAGGACACAGCCAGAAGTCTTTTAACGTGGTTTGTTACAATTTTTCACTTGGAACTCCTATTTGAATTTGCTCAAGATCAGTATTTTCAGTAGGCAGAAATGAACTTGATCAATTATGCTTGAAAAGTACTCACTGTGAACAATCACCTGACTTGTAGAAGACAGGTAAACTTACATCGCAGGGTATAATTATCATACAAAGGCCTGTACAAAACTGAAGTCATAATTAAATCATTGTTATCTTAGTTAAAATAAGAAGAAACACACTAGAGGTGTGATGAAATATTTAGAAACACAAAGAGTTTTATTTCTCATGCAAAACATTCTTTCTTATGTAAAACATAACAATTGTTCAAATGAAGGGCCAAACCTTCTTTTAAGGGGAGATATGAATGAGTGAAAATTTACTGTTATTTCAAAAATATTCTTCTGAAGAACCACTGGGCCAGAAAAGTTTAAAATTATATGAAACTTCATTACTTAGTGTAGATTCAGCTTTGTCCAAATCATGACCTTCAGGGGTAGGGTGCGACCACAATAGGGGATCAAAGTTTTGTAAACATGGGAATGTACAGTAAAACACGCTTATAACAAAGTGCCTGGGACGGACAATTTTGCTTTGTTATAAGTGTAATTGCTTATATCCATTAAGTTTACAATATATTTTAAAGTCACGGGAAATGACATCGCTTTGTTGTAAGTGTCAATTCATTATGGGCTTGTTTTGCTATAAGCATGCTTTACTGTATAAGAAAAAAATTCCTTCGCAAGAACCACTAGGCAAGAAAAGTTGAATCTTATGTGAAAGTTTCATTACATAATGTAGAAACAAATTTGTTTTTTTTTCAAAACTACTCCTCCTACAGGTTTGATGCAACAAGTAGACTATACTAGTCTACATTAATTGTTTTTGTCAGTTTTCTTCTTCAATCAAAATTTGCCAGAGCCATAACTTGACAACCTTTGACATTAGACTTCAAACTTGAAACATGGAGAGGTGGTATGGAATGGGATTGAGGCCACCCCACTTTTTTTCACCTTGATTTTTCAATAAGGTCAAGGTCAATCTTTACATAAAAATATAGTCAAGGCTATAACCTGAGAACCCTTTGACATTAGGATTTCAAATTTGTAACATGGGAAAGAGACATTTACAAAAGATGCACTGCACTAAAAAGTTGACCTTGACTCCTTTCTTCATTGAAGGTCAAATTGAGAAAAACACCTCCAAACCATAACTTAAGAACCTTTTGACATTAAAACTTCAATCCTGGAACATGGAGAGGTGGTATGGAGAAAGGGTGCATGCAAACAAATTTTTTTTATCTTGCTTTTATGCCCCGCCATTAATATGGCCGGTGCATATAATGTTTGTCATGTCCGTCTTCCGTCCTTTCATCCTTCCGTCCTTCCATCTGTCTTTCCATCAAGCTTTGCATTTCGCTCTGTTCAAAACTCAATTTCAAAGAAACTATCGAAGATGTTTTTATCAAACTTCATATGCTGATAGATATTGATGAAAGCTATGTAACTGCATCAACATTTTTTTTACCTTGACCTTTCTTTTGACCTTGACCTCACTTTTCTTAAATTAGTGTTTAGCTCAGTTTTAAAGATACATTTCAAGATAGTGTAATTAAACATCTTACATTGGTACATACTGATGAAAGCTTTCAAATGCATCAACATTTTTGACCTTGACCTTTCCTTTGACTTTGACCTCACCTTTCTTAAATTAGTGTTTAGCTCAGTTGTAATGAAATCATTCAAGACATTTTTATCAAACTTCATATGCTGATACATATTGATGAGAGCTATTCAAATGCATCAATATTTTTTGACATTGACCTTTCCTTTGACCTTGACCTCACTTTTCTTAAATTAGTGTTTAGCTCAGTTTTAAAGATACCATTCAGGAAAGTGTAATCAAACTTCATATGTTGATACATACTGATGTAAGCTATTCAACAGAATCAACATTTTGTGATCTTGATCTTTCCTTTGACTTTTACCTCACTTTTCTTGAATATGTGTCAAAATTCATATACTGATACATACTGATGTAAGCTATTCAACTGCATCAATATTTTTTCCCCTTGAACTTTCATTTGACCTTTACTTCATTTATTTTAAATTAGTGTTTAGCTCAGTTTTAAATAAACCATTCAAGATATTTTTATCAAGCTTAATATGCTGATAGGTATTTGTGAGAACTATTTAACTGCATCAAAAATGTTTGACTTTTAACTTTCCTGTGACCTTGACCTTGCCTTTCTTAAATTTGCATTTTGCTCAATTTTAAAAAAACATTTAAGACATATTTTTGTAAGCTTATACTCTCCTTATATTTTGGTGAGAGTTTATCATCTATATCCAACTTTTTAGATTTCAATTTCAATTTTAAAGAAACCATCAAATTTTATACACTAATACAAATTTTCATGTTGCATTACTAATAAACCCTCGGTGGGGTATTCATGTCCTATGGACATATTTCTAGTTGTATAAAAAAAAAACGTCATTTTTCAACCCCCATTTGACCCCAATGGTGAAAATGAAAATTACGAAACCTTATTGCACAACTACAGGACACCACAAATCATCTTCCAAAAGATGATTAGACTGCTGTGTAAAATGTAGGAGGAGTTCTGGGAACCACTGAGTCTTTTTGTATAAAAAACGTCGTTTTTTTTGACCTCCATTTGACCCCAAGGGTGAAAATGAAAATTCTGAAACCTTATTGCACATCTACAGGACAATACCAGTCATCATCCAGCCTACTGGGGGCGCCAGAGAAACTAAAAACTTCATAAATAGGAATATACACTTAATTTGATCTCCGAAATATGGCAGAAATATTGCCGACTGGACGTTAAACAATTATAATCAATCAAAATCAATCCAAAAGATCATTAGGCTGTTGTGTAAAATGTAGGAGGAGTTCTGGAAACCAGGGGCTTTTTGTATAAAAAAACGTCATTTTTCAACCCCCATTTGACCCCAAGAGTGAAAATGAAAATTCTGAAACCATACTGCACATCTACAGGACACCACTAACCATCTCCCTAAAGATGATTAGACTACTCTGTAAAATGTAAGAGGAGTTCAGGGAACCAGGGGCTTTTTGCATTAAAATACATCATTTTTCGACCCCCATTTGACCTCTAGGGTGAAAATGAAAATTCCAAAACCTTACTGCACATCTACAAGACAACACTAACCATCTTTCAAAAGATGATAAGGTTACTGTGTAAAATGTAAGAGGAGTTCAGGGAACCAGGGGCTTTTTGCATAAAAAAACGTCATTTGTCGACCCCTATTTGACCCCAAGAGTGAAAATGAAAATTCCGAAATTTATTGAACATCTACAGGACACCACCAACCATCTCTCAAAAGATGATTAGGCTACTGTATAAAAATATAGAGGAGTTCTGGAAACTAGAGGCTTTTTGCATAAAAAAAAAGTCATTTTCGGACCCCCATTTGACCCCCAGAGTGAAAATGAAAATTACGAAACCTTCCTGCACATCTACAGGACACCACCAAGCATCTCTTAAAAGATGATTATATTAAAACAGGTCGACAAACTAATCAACTGATAGGCCTATGCGACAACATTGTTTAGATATGGTGAAGGTTTATTTCAACCTGTAATATTATTTTTCAGTAATAAATATTTCATATCTTTGAAAAAAAAAAATTCTTACCTTTCAATTAAATCAATCTTTCTCCCAGTAGTCACGGCACCTCTTTGTGAAAGTTAGCGTTTTAATCGCGGCACCGTCCTAGGTTTATTTATCCGTCATGTTAGTTTTTCTATACCCCTTAGAACTCGCGCCCCACCTGGCGAGTACTGACGACGGCGTAAACTATTATGTAAAATTTAGCAGTCTTTTGATAAACTTCCTATTTTGACGTATTAGTAATATGCATTGAAATAATGTTTAAATTGTGGAATAAAGCAACGGTGCACAACCAGCTCCCAGCACTTCCCAAAGTAGTACGGATGATAGCTGCAGGTGATTAAATACTCATAATTTATGGTGAAGCGGATATTGTTGAACTTGAACTTTTCGAAGGGCTGTGCCTGTCGTTCTTGTACTTTACTGTGCAAGTGTGCCTTCCCTGATTAAAAATACTATAGTTAACTACAGTTTCCTATAGTTAACTATAGTTAATCAAAGTTCCAAACTTTTTATGGTAAATCAAAGTTCCAATCTTTTTACTATGGTAAGTCAAATTTCCAAAGTTTTTATTAATGTAAATCAAAGTTTCAAAGTTTTCACTATAGTATATCAAAGTTTCAAAGTTTTCACTATAGTTTATCAACAAATTAAAGTATTTAAAAAATTCATCGATTATTGTAGATTTTTTTTTGGGGGGGGGGGGTGGGGGGGGGTGGGGGGATGAGGGTTATGGTATATCGTTTAATCTAAATTGAAAAGATATTTAATTGAAATTCAATATTTGCATTAATAAATTAAGAAAATACATGTTTACTGAAGTTGACGGAGTAGATATTTTGTTTCTAAATTGCTCAAATTTCATTTTATAATATATGATTTTCTTTCTTCATAAAACAAAATTAATACGCATCAGTATTTCTTAAATACATTTCAATAAATTTTGCTCATTTATCGGTGCGAGAGACAACCTCACATTAAAACTAATTTCTTTAACTATTTTTTTTTTTTTTTTCGGGGAAGGGTCGGGTTTATAAACAGTTTTCTGAACCTTTTATGAATAACGACCATGAAAAATCATACATGTCAAGAATGGGAATCAAAAACATAATTCCACGGGTGTGTAGTTATTCAAAGTTTACACTAAAATAGATAATATTTTTAAAGTTTTGACTTAAGTTAATCAAAGTTTCAAAGTTTTTACTATTGCAAATCAAAGTATGAAAGATTTTACTATAGTAATCAGAGTTTCAAAGTTTTTACTATAGTTAATCAAAGTTTCAAATTTTTTCCCAATATTAAATCAAAGTTCCAATTTTTTTTACTGTTGTACATAAAAGTTTCAAAGTTTTTACTTTGATACCATAGTTAACTATAGTAAATTATAGTTAAGTATAGTATTTTCTGTTAGGATTACTAAGGCTTTATATGTTTCTTTTTAGGTCAGTTCAAGCTTGATTCATTTTAATTCTCGTATTTACACCATACAAAACAGCTTGATCGACGCCTCAGGTACTAGTCAGTGACGTCATCTCCGCGAGATCAAGCTGACTTTCAAATATGGTAAGATAAGTTGCACATCGATTTATCCCTATATTATTTGTGAGAAACAGCGTACTTTTGTGTATATGAAAACCAACATTAGCATTTATTCAGCGAAATTTATTTGCACTGTTTTAACGTGATGTTATAATCGTTTTCCCGAACTCTGCATAGGCTGATGTAAGTATGGAAGTCCTTAATCTAGCTGCGTATATTTTATAAGTTTCAAAACATTTAAAAAAAAAGTTACGGTTATATCAAGTATCTTAGCCATTTCACTCCTCGCATGTGCACGCACATGCACGCATGTGCGCGTAAAATAACATTTATTCTGCACATCTACACAACATGCCTTTTAACCCTAGGACGTTTTCTCCTCAATTGGATGAGTATTTTCCATGATCACTTGCAGACAAAAGAGTACCCAGGAAGAATAAGTTATACGAAAAAATTAAAGTGAAGGAAAAGATTAAAAACAATATGTTCCCAAACTTGTTTGGAGAACATAAATAAACAAGCAAAGTAAAACATTTACCTTCTTTGATAGTCAATGGGGTAGTGGAAAATCTGATCTCATCTATAAAAAAAAAAGAATACTTTTACATCATTGCCATAATCAATCAGAAAGACCAACTAAATATATAATACTGTTGTCTGAAAGTTGACATAGAATAGGATTGGATAGGATGTAGTGCTGATTGGAAGTGTAGAAAATGGGATGCAGGTTTCACAAGAAACGATGGGAAGGTTCATTTTATTGTATCCCATCCACATCTTATAGTCAATGTAATTTGACAATGATTTAAAAAAAAATGTTACAGAATTATCGATAGCAAACGAAATAAATAACAGTGTTTGTTCTAAAGAATGGTGATATCTGATATCAAAGTATGTTTAGCGTTGCGAATCAGATTAAGTACACTTAAAGTGCTGGGTGTAAAAGGCTTATTGCTTTATATTCTACATGCCTGGGAGAGTATGTATCGATTATGATCAGAAAGATTGCCGATTTATACTAATGTTGCCCAGACAAGGTTTTCAAATAAAATTACAAAACTAGAATTAATAAAAAGATAATTTGATCATTTGCGTTTGTTGAATAAATTAAGCTGGATCGAATGCAAGAGGATCTTAAAAAATACTTTTTTCCCTAAAATCTCTAACCAACATCATAGATACATTGACACTGATATATATATATATATATATATATATATATATATATATATATATATATATATATATATATATATATATATATATATATATATATATATATATATATATATATAGCACTAAAAACAAACAACACTGTATATCCTAAGTGTCGGATCTATTAAGAAGATACAAGGTCACGTATGGAAATTTATATAAAGCACTAAAAATGACCAACGACACGAACAATAATAATTTGCAAATTTTCGGGACGACCTGTCCCTTCCTCAGGACAAAGAAAAAAGTTAAGAAGACATAAAAACAAAGGAAATAGAAAAACAAAAACAACTAGCACTACTTCTAAACTACTAAACACTAAATATTTACAGTGTTACATATTTAATTTGAAGTTTATAAACAGTTGTGAACAAAGAAATCCGGAGCGCTATGAATTGCGTCCGTTCTATCGGGTGTACTCTGGTGAAGTGTGATTCACATAATTGAACGAATTAATTATCGCTAATTAATTACGACCAAGCAGTAAATCGTACATGTATTATTCTCTCAAAATAGCGTAACTCTACATGATAAAAAGAAATTAAAGAAAGATAATATGGAAGGGCAATTTTAAAATATGAATTTTGATATATTATAAATTTGGAAATCGGATAAAAGAAATAAACAAAAATGTAAGCTGTAAATATTTGGGTAGATTGTTCCAGAATTGCTAATGCAAATTAACGGTAAAGTTTACACTAAATAGAGAGAATGAACTTGTTTGTTACAATCCGGGATTGGGTCTAGTTCAACTTCATCCTGGTGAAGTCATTTAGTTTGTTAATACCATAAGGACGGAATGACTTCAGCCTGTGCATTTAGAACTTTTCCTTGCCTTTTTCTCTGAGCGTCTGTCCATCTTGGATTATGGTCAATAACCACTACTGTCATGTCCTCCCATTTGTGACCTTCAAGGTTGAAATGTTCCCCAACGGGTTCATTGAGTTTTTTGGTCCTAATGGTAGAACGGTGATTATTGACTCTCCTGCGGAGATCTCCTGTTTCACCATCATACTGTTTGGAGCAAACTTTGCAACTGATGAGATAAATGCAGTTGTCTGTTTGACAGGACAAATTCCCTAGTATTTTGTAGCTACGGCCTGTAACGGGGCTGTTAAAGCTGTCTGTGTCAGAGCTGTCCTTACAGAGAAGACATCTTCTGTCAGAGCAAGTTTTAAAGCCCCCGTTAGGTAATGGATTGTCCACCTGGTTCTTACTATCATGTCCTTTAGGTTCCTCGGGCGTCTGTATGCAGCCAATGGGGGCTCCTTAAAGACCTCTACCATTCGTTTATTTGAGTGGAGAATTGGCAGATTCTTTATAAGGATACCGCTGAGGTTCTTAAGGACAGGATGGTATGTGGTTATCAGAGGGACCCTGCCGTTATTGTCTTTTTCCATGTAGCGTAATAGGTTTTGCCTGTCATGTCCCGCCATCTAATCAATTGCAGTTTGTACGGTGCGGGCATTGTAGCCTCTCTTGCATACGTGGGACTTCAGGAGACCGCTTTGTTCCTGATATAAGGCAGGGGATGAACAATTGCGCCGAATTCTGGTGGCTAGACCCTTAGGCACACCCTTAAATATGTGTTGGGGATGACAGGTAGTTGGCATAAGATACAGATGGGAATCTGTGGGTTTCGTGTGGAGACTGAACTCGATTTCACTATCAGTCAGGGTAGATGTAGTATCTAGGAATACGTTTTTCGAATTAGATACGTCTACTGTAAATTTGATAGACTGATGAAAGGTGTTGGCAAACGAAATGAATGCCTCGAGGCTCTCGCGACATTCCACCCACTTCATTTCTATATCGTCAATGAAACGCAACCAGCTAAATTGCCCTTCCGTATTATCTTTCTTTAATTTCTTTTTATCATGTAGAGTTACGCTATTTTGAGAGAATAAGACAATGTACGATTTACTGCTTGGTCGTAATTAATTAGCGATAGGGTGAATTCACCATGCATCGGACACCCTTGCACTTCAACAAGTTCTAGTGATATCGCTACCGACCGAATATTATCAAAATGGAACTTAACATGTAGTATGTGGTTAAAATATAAATTTTTGACACAATCGTGACCTATTTATTGAGAAAATATCATTAAAAACCGATTTTTTCGAAATAAGTCAGAATTTACCAAGGATCGGACAATATTCACCATGCATCGGACATACGATATTTAAACCAGAGAAATATCATACCTTGATCTTGGTGCTTTAATATTAGTGATATCGAAACATTTTTATCTTTTATTTAAAAATTAACCTTCTAATTAAATTTGAATGACTATTTCGATCTTCAAATATGAAGAGTTTTTAGTTGCATCAAATCGCCTTAGAAAGGCTTTACAATGCTAGTAATATGGCAACTCGCGCCTTTGTCTCGTGGGTTATAATCATCTAGTTTAAACAAATAAATTGAGTCCACTTCTAGTCATCATATATCGATAATTTGTATTTTCACTGAAAATTTAGAGTTTCTATTTTCTATTTCCGTAAAAAACAGCTGTCATTTGGGTTTCACATGAAAATGGAAGTGATTACCCATGCATCGGAAGGTGTCCGATGCATGGTTAATTTGTGTCCGATGTACGGTGAAATAAACATACTAGTTAAAAACAACTCTTAAATATATTATACAAACATTGAAGTAAAATTTTTGAAAAAAATTCTGTAATATTATCAATCATTGGCAAATTTTACCAAGGTCCGACCCATTCCGTTGACGTCTATTTAAAAGAACGACAACTCTAAAAATTGCAAAATCGTAAAATTCTGGTTACTCCCCTTTGATGATGCAAAATATGACGTAATTTCAAGGCCATTCTTGTGGTATTTTTATCACAACATGAAAATAAAAATCGACATCATTAAAAAGTTTAATTCTTCATCTTTAAGACAGAAACAAGTAAAAACACGGGAAGACTCAGGTTCATTGAAAGTTTATTGCTTGAAGTTGTCCGAAGCAAGGTATGTGTCCGATGCATGGTTAACTCACCCTAATTAATTCGTTCAATTATGTAAATCACACTTCACCAGAGTACACCCGATAGAACGGACGCAATTCATAGCGCTCCGGATTTCTTTGTTCACAACTGTTTATAAACTTCAAATTAAATATGTAACACTGTAAATATTTAGTGTTTAGTAGTTTAGTAGTAGTGCTAGTTGTTTTTGTTTTTCTATTTCCTTTGTTTTTATGACTTCTTAACTTTTTTCTTTGTCCTGAGGAAGAGACAGGTCGTCCCGAAAATTTGACAATTATTATTGTTCGTGTCGTTGGTCATTTTTAGTGCTTTATATATATATATATATATATAAGGTGGACCTTGGCATAAAGTAGACCGCACTTTTTCTGAGGCATTAAGTAGACATTTTTCATTTCTTTTATTTGAGACATTCTGATTCACACTTTCACCCAAATTTATTCGAATAGGCTTCAAAAATGAAAATTTTACCCCCTCAGCCCTAAATGTTGCTTCCTGAAAAATATACGAGATTTCCGGTCTCCATAATATTTTTTAAATACATTGGAGGTTTTAGGTAGACATGTATATATTTTATGAGGATTCCGAAGGGTTAAAGTAGACCAAGTATATATAATGCATAAAGGAGACCGGAAAATATATATATACATGATTATGTAGACCATTTTCTTTTTTCCTAATTATTTAAATAAAAAATCTCCAGATGCATAAATGTACTTCACATACCAGTATTTATTAATCAATTTGCATTTATCTTAAGCACTTATATTAGCACTTTTAAACCCAGTATGATATTTCCTCATTTTAACTAGAAGGAACTAATTGGGTGATGCCTATTCCTAGATAAATTTTCATGTCCTGAATCTTATGGAAATATAGTAAATGACCGATAGTAATAGTTACGTTAAGAAAATATTTCATCCACCACATTGATTTAAAACTTCATGATGACTTATGGTATAAAATCATCATCTAGGCCACAATCACCTGTACATGCTAGATATGACCTCTCGAAACTATAACCTTGTACTTTTCTAAAAAAAAAAACCCTGTGTTTTAGAATTTTATATATCCAGTTTATGCCATATACCCTGAGCATAATGAACCCTAGGATAATATGATTTTTGGAAGCTATTTTATAGTGGACAAAAATTGAACTTGATGCAGGGTTGTTATACATCCTCAAGTCACAATTATCCCTTTGCCTTGATTTACATCTAGTATAACAATAATGTGATTGCCCGCTTGGCGCAGTGGTCAGAGCGTTTGCTCTAGAGTAGCTAAGTAAGGACTTGTTCCTCAAGTCATAGGTACAAATCCCACTGAAGGACATGGAGACCGGTTCTTCCAATGAAACCATATAAACCAAATTCCCTTGTTGCAGTATATGCTGGGACAAGAAAAGACCACTCACTGCTCAAAAGTACAGGTCTAAATTTGCAGCCCTCAACCAGCAAGTTGTGGTGTCTCAATACTAATGAAAAATTCTCAAAGGATGTATAACAAACAAATAAACAAACAGAATTATGTGTTTATCTGAATATTTATTACATTTCTAAACCCTATGGCCTTGACCTGTATTAACCTGTGTTAGGACCATACTCTGAGGTTACAATTATTGGTAAGTATTTAATACCTTGATAAAGAGTGACTATGACCTTGTGCAAAAGACATTAATATTTCTTGCCACAAGCTACCTTTGTTTCAAAAGATGTCTACTGACAGAAGACACATAGACTTCACAATTCCAGTAACTTATTTGTTGTTGTATAAAAATGTCAGTAATATTTCCCCATGTAAAAAAAGTTTGTAAAACTTAACCCCTTTTCTTTTCATGCCTAATATCTCTATCCTAAATACACATTTGTCATGGTCACTGTCTACTGAACTCATAAATAAACAAATAATGCAAATATGTGCAAGTCATGTAAAATTTCTTTTTATTTGTTAATGTGTATTACATTGTTGACATTTGTTTTCTGTTCAATATATGCATAAGGACTTCTATCATTATCAATCTTCACAACATTAATTTTGTATAAAGTAATAAATAACTAGTATTTTGTACACAAATATAACATCAATAAAAATAACAACTATAAATATACATGAGAGGAATAAAACAATATTTTGAAATAATCATTACATTTTCATTTCTTGTCAATAAAAAAAAATGAATAGCATTATTAAACTATTACAACATGTTTTAAACCACAAATGTGTGTTCTAAAAATGCATTAGATACAAAGTGAGATGCATTGATTAACTGTTCATTGTTAAGTTGAAATGAAGTTATTACTTATAAAAAATACTTTGCATTAAAAAGCAAATCTTTACATAGTTTATTTAATGAGAATATTCCCTCCAACAAGAAACTGGCAAGCAGTAATACAGACTCTGAAATACCTATACCACCTATTTCAAATAGTACAGTTTGCATTTCATCCATGAGATTATTGACCTTGAAAAATTATAAATGTTTTCCTCTCTTTGAAAGGAACATGTGTGCCATGAAAGGGCTACATTAAATAATGTTACTGCAAGACACACAAGTAATTTTTATCTTGATAAAAAATGACTTCATGTCAATTAAGAGAATCATTTCACACAATATGTGCTAAAATCTCATCTACATGGTGTTGGCAAACAGGTTACCATACTAATACATCCCTGTAAATGAGCTGCAAATATAAAAGAAGAAAGTCATTCAGAAATAAATTTTAAAAAGCTGGCTTAAAGATGCCACATTTGTCAGCTGAAATCCATCTTTCACAATACATTCCTAGCATATAATTTAGTGCGTATCAAATAGTATAATGTTTTTGTTGTTGTTGTTGCTGTTTACAGAGCAAAAATTAAAAGTATATCCATGTACAAATGTAAAAGAGGGCAAAGCAAGAAATATGTCCATAGGACATGAATGCCCAGCTGAGGGTATATTAATTTTTGTTTGTTTATTGTTTAATGTCTCTCTTGAGAATTTTTCACTCATTTGGAGATGCCACCACTTGCCGGTAGAGAGCTGCAAATTTTGACCTATACTCGGCACTGAGGGCCATTAAGCAGTGAGGGATCTTTTTCGTGCCAACACCTACTGTGACATGGGACATCGGTTTATACGGTCTGCACGTCCCACAGTGGGATTCGAACTAGCGACATAAGGATCATCTCCTTACTCCGCGACTCTAGAGCTTTAACCACTGCACCATGTGGGCATATTAGTAATGCAACATGATAATTTTTTTAGTGTATGAAATTTGATGAGAATATCTTAAAATAGTTTCTTTAACATTGAAATAAAAAAAATTGGATATAGATGATAAATTCTCACCAAATTATGTTAAGTGCATAAGTTCACATAAAATTATCTTTAATTAATGGTTTCTTTAAAACTAAGCAAAATGCAAATTTAAGAAAAAAGAGGTCCAGGTCACAGGAAAGTTCAAGGTCAAACATTTTTGATGCAGTTGAATAGTTCTCATTAAGTTTGATAAAAATATTTTGAATGGAAACTGTTTATTTAACACTGAGCTAATCACTATTTCAAAAAAAAATGATGTCAAGGTCAAATGAAAGGACAAGGTCAAAAATGTTGATACAGTTGAACACCTTCCATCAGTATGTATCAGCATATGAAGTTTGACACTCATTTAGGAAAAGTGAGGTCAAGGTCAAAGGAAAAATCAAGGTCAAAAAATGTTGATGCAGTTGAATAGCTCTCATCATTATGTATCAGCAAACGAATTTAGTTTACGCTATCCTGAATGGTTTCTTTAAAACTTAGCTAAACACTAATTTAAGATAAGTAGAGTCAAGGTCAAAGGAAAGGTCAAGGTCAAAAAATGTTGATTCAGAATGTATCAGCATATGATGTTTGATTACACTATCTTGAATGGTTTCTTTAAAACTGAGCTAAACACTTATTTAAGAAAAGTGAGGTCAAAGTTAAAGGAAAGGTCAAGGCAAAAAATTGTTGATGCAATTGAATACCTCTCATCAATATGTATCAGCATATGAAGATTGATAAAAATATCTTGAATAGTTTCTTTGAAACTTAGTTTTGAACTGAGCTAAAAGCAAAGTGGAATGGAAGGACAGACAGAAAATTGGAAGGGGGAAGATGAACATGACAAACTCTATATGCCCCAATCATATTCATGGCAGGACAGAAAAATTTCTCATGTAGTGAAATTCAGAACTGCAGTAATTGCTAATTTGTTTTTTTTTTAATTTAAATTCTATATCAAAAAACATATACAAACTTTTTTGATAAGTTATTCCATTTAAAGCAATAAAAAATGCATCTGTCTGCCTTAAAATTGATAAGAAGGTTATGACATAACTAAAATAATAACCATGTCCACATTTAATTTAAAACATGAGTGACAATTCACTTCACCTTTTCTTTGGCTTTCATTCCATTGAATTTTCTTTCTTTAAAAAATTGTGCTTGTGTACTACTCCATCTCTGAAAAATGACATACAAATGAAAGTTTATGGCACTAAATGAACTTTCTCATCCCTTTCGTTACTGTTCAAGAAAAAAATGCATACTACATGCTTAGTTTAAACATGTAACTAGACTTTATTATATTTTCATACACAATGTCACCAACTTTATAAAGAATTGTGCATGCATTTCAAAAATGAGCACATGTGAAATAAATTAAAAGGACCAGTATTTGCAATATGTAGTATTGCGAGTAACTCGCAGTTATCTAACTTACAACCGCTCTTTTGCATGGGAGTCGAGGAAGCTCTAAATCTCACAAGATTTCTGGGGCATAACATTGTTTACAGTGGTGACAATCGAATGATTCGAACAATCATTATGCTGAAACTACAATGTATTGCCAAGAGTTGAACTCCAAATAGTAGTTTGTCAAATAAGGAAAGTTTAAGAGTATTTCATCAACTTTCATAGTAACGATTTTCATTGAGAATTTAAAAAATGTAACATATGAGGACTAGCTCCTCTCAAAAATTTATTAGGCTGGTTCAGCAAATGTTTAGCAAGATATTTCTCCAGGATTTCTTTCTTATCAGTCCTTATAAATTCCAAAAGATTCTTGAGTTTCTGATTGATAACATCTATGTATTTTTTGATAACAGTGAAAATCACTTATAAGAGTCAAGATCAAATGTCCAGAAAAAAGGGGTTGAATTTAGTTCCTATGTAATGCACGCACCCCAACTTTTGAACAATTTTTCTGACAAAAAAAATGCGTCCAATACATGTTACTTTACGGTATTAATTATTTGTATTCATATGTCAACACAATTTATCCTAATGAGCTTGATATTAAAGATATTGCAGAGTGATAATCTGACACATCTGTTTCATATTTTGATATTTTACTGTAAAAAGAGGTTAATGGTAACCTAACAACAAACCTTTATGACTAACTTTTCAATCATCAACTTCACTTACTTATGCAGCAATATACCCTCATCACCTGCATACAGGGTTTATATCTCTCGGTTGATTCGATAAGCAAGAGCATGGGTATGAACAATTTCTAAAACGAAGTTGATGAAACAAGTTGATGAAATAAGAGTATCAGCTGTCTCGTTTAAAGTCATCTTTACAAAAGTTATATGGTCTATACAATGACCTTGTTGCTTGTCAGCAAATACAATCTATCATTAAGTCAAGTGCCGATTGACTTTTTAAATCTAATTTTCAGGCCATTATTTACACACTGAATTGCCTACCGATTCTTCTAATTTTTCCCCGATCATGACAGGAAGCACACGGCGGATGTGACCGGTCAGCAGGGGATGTTCACTCCTCCATGGCACCTGAACCCACCTCTGATGTTTTAGAGGTTTGTATTTGTTCTGCTCCTCAACTGTACTTTGAATGAACTTTTGAGCTTTAATACTGTTTGTTATCTCTCTATATTTTTCATAAACCTGCTAGTAGGACATGTTCAATATACTGGTCTATTATAACTGTTTATTAGGATGCACTAATCAGCTCAAAAATTAAATAATAAATACCAAAAATATCAGGAAAAAAACAGTGGAAGAATCTTATAATATGAAGAAAGAAAAATGGATCTCTAATATATAGGCATCTGATCACTGCACGTCACGATTCTAAATGAAACACCGACTCTTTCCCTCATAATAATTTTAAAGATTCCACCATTCTTTTTTAGAATAAACTTGTACAATCTAGGAAGCGTCTTTTCTCAAAGACATTGATGATTCATTTGTTTTCAATCATCCTGATTAAAACTAGATTTTATAAAATGAAATATGGAGACAATGAACAGTATAAAAGCTCAAAAGTCCATTCAAATAATGATTTGATCAGTGCAACCTCTACCTCAAAAACATCCGAGGTGGGATCAGGTGCCATAGAGGAGTGAGTATCCACTGCCGACTGGTCACTCATGTTGGAAAACTCCAGATGATTCTGCCACCTTCCTCAAACCTTGGCTGTAACTGTAGGTAACTTGATATGTGTCTCCACCTAACATTAGTGATACAACTGCCTGTTTACTGCTTAGAGAAAAGTAACACTTAGAAAAGGATAATAAACAAGAATCTGATATACCATGAAAATCCTTAAGAGCAGTAAGGAAACACTTAAAACATTACTTTCCAAGAAACATGCATTTAATATTACATGTACATAATCAATTTATAAAATTTTAATTAGAGATGGAAATAAATAATATCCAAACATGAAACAGATGCATCAGACTCTGTGGTATCTTTTATTTCAAGCTCACTGGGGTATATATAGAGTTGACATATGAATGGAAGTAACTATTGTTAATTGATAATACATCATCGATATATCTCAATGTCGAGTTCAAGACCACAGCAAGTGTTTTCTTCTTCTTTTGTATAAGATTTTGAATAAATTCTGCTTCATACGAATATAAAAAGAGGTCTGCTAGCCTAATGACAGGTTGCAATTGGTACTCATGGGAATTCTAACAGATTGTTGGAAGACGTGGTCTCCAAAAACTACATAGATTATTGTCAATCAGAAACTCAAGCATCCAAAAACCTGTATTTATTTACTAAAGTATAGCTCAATATGATCACCAAAATCATCATTGCTTGACATTATATGCATGTATAATCTCCCTTTAATATTAAATATTTTTGAAAAGGCCCTAAGGTTTCCGATCTTTGCTATCAACTAAATTTGTTCTACAAAACAGAGGAATATAAATAGCAAGTTAAGTTATTATATATCCAGCTATATTTTCTTTTATCAGTTTTTGGGAGAAATGACTATTGGGAAAATTAACACATTAATTGGGAAAAAAGGTACCTTTTTTGAATTGGGAGTGGGGCCCTTGAACGGCCCCAATTATAGACAATTGAGAGCCAGTGTTTCATATTTGAGAGGTCGATTTATAACCTTTGTTCTTCATTTTTTTAAGCATGGGTGTGTATTGATTACAACATATCAAACGCTTGTCATATGTCAATTGACTTATCTTTATGTTATTGTCAGAGAAATTTCAAGTCTTTTGAAATCTTAATGTTTAACTAACTTGTGCCTTGTAGGAAATAAGATTTAATTTGTAGCAAATAATCTTTACAACCCAGCTGCAATTTATCCCAAGTTAGGCTGAAAAAAGGGGTGCATATTTAAACCAATGCATATTATATTCAGCAAGATATGGTAACTGGTTGATTGTCACATTTAAGTTTGAAACATGTTACAAATTTTATTTCAAAAAATGAAAATATTAAAATTGAAAAAGTAAATATATATACTCAATAAAGTGCCCCGCCACAGCATGATACGCCTGTCAAATATTGTTCAATTGTCATAAACAGTTTAGAGTGCAAGAAAATCATGTCAACCTTGATACAAGGATTTCAATGATTTTTCCGTTCCTTTTAATATTTGTTTATACATCTCCTGTTGTGTAGGCATTAATTATAACAAATGTTACATTATAGATCCTCAACTGGTTGTGTTAGAAATTGAAAAATGTCCATCTGCAACACCCCCCCCCCCCCCCCCCCCCCAGCTTTCAGATTTGTGAGACATGATGCACTGAATTAGTTGATATTTTCAAAATACTAAATAAAAATATCATATTAAACAATATCAATTTAGTCCTAACAACTTAATCTATATCAAATTAATATTTAAAAAAAAGGCTGGCCATCAAATGACATATGCTATAAACTGACCAGCAGTTCTTCTGTCTAATTCCCAAAGGATACAGATAACAGCTGCTTGATCAGAGATCATCTAACAGAAATGATTGAGACAGCTAGCCTCCCTACACTGAACTCATTAATTAATCTTTAACTGCATGGATGCATGTCCACTCATTAATCCCAATGGATGAATGGATCTATACATACTATCTGCTTTGTAGTGCAATAAAAATGCATATTTATGTCATCCTGAAATTAAATTTGAAAACAAAGATTTTTTTTAAAATTTGTTACAAAGATTTATAAAAAGAAACAAAAAACTTGTGTAATCTTGATGCAACATTTTAATAAGGTTCCTGCAATTTACTTTTAGATTTGTAGGGACTATCTACCATAATTAAAAACATTTTTGTAAATACTTGATTTTTTTTAGATTTAATGTCAGACTGGTTTTAAGCTGCAATACCGAGTATAATTAGTTTTAATTATATTATATAATAATTATATTAATTATATTATTTAAATTATAATTTTTTTATACAATATCAAATAAGTTTTAATTACTTTTCACCAAATTCATTTTAAAAGTTTGGCTAGCCAACTATTTAATCCAACACAGCTGATTCTTTTTGCCCAGTTCCCAAGAGATATAGATAACACATGCTTGATCAGAGATGCTCTACCAGTTAGCTCCTCACACTAAACTCATTAATTTCTCTCTAATTTGACATGCAATTTTCTGTTATCAAATTCTTCTTGGCCAGTGCTTGATAATTACACCCATGGGAGAGGTGGAATTTTTCCTTGTAACATTGCATTTGTTATAGATTGCTGTAAAGTATATTGTGAAAAAAATAAGTATTTTCTTGATTTAACATTTTTTTAATAAGGATACTGCAACACTCTGGCATTTTTTGGGATTGTGTAATCTAATAGTAAAAATCATTTATTTTTTTTTAAATTTCACTTAAATTAAAGGTCACAGTGGCCTTGAAATAGGTCGTGACACACCTTCTACCTAAGATGCATAAATTGACCAAGTTTGATGATTCTAAGTCTGATAGTTTTCTAGTTATGAGCCGGACAGGATTTTTCCATATTTGGCCATAGCATCTTAATTAAAGGTCAGAGCGACGTGCTTTCAATGTGCGACACACCTTCTACCCAAGAAGTATCAGCTGACAAAATTTGATAATCCTAGGCCTAATAGTATTAAAGTTATGAGCCGGACACGATAAAAGCTAACAGACGGACGGACGGACATGAACGCCATAACATATGTCCCGTCTAAAGACGGGCATATAAAAACTATCTACTAAGCAGTTAGTATGTAAATTGTAACTGCAGGGCTAGAAATTATTATTTTTGTTTACTGGTCACTTGGGCTATCGCCTCAAATTTTTACTGGTCAGCTTAGTACTTTCACTGTCCCACTGGGCCAGTAGATTTTTATAAAGACTGGCCCAAAACCATAATAATAATAGTAATTTTTTTTTTTTACAAGAGGCCCATGGGCCTTGAATCGCTCTTCTGATAAACTGTACAACCTTTCACTTCTATTTGAAGCCTCGAAGTATCCTGTATATTTAGATAAACCCTTGAAATTCCAATTCACACTCTGAGAACCCAAAATGATTCTAAGCCAATTAGTACCTGAGAGTTGGTCATGGTGACCTACTTATCACTTGTCATTCTCTGAAGACCCATCAACTAAGTTTGATGATTCTAAGCCAATTAATACCTAATATTTTTTAAAATTATAACCATAAAATTTTATAAGTAGGTCAAAGTGACCTACTTTTCAATTGTTTTACTCCAAGGACCCAAGATGCAAAAGTTTGATGATTCTAAGCCAATTAGTACCTGTAATATTTAATTAAAGCCATAAATTTTCAAAAGTAGGTCACGGTGACCTACTTTTCAGTTGTTGTACTCCGAGGACCCAAGACGCATCAACTGACAAAGTTTAAAGATTCTAAGCCAATTAGTACCCGAAATATTTGACTAAAGCCATAAATTTTCATAAGTAGGTCACCGTGACCTACTTTTCAGTTGTTGTACTCCGAGGACCCATGACGCTTAAACTGACAAAGTTTTATGATTCTAAGCCAATTAGTACCCAAAATATTTTATTAAAGCCATAAATTTTCTGAAAGTATGTTATGGTGACCTACTTTTTAGTCGACCTACTCCGAAAACCCATGAGGCATCAACTGACAAAGTTTGATGATTCTAAGCCAATTAGTACCCGAAATATTTAATTAAAGCCATAAATTTTCAAAAGTAGGTCACCGTGACCTACTTTTTAGTCGACCTACTCTGAAGACCCAAGATGCATCAACTGACAAAGTTTGATGATTCTAAGCCAATTAGTACCCAAAATATTTAATTAAAGCCATAAATTTTCAAAAGTAGGTCACCGTGACCTACTTTTTAGTCGACCTACTCTGAAGACCCATGAGGCATCAACTGACAAAGTTTGATGATTCTAAGCCAATTAGTACCCGGAATATTTAATTAAAGCCATAAATTTTCAAAAGTAGGTCACGGTGACCTACTTTTTAGTCGACCTACTCTGAAGACCCAAGAGGCATCAACTGAGAAAGTTTGATGATTCTAAGCCAATTAGTACCCGAAATATTTAATTAACGCCATAAATTTTCAAAAGTAGGTCACTGTGACCTACTTTTTAGTCGACCTACTCCGAAGACCCAAGATGCATCAACTGACAAAGTTTTATGATTCTAAGCCAATTAGTACCTGAAATATTTAATTATAGTCATATAAATTGAAAAGTAGGTCACGGTGACCTACTTTTCAGTTGACCTTTTTTGAGGACCCAAGATGCATCAACTTACAAAGTTTTATGATCATAGGACTTAAAATGTCCAAATTATGCCTCTAAAACGCTTTGAAATAAATACTTTTTAATAAATATGTTTTATGGCCCCAAGATGCATCATCTTACAAGATTTAATGATTCTAAGCCTCCCCGTATTCGAATTAATGACCTTAATTGTTTTAAAAAAGTTTAGCCAAAAAATTCAAAAAGTAGGTCAAGGTGACCTACTTTGTAGTTGACGTACTTTGAGGACCCAAGATGCATCAACTGACAAAGTTTGATGATCATAGGCCTTAAATTGTTCAAAATATGCCTCTAAATCATTTTGAAAAAGAATGGCAGCAAAATTTAAAAAGTAGGTCACCGTGACCTACTTTTGAGTCAACATGATATGAGGTCCTTAGATGCACCAACTGACAAGATTTGATGGTCCTAGTCCTTATAGTAAGCAAAATATCAACATTTTAATAAAATGTAATTTTTGGTCAACTTTGAAGTGACCTTGAGACCACGCCCTTTGCCCCAGGGTAAATCCCCGTGCAAATTTTAATCTACAACATATCCTCATCCTTTTGTGTAAGTTTGGTGATAATCTGCCCAGTGGTTCTTGAGAAGAAGATTTTTTAGCAACCAGTACTTTTGTTTCTATTTTCCTAATTATCTCCCCTTGTTAAAGGGTCACAACACCAGTTTTAGTATAAAAGGGAGCCCTTGGGCCAAGGATACCCTGTGACAAATTTGACAATAATTGGCCAAGGGGTTCTTGAGTTATGGCCCATATTCTAAAAAGTTTACGCACACCGCACACCACACAAATGGCCATAGCATTAGCTCTTTGAGCCTTTGGCTCAGAAGAGCTAATAATGTTATACTTAGAAGTACAACTTAACAAAACAAGAAACCGAAGAAGTTGGGACAAACAACCCTGTGAAGTTAACTAGCCCTACTGTGAATGACTTTTATTATGCATAAAAAATGCTGACCCAAAGGGCACATGCCCTCTGCAATGTACTAGCCCAGATTGAAAATCCACTGGCCCCAGACCAGCGGGCCATTAATTATTTTGAGCCGTGAACTGGTTACAAAACCAGTAATGAAAATTTCAACTGATTATGATTTTTCTCACAGAAAAGTTAATAAACGAGTTAATCATTGCCATCCTTATTTTAAAAATACTTTGTGGCAAGTTTGATTTAAACTGGTCCAGTAGTTCTTGAGAAGAAGTTGAAAAATGTGAAAAGTTTATGCATGACCCAAGCACTTGCTCATGCAAAAACATACAAAAACAGATAGAAATATTTTACCATGGTTACCTAGATAATTCAGTTAACTTATATCAAAACCACCACATTGTCATATAAATATGAATGAGAGTATTAAGTACTTTTAAAGGGTCCAGATCAGCATTCAATCAGTATCAAAGTATAATGTTGAGTTTTGTATATATGCCTTTTGTCTTCAATGGTAACCTGTACTTATACTTAAATATGGTCATTGAGGAGACCACTTATAATTAGGCATAAAGTGGACCACTGAGAAAAACTGAGTAAACTAAATTAACTCTTGATATCAAGTATATACTGTATATAAATATACCATTCTAATGATCTTATTCACTGTATGCATCAATACCCTGTATTGTATTATACTGTATATCAAATTGAAACTTATTTATTGTGTCACAACTGAAGTGTTGCTGGACTGAGAGACATAAAGATGAACAATGTGAATCCTATAGAGCTTTATCATTTCATGCAGGCCCTGATTAATATTCAATCAGTGATAAAGTACCTTGCACTTATATTTTTATATTTACCTTTGTCTGCTATAGCAACCTAGTTCTTATACATTATGCTTAAATATGGCCATTGAGGAGACCACTTATAATTGGGCATAAAGTAGACCACTGAGAAAAATTTTTGATATCAAGTAAATACAATATAAAAATACACCATTCTAATGATCTCATTTACTATATGCATCAATACCCTGTATAGTATTACACTGCATAAATTAAAACTTATTTATTGTGTCACAACTGAAGTGTTGCTGACTAAAAAACATAAAGATGGACAATGTGAATCCTATATAGCTTTAATATTTCATGCAGGCCCTAATTAACATTCAATCAGTGATAAAGTACCTTGCACTTAGATTTTTATATTTACCTTTTGTCTGCTATAGCAACCTAGTTCTTACACTTAAATATGGCCATTAAGGAGACTGCTGATAATTGGGCATAAAGTAGACCACATAGAAAAAATGAATATACTTAATGGGAAAATTTTTATTGTACTCACTGTTGATAGCAAGTACATTTATATTCATGTATTACAGATATATACAGTGGCACCTTGTTTATCTGGATGCCTCTGTCCCCAACAAAATCATCCGGATAAATGAATCGTCCAGATAAGAGAATCACCTCTTAAAAAACCCTCTTCAAAGCATGTATATATGCATATACCGGTATCAAATGTGAAGGCAAAGGAAAAAAAATTAATAGTTTGGTTTATCGTTTTTATTTTAGTTTAAAAGAAGTAATTAATTAAAAAAAATATATATTAAAATGTAATTAACACAATAAAAAAATGGATAGGCAATTTTATGCCGTGACCTCCCTTATTAACACAAGGAATTTTATTCACCTTCTCTTTGGCATGTGACTTCATGGGCTGAGCAAATTTGATCTACAACAGTTTTATTTTACCCTATTTTATAATTATTGAAGCTCATAAAAAATAATGGCATCATCGTTGAAAATGTTCAAATATAAACTAACCCCAAAATATTCATTACTGTACAGGACTACTAATAGTAACCATGGTAACTGAACCAGGTGAAAGTTAACTCACTCGCAATCAGTGAAAGTATTGTAATTGTAAACATTCAACATGAATATAAGCCATCTTAATGTCAGTTTATCAATATTTTTTCTACAAACTTTAAGTTTTAATTTGGATTTAAAAAAAATACCTTGAAAAACGTAATAACCTTCAATACCCAATGCCAGTTTTATATTTCTTTTCTAAAGTTACATACGTTTATAGGTGGACTATTACATTAAAAAGAGGGACATTTCTTCATTTATGTACCTTATTAAACTGTCCTGTGAAAAAAAGCGTTTCAAATACATTTACGTTTTTATAGAAATGGAAAATCGTATTTTGAACTAATGCAGTCATCATGATCAAAGTCATTACGAAATCACTCGTTTTATTGTTCATTTTTATTTTTAACTCTCCAAAATTCTTACGAATTTAAAGATGTACACTAGACAAAATTGCTAATGCACCAACTAAATAAATTAACATTTTTCTTTTCAAAACTTGTTTATGATGTTTTTGATATATAATTATGTTACTTTAATAAAAAAATGAGACATTTAAATGTTTTAACTGATAAATAACAGCAATGTTTACTGAAGCATAACCACTTCATAGAAAAAAATTAAAATCATATCCATACATTTTTGGTGGAATAAATTTTTATTTTTTTCTTTGTGGTTGTGTTCTTTATGTTTGTACTAATTAAAAACTCAGAAAAAAAGTTACACCTTATGCGGCATTTGACTCTAGAAGAGCCTGCTAAGGCAGCCAGTATGGTATCTGCAGGGGGTTCCTTTGAAGAAATTTGTGAAAAATTAAAACAATTCAAAGATTATGCATTTCTCTGGTGAAAAATTGCTGAAAATGAATTAACGATCATAAAAATGTTTACAATAGATATCAACGGCATTAAATGAGCACCACACAATAACTTCAAGATTGCTCCACAAAATTGGGGTATCCGGAAGTTGGGTGGATTTGGTAGGGACACCAAGGCACTGGATGACTACTAAGCAATATGGTAGTCAATCAGGGTATATCACTTGATTTTTAAGTGGGAGACTGCTCCCGTCGCAACTTCACAGACCACCATCGGTAATAACCAACTTCATATCTTGGCAAAAACGGTGCACAGTACACGTTGGGACATTGGTTTTCGGACAAGAAGGTCCTTTAAGGGTCTTGACATGACACCAAGATATTTGTCAATCCAACTGTTTTGGAAAAATTGGCATATTTTATATACTAGTACCAATCAGGAAAATGATCAATTCACAATTAAGAATAATAAGTGGTGCGTTAGCAATTTTGTCTAGTGTATATATGGTAAGCAATATGATTTTGAACTGTTTCTTATTTAATTAATGCACAGTGTACTGGTGTAAGCTAAATTCTTCGAGCTTCATAATAGACGTGTAATTTAATTGGGGTAAATACACGCTAATTTTAGACCTATTGTTTGTGGGTCACAGGTACCGCCTTCAAACTGACTGCATGGCCAATGTTTTTACAACAATTAACACTACTGCAAGATAAGTGTGAAAAAGTTGTTTCTTGAAAAATTAGCGTCCGGATAAACGAGTCATTTTTTAATAAACTATTATGTTTTGTAGTAGAAATCTACCGTCCGGATGCGGAACACTAATTTCTGGACTGATGAGACAAAATAACATGGAAAAAATCTATTCCCAAAAAATATCGTCCAGAAGGTGAAGTGTTTGGATAAACGTGGTGCCACTGTATATACCATAAATGACTATGACCTCTGGTACAATATTGTCGGAGAAAAACAATCAATTAAAGCTGAACATGACTTGTAAATAGGCTTACACCATATTCGATTATATTATCTGCTATATCAGAACCGGGGTATACTCTTCGCATTTGTTACACCTGACTGCTTTATTGTCACAGGTATTAGAGTGGAATGGTGACAAGTGCTCATGCTGGTTATCTTACATTGCCTTTGTTTATTTATTTTAATGCAGTTACTTACGTGTACTTGTGTATGTTTGTATACTGCACTGACCTGTACAACTTTTGTAAGTTTCACTGGCATCTTTCTCTCCTGCCGTGAAAGAAGTACACAGTAATTTTTTGTAGCTACCGAGAGCTATGTAGCATACGTCAGTCTGTCTATACAGACAGGTGACAACAGATTACACTGAACAGTGACTAAGTGAGTGGATTATATAGGGATCCTACGATATAGCGTGAATAAAGGAATATGGTGGAAAAATTCCTTTTACACAGTGTGTTCAGCTTTAAAATCACTAACTTTAAAGCAAACTAATGGATTACATACCTTTTCCCATAATTCACTTCAAATTCCTACTCATCTTGTACCGCTACTTCAGAATCTCACATGTATACATGACTTTCTATAGGAACATTATTTCCTACAATGTACAATCACATTTTAAAATATTCAAATATTACTTCTAATTGGACATAATTGGTAGTTCACAAGCTAGACAGCTCACTCAGTAGTTGGATTGATTGTTTAATTGTATGTCGTTTTACATCCTGCTTAAGAATTTTTCACCAAAATAGAGACGTCACCATATAATGGTCAACAATCTTTTCAACAGCTTTTTCTAAAGAGTTTCAGGCTGTCTTTACTGCAATTGTCAGTCTACATTACCACCCATTGTGGTATACTGATCCCGATTTGTTTTCATAAGATTTAAGTTTTAGTGTGATAACTGGATATAAAAGTAGAGTGTCATGAGCTCATCAATGCTAATTATCAAAACACTACTTCTAGAAAATCAAAACATTTAAGTTAAATTAACCATTCAAAGTATTTTTTTGAAAAGTAACAGGGGTCTAGAATTACGCTTACCCGTTGCCCGGGGCAAGTGAAATTCATCTCGGGAAAGATAGTTTTCATGATAAACTTACCCGAACGGGAAAGTAATAAATTTCAGGCTGAGCCAGGAACACTTTTCAAGTTTATTAAAAGAAATCAATAACAATAAACATCCAATTACATTGTATTAGAATATGCACAAGTCTGCTACATTTCGTTTATTTAATCTCCAATACTTATCATAGGAAGTCCAATTTAATCTCCAATACTTATCATAGGAAGTCCAATTACTTGTATAATATTGGAACCAATCCGGAAAGATCTCAAAATTACGGGATGGCTTTTAAAACAGAAATGATGTTTTGAAAACAATGTTTTGTCAAAATGTGCATGATTAAATCAATAGATATTTTAACAAAATAATAAACAAGTACATAATAATTGCTTTTAGATGGTGTATACATTAAAACCACACAATAAAAAAATAACAAATTAGAGTTGTTTATATTTTTCTAGATTTTTGTTTTCGAGTTCTGTATTTAATTCAATTAACGATATGTTTTCAAATAAATAAACCAGTAAAATTAAATGATTTTCTGATATGTTTTCAAAAAAAAAAAAAAAAAAAAAATCAGTAAAACTAGATGATTTTCTCTTTCTTTTTGGGGGCAAGTGAATTTTGAATCTGGGCAAGTGGATTCCCAGTCATTACTTGCCCGTGGGCAAGTGAACTTAAAAAAAAATTCTAGACCCCTGAGTAAAACAAAGGTCAAGTGAACTGTAATGCTGGTATCTTTCATTATAATTTATGACAAATTGTGCACATGCTAAATAGCATAGACTTACCTCTTTTAAATTATCAAAAATATGCTGAATATTGGCACTTTAAACTTTCTTATACGTAGGTTAAAGGTAAGTTCAAGAGTCACAAGATTGGCAACCATGGTATTTAAAAACATAGGTAATCAGAGATTACAGAGCTCACCTCAACGAATGTTGTCTTTAAGTAAGGCAAAGTTCCACACTAAACTAATAATCTAGGAGTGTGCATCCCTAGATGCAACATTTATGCAATTTTGGTCTGATAGGGCTTGCAGTTACTTGGGAATAGACTTATTTGAAAGCTTAGAACTAGTCACTCATTCAGAAAATGTAAGTCAAATCCAGCATTCGAATCAAGTTTTGAGATTGTTCGTCCCTTGATGCATCATCCATGCAAGTTTGGTTCAGATAGGCCTTATAGTTACTTGGAAATGACATCTGCTCCAAAAACATTAACCTGGTCACTCATCCGAAAAATATAGATCAGATCCAGCATCCGAAGCAAGTCCAGTAGTGTGCATCCTTAGATGTATCATCCATGCAAGTTTAGTCAATATAGGGCTTATAGTTACTTGGAAATGACATCTGCTCCAAAAACTTTAACCTGGTTACTCATCCGGAAAATGTAGGTCAGATCCAGCATCCGAAGCAAGTCCAGTAGTGTGCATCCTTAGATGTATCATCCATGCAAGTTTAGTCAATATAGGGCTTATAGTTACTTGGAAATGACATCTGCTCCAAAAACTTTAACCTGGTCACTCATCCGAAAAATGTAGGTCAGATCCAGCATCCGAAGCAAGTCCAGTAGAGTTCATCCTTATATGTATCATCCATGCAAGTTTGGTCAATATAGGGTTTATAGATACTCAGAGTTGGCGAAAGATGTAAAAAAAACGGTCGGACACAGTGTCCTACAGATTGTCAAAAAATCACAAAAACCACAGGACACACTAAAAATTTGCCGGACCAAATGTAAAAAAAAAACAAAAAAAAAAAACAACAAAATATGTAAAACTGAATTTAATTAGGAAATACTTGAATGGACTTTACTATATAATTCGTGCATGGCACACAAAACATCATTTGCATATCGTCGTCATACCTCAGCCACTGTCTTTCTTTAATCCACTGTGGATTAAACTTCTTACACTTTTTGTTAAAAATTCTTTTCTTTTGAGCTATCAGTATCAGCTTTCGGCACTGACTTTCTTTTTACTGACTCTGTCCACTTAATATTGGCCACATCATAGCACATGTTTACTTGCCGCCTCGATACCGGATATACATGAACGTTACATAGAAACTAAAATTGAAAGTTCCAGTATATTATTCTGATTCCCCAAAATATTTAAATCGCCTTAATACTTTTAAAATATTCTCAATATAAATTTAATCATCTGAAAATGAAGTTTTGAAAAATAATGTATTATTTCATTTATTTAATTATTTTACTATTGATTATTCTGAAAAATCTACCGGACACGGTGTCCGACATGGTTCTAAAATTTATCGGACTTAGACGAAATTTACCGGAGATCGCCGGCGGGCCGGTGTCTTTCGCCAACTCTAGATACTTGGAAATGACATTTGCTCCAAAAACTTTAACCTGGTCACTCATCCGGAAAATATAGGTCAGATTCAGCATCTGAAGCAAGTCCAGTAGTGTGCATCCTTAGATGTATCATCCATGCAAGTTTGGTCAATATAGGGCTTATAGTTACTTGGAATGAGACCTGATCCAAAAACTTTAACCTGCTCCAAAAACTTTAACCTGCTCCAAAAACATTAACCTGGTCATTCTTTAGCTGAAATTGCAGCATCTGAAACCTTGACTGGTACAATGAAACACACTAGAAGCATTCTCCATGCATCTCTGACTAATATAGGCCATAGAAGTACTTGAAAAGAAAACTGCTCCAAAAACCTTAACCTGGGACGCCGACGGTATTACATAAGCTCCCCCAACTTCGTTGAGGTGAGCTAAAAAGTCATAGTGCCAAGCAAAATGTTAACCAAATATCAAAAACAATTAAACCTCTTACAATTCTCGAGATATAAGGTGTGACAGATGGACAGACAGACAGATGCCAGGTAAAGTGATCCCTAAGTGTTGCACTACGGTGCAGTCGACTCACAAAAAATGTTCTTACAGGAATAGACATTAACTTTCAGATTTACTTGCCCTTCAGGCAAGTGATCTCAAACTTTGACTTGTCCGAACTCAAATTGTTATGACAAGAAAAAATGTGACCAAATACACTACCGTCAATTTCCTTGTAAATTTAACCTGTTAACACACACTGCCATATACATGTAGCAATAATTTTCATATGTTTAAAAATTATTTTTGGTAGGATTCTTTTGTGAATTGTGATTTTCTGAGATAACTGTGAAACAACGCTGAAGGAAGATAGTTGCTACGTAACACACATCGATCTTTACCTTGATCAGGATACATCGTGTTACACTGTACTTATATTCTTTGAGTAAATAAATAATCCAATGTCCAAATAAGAAGTTAAGGACAGACGATACGTTTCTCAATAATATATAATTTTTTCTAAGATTTTGTCATTGAAGTATTGCTACTTTAACATGTTTACTTGCAAAAAATTGAGGTACCTTACCAGGCATTTGTGCAAGATACCAGAGGATGTTTTTCCTATAAAATCCCTTTGGAAAAAACTTAATTAGCCAATAACACATTTTTTTAGTGTTTCATTTTTTTAAGACAATTAGAAACCAGTTTAGAAATCAGAAGGTAATTAAAGTTCTGAATATTTTCCAAATAATTCAAAGGTATTCAAAACAGACATTTGAGGAACGCACCGTCTGACCTTAAGAAAGATGTTATACAGTGAATAGACGAACAGCATATTACCAGGGAAAAAACGGAATAACGAACCGGATTTTCAAATGAAAGGTATAATCCAAAAATGCTGACAAGGAATTCCGAATGCAAAAACAATGTCAGTCAGGTACCTGGCGGAAATCAAGTCTTCAATTTATTTTTTTTTATATAAATTAATGTGAACTAAATTAATATGTACATTTCTATGAAAAAAAATCACTTGCCTGATCGGACAAGTACGTCGCAAGATTCACTTGCCTGAACTGAGAATTTACTTGTCCCGGGCAATCGGACAACCGTTAATGTCGATCCCTGTGACTTATTTATAATTGGAATGACTAGTAAACACCAAACTGAACCTAACCTGCTTAAGTGAGCCAGTAGTGCCCAGTACAGAGCAACAAGTGCTGTGAACAGCGAGTGAAGTGTGACCGATTGATTGTTGTTTTATGTCCCAGTTGAGAATTATTTCACTCATAGTGAAGGGTTAAATAATTACAATAAAATGCAAGGAGGCAAGTTGCCTCACCATAACCTGGTTCTTTGTGGCCCTATTTTTAACCTTCATACCCATCTCCACTGGGAATTCATTTCCTCCTCCTCCCCACCCCCCAAACAATCAAGTCATGACTCCATAAGCAGCCAAAGGCTGTAATGGGCAACTAGTTCATTAACAGCTAGGGCTATCAGGAATTCAAAGTCACTGAAGTTCTTTTGGTTTTTATGATACTATCAAACTATCAGTCTATCACTGAGTATCTGCATGCTTTAAAAGTTAGTATTTACCCCTGATTTGCTTTAATTAAAGCTTTTGTGTCTATTTTCTGCTAACAATTTATTTACAGTTTATAACTAATAAAGCAGCAAATATACCTTACCCCATGTTGCAGATTCTCTTCATCCAAGTAACTGATGTACATTGTACTTAATCTCTTCATCTGTTCATCTGGATCCTTTCACTGCATTCAGACAGTACCAGTAACTGTTATATATGGATATATTTCCTTGACAAAGCTGTCACTTTTTAGGCACAACTGCTAAGTTTGCATCTTTATCAGCATTGTTTATTAATGAAATGACAAATTCCATCAGACACACCTGCAAAAATGAAAACAAAATCTATAAATTTACATATAATCATGTCCATATTCTCTTGACTTCATTATTATATAATTGAACTGTTTTATACTGCACTGCAAATATAAAGGGCTGGGATAATACACTTTCTTCTACAATTCTATATCTAATATACTATATTAAGTATCACAATATTTATGCTACAATACAGATCACATTATTTTAATCGGTTATAAATTTTTCATTTTACATTAAAATGTGACAAAGTTTGACACCATGCATAATTAAGTCTCTAAAAATTTACAATTTTAGTCATGTATATATGTTATGCAAGGGTGTATCTGTCAGTATTTCCAAAATTTATCAAGCATGACATGTAAATTGATACAAATATTTTGATTTCTGCTTTTCTTTTTCATGAAGTTTGACTTAAATATTCTTTGATAATTTTTAAATCAAAATAAAATCAAAAACTTTTAATTTCTTCATTTTATTTGCTTGGAAAATAATTATTTTTTTTCTTTTGTATTTGTATTTAGTTTCAAACTAGTTCTACATGTATATTAGCTAATCAGTGAAAATCTGTAAGTTTGATTTACTTCAGTTTACATGCCTTTGTGTGCATTATATTACAAATCATGGGATCTGTGCTTGTAGGTGCACTCAATGTTTTAAAGTTATTCATAATTTGAGAATTATTGTCTCTTTTTTTATTGTCAGTATATTTAAACCAATATTTTTTGGTTTTACAAAATAATATGAATTTATATTTACTTTTTTAAAAGAGATGATGCGAATTATAATTTCAATTTTAATTTTGTTTATATATTGTTGCTGTGATCTCAATAACCTAGGTAGAATGTTCTAATCATTAAAATGATATTGTCCTACGGACCTGGTTTAACAATAGAATTCGTTCCGGTGTATTGGCCATGTAGCAAAATAAGCAAGTTCGATAACTCGAACTGACTGCATTTTCTATGAACAATCTAGAGAGTTCCGAATTCAACATGGCGTGTAAATTTGAAGCGAGGAAAAAAGGTTGAGAAAATGAGTTGAATTTTCTTATTTATATGGATTATTTTTTAGGTTAAAAGGCATATAAAATCTCAAAAAGGTTTGTTATGATTAATTTGATAGTTATTTTCAGTGCAATTTTTTTTGTATTCTTCAAAATCATTTCTGAGCAGATCCTTTCCAATAAGCTACATTGCTAGTATATGGGACATATAAACTGTGGTGATCGAGGGCTTGTTCCGAGACACAGTTAGGTTGTTCTAACTAGCAATAACCCAACACATGTATCTTGTAAGTCGAACACATGTATTTCACAAATTCAATAAATAATTCTAAAAAAAGAAGAAGAAATCTTGTAAAAAGGTATTCCATAGAGAAAATTACCCAGAAAACATTGTAGCATAACAAACACTGACATATACTCAAACAAAACTTATGAAAAATAATCAGATAATGGGTCAAAATCACACCAGTGACCACCTACCCTAATCATCTGTTATCCACAAAAAAAAATTATATACTTATATGTCTACCTACTTCCAAAATTACATGTTTTCCAAGATCTTACAAAATTATTTTTACAGTATGTCTCTTCAAATATTTGTTTTCCTGCTTAATAGTACTGATCATGCTGATCAGACGATAATGGGTGGGTGATATTAAGATAGTATGCCCTCATAAACTTTTAGTCCCAGACCTATGAACCAGTGATTAATTTTAAAAATGGTTATCATGGGTCCAAAGGACTCCCCTTAATGATAACAATGAGTCCCATGACAAAATCAGACTGTGTCCAAATCCAAGGGTCATATATTAGATATTACAGAGGTTATTCTGGTGAAATATAAAGAGTACGGAAGAGCAAATGCTTTATTGTTGCTGTGAGTAGTTTTATAATTTTACTATCAATTGTTCAAGTAAGAGTACATGATTTTGTGTCATAAATATAATATATTGTCAACTGTGCACTTTGGTTCTATTTTTAGATCGTACATACGATCTCACACATTGTAATGTATCAGTCATAAAATGCAGAGAAGCAGAATGAAGCAAAGAAATTTTAAGAAGAAATGAAAAAAACAGTCAGAAATAAAAATGATTAAATTTTAAACTTCTTAGCTTGTAAGGAAAAAAAAAATGATACAGGTTACATGTATAGCTTTTACAAAGGTTTAGTATTCGCTTCAGAAATGTTCCACAGTATAGACATAATCAGTGATAATCAAACTATGCTATCTAACTTTCAAATATTTTCTGATAATTGCTGGTTAATTGGCTGCTAGGGCTGTGTCAATATATCTATTAATCAATACGTATCGAATATTCAGGAATGTATCGTATCGAAAAATAACTTCCAATATGTATCGGGCAGGCAGATTTTCTTATAATTCTGTGAAGAAGTTGGGAATTTCAGTCACCAAAGGTTATTTTTAACTGTTTTGAATTAAAAATGATCAGTAATGAAATAAGCATTAAGGAGATATCACATCTTAAATAACTATTGCAAAGTACATAGACAACTATATTTTAACATATTAGTTTTACAACCATTAAAAGTTTGAATTTGAAGTGTACTCTGTAAAGACAGTGAGACATGAACTTCCAATTTGGTAATAAAACACCCAGTTTTTATCAAATCTATGGATTAAATAATGTACAAGGCTTTTTTGATAGACTTGTTAAAGAATCCAATATATCGCATATCGCTTTATAAAATATCATATCGTATTGTATCGAAATATTTTGCTCAATACACAGCCCTATTGGCTGCAATTGTGAACTCTGACCTGTTGTTGGCAACCTTATATATACCTGTTAAAATTGTTCATGTATATCGCTTAGCACATGGATATGATGCAATCGGTCAAGTTTAGAATCGAATTATACCAAATAATACACGTTCTTCTATAAATTAATTGCATCCATTGGGATGCACATTTATTAAAATAATGCTGAGCAAAATTTGTGCATAATTTATGCAGGACGCACACCAAAATGAATCATTGATGAACACCATATTTTTTAGCACAACATACAAAGAACTATTTAGCAACCTATGATCTACAGAACATGTAATCTTCATAATGCTAGCTCACATCATAAGGAATACATGTATGACTAGCTGCTTGCATGACGCAGTGGTTTAAGTGTTTGCTTTAGAATAGAGTCGCAGATAATAAAGGAGTTGATCCTCACATACGGGTTCGAATCCCACTGCAGGATGTGGAGACTGGTGTTCAAATGAAACTGAGGTCCCATGTTGTAGTAGGTGCTGGCATGAACAAAATTACTCACTGCTCAAGGGTCCTGCGTACAGAGTATTGGTTCTCAAGTGCTGGCTTTTCAATATGAGTGAAAAGTTATCAAAAGAAACATTATAGAAACAAATAAATATGACTATAAATAATTCTCTTTTCTTACCATTATGGATGCTGTACATGTCCCTTTCGATAATGAAAAAAATCTTTTTCTGTCAACTTCTCATTTTCTCACCCGCTTTTTCTTGCTAATCTTCTCTCCAACATACTGGAGAAGGTATTCTCGCATGTTATGTGGTACCAAACACACTATAATAAAAATAAATGCAAACAAGTCAACAAAATCTAATTTATTCAGAGACTTGGTTTTATATGTCTCGGTCTGTCATAAATCTCACCCTAGGCAGTTAAAAATTTCCCCAGAAATCTGCAGATCTGGTCAGAATTTTAAAACATAATTTCAAAAAAAAAAAAAAATAATTCATGGGAAAATATACGGGATATAAATAGCCATTGTACAAAATGTAGGAAACTTTCCTGGAAAGTTTAGAAATTGAAACTATAAAAACATTATCATACCATCAAAGTCAAACCATGTCCATGCTGATCAAGACTCAACAATGTATTAACTAACCCGATCAAAATTAAACCGAACCCGACCGAAAGCCTCTAATGTACATATGTAGAAATACAAGTAATACATGTAGACTCTGCATAACAATTTTATTAAAATAGAAAAAATTATTGCTTGTTATATGATTTTATAACTAAATTGAGAGTATAAGCAAGTTATTTTCTCCATGGCAACTGCATAAGATAAACAGTAATTTTTTTCATTATATGAAAAAAAAAAGAAGCTTAAATTGCTCAGGATCTGTTTCATATGAATCAGGACTTGTTCAAGCTTGACAACAAGCAATTTTTCTTAGGGTCTCTTTTATTATTTAATTTCAACTTCTTTCTGAAATTATGATTATCTTCTAATATTTCTTTTCAAAATGAAACACTTACATGTAATAGGTTTATAAATAAATGAAACATTTAAAAAAAAAATCAATAAATACAGGCCCGTAAGAAGCAATTTCAGTTTGGGGGAGGGGGGACAGCCATGCATTTTCTTTGAGGGGCACTAACAACCAAAAATTCCTTGACAAGCTTTAAAAAAAAAGAAAAAAAGGTCATCAGGCATTTTTATTGAGGGGGCACAAGCATATAGTAGCTATGTTTTCTTTAGTATTCTATATTTCGGCAAAATTATTGGGGGCACCCCATCCCCAACCCCTCCGTTCCTACTACGGCCATGAAATAAAGTTTTACATGATTGTTAAGTAATAAAGACAATGCAATAAATTCTGCAAAGTAATTCAAATAGTTGAGGTAATTTTTTACTTATGTGTAGACTGATTTAATTTACTAGTACTTTCATAATTATAAATATATATTCTCCAATAAAATTAGAATAAATTCATGATAAAGGAAATCATTTGCCTTGAACATGTTGAACATGCAATACATTTTTGAGTCATTTAAGTTGTTAAAGACAAAATTCTCATTTGCCCAATTAAACTTGAGATACTAATTAAGTGACCTGTAAAGGTATTTGTAGATCTCTAATAAAATCTGGGAAATTAAATCAGCAGTGCTGTAGATCGAAACTCTTTAACGGTGGTGATGTTAACTGAGTCTACTATTATAGAAAAAATATTGCAAAAATTATACAGTGTATCTTTTGTTACTCAATCATGGAAAGTGTAATACATATAACTATTAACTGATATGCTCATCACTGATATAACCTGTTAATTAATCCTCCATTCATGCCAAAAGGTACAGTGCAATAGATTGTTTAGAATATCATTGGCGTATAATAATATTATTACTTTCTACTACATGTAATGTGTCGGCTATTGTGATGTCACAGATTTAACTTGAGGCGCAAATAATGGGTAAGCAAGGAGGCTGATGCAGACCTAATATAACACTTGAATTTTGGCTTAATTTTTATTTCCAGTTATAGGAATATTTTTGTCATTAAACAGAAAGTTAGACTGTAAGTATGGGTACAAAAATGCGCATTGTCAAAAATGCTTTCTTTTTTTTTTGCATTTGCAACAAAATGAAATTAATAGATAACATTTATCATCAACTTTTCTCCCCCCTTTTCAACCAAATTTCTATCCTTAAAAAAGATTATGAGTAGCCTACAGCCTTTTTGCCTATATGGAATATACACCACAAAATATTTCCACCCATCCTGCACCCAAACCCCACTTCTAACCCGATTAAAAATATTAATCTGGTCCCTTTGAATTTTTTAGCAGTTTGTAGCCCTTAATTCCTCTTTATTTTTAAAGATATTTCAAAATTGTTGCTATATTGGGCTTGTCCAAATCAACTTTATGTTTTATGTACAAGAAATCTAAGAGGGATGCTGTCAGATACATAAATTTGTATGTACATATATGCATGCATGTATCCGCTGCCATAGACATCAGAGATGTGGTATCGTGGTTGGAGGGGGTGGGGGCTCCTTCCCTCCCCCAATTAATCTTTTACTATTAAAATTGTTCAGGAAAGGCTGGTTGGATTAAGCTGTGAAAAATGTATGAACCTAAAAAGACCTTACTCCCATTTCTAACCCAACCCTACCCCACGTATAATAGGAAATTAGAGTTAGTATTTCAGGTAAATTATCGAATATTTAATTTATCTCTGCCCCCCTTTCAAGAACGATACCACCAACCTAATATTATGCTATTTATATATTTATGAATAAGCACAGATTACAATTATTTTGTTCAAGTAATCAATTGTTAACGATCTGTTGAAACCACGCTGTTGGTAAACTACAATTCGAATTCCCTCCATGCTAATACATGTAAGTATACGTAAGTCTTTATCAATGAATAAATACCAGACGTTTATTTAGATATTGGGTGCATAGTATATAGTCAATGTATCATGAATAAGTATTTTTAAAAAATCATAATTTAATTGTTATTACTTACCAAAATTTTGTCTGACTCCTATTTCTCCGAAGGTCGTAAAGGATACCGAGGATTTCCGAAAATTTTCGGAAGGCATTGCGCACGAAAACCTTGAAGTTGATGAACACGAAACTCTAAAACTCATTTTCTCGTAAAAAGTTTTATTCTATTTAGCAAATTGTACATACCAAAAATTAGTGGGAGAACATTATCTAAAACTAAATACTAGGAGAAATAAGACATATATAGCAGATCTTATTTAATTTTGCAAGTTTTAGCTGGTCTACATAATGACGATATATAATAATACCAATATATACGTTGCTTGAAATTTAAATTTAAAAATTTCTATAATCATAAATTTTTGGCATATTTTTGGTATTTAAGGGACAAAAATATACTTAACTAAAATTAACTATTGTCAATTTAATATTAAAAAGCCATTAATTTTCTGTTCAGAGAGGGTCAAAATGTTAAGGCGACCGGTTTTGGTCTACTTATTCTATGAGGCTACTTAATGCCAATATATAAATATGAGCGGTCTACTAAATGGCACAACCATATATATATATATATATATATATATATATATATATATATATATATATATATATATATATATATATATATATATATATATATATATATATATAAATATAAATATATATATATATATATATATATATATATATATATATATATATATATATATATATATATATATATGCGCCCCGTTATTAGCAGACCCTTTTTTTGTATTCATATGAAGCAGAATTTGTCCAAAATCTTATACGTGAAAAGAAGAAAACACTTGCCGTGGCCTTCAACTCAACATTTAGATATGTCGACGACGTATTGTCAATTAACGATGCGTATGTCTTATCTCTATACGATATATCCCGATGAGCTTGAGATAAAAGATACTACAGAGTCTGACACATCTGTTTCATATTATATTTGGATATTTTACTTGAAAAAGACGTTAATGGTAAACTAACAACCAAGCTTTATGATAAACGTGATGACTTTCACTTTTCAATCGTCAACTTCCCTTACTTATGCAGCAATATACCTTCATCACCTCCATACGGGGTTTAAATCTCTGAGTTGATTCGATACGCAAGAGCATGCTCTACGTATGTACAATTTCTAAAACGAGGTAAATTATTGACAAACAAGTTGATAAAACAAGAATATCCGCAGTCTCGTTTAAAGACATCATTTTGTAAGTTCTGACGTTTTTCATACCAATTGTTAGGCCATAATATACAATGAATTGTCGAAGGATTTTTCTGTTATTTCCCGATCATGACAAGGAGCACACGGAGGGTGTGACCGGTTGGCAGGGGATGCTCACTCCTCCATGGCACCTTATCCCACCTCTGATGTTTTGGAGAAAAGTTATTCATATTAAGGATTTCAGACAATATTGACTGAAGCGACCCATAGCTTTTATTAAAGGTTTAATTAATATACTGTAAAGTCACTCGTAGGACAGATGAACAGGCTCAACTTAATTTTCAGACACGGCATTCCAAGGTGACCGGACCTTAGGTCATCGTCAGTTCTGGTTCATCCAAATTTAAAGTTGATATTTTCTTGCTATGAAATTGATTGTTTTTTCTCTAAGACAAATTCCTTAACATGAAAATGCTGGGAGCAACTTCCTCATGCTCGGGAATTATGTAAAATTTAGCCACCTCTCGATAAACTCCTTACATGGACATAATACGCATTGAAACAAGCGTTCTGAGAGTATTGCATTAGCAATACTAGTCCCCTTCCGGCAAGTGTAATCTGGTTCCCATTAAAAATTAAAATATGCTGTAATTCCGTCAAACAATCATTGAAGCGGAACATAATGCTAACTTGATCTGTAACTCATCAAGATACACTCACATACCAAAAGTCAGCTCAATATCTGCAAGCGTTTCGAAAAAAGTGCAGAAAACCCTTAAAAATTAAAAAGGTCGTAATTCACTCAAAAATCAATGAAGCGGAACAAAATTCAAACTTGGTCTGTAACTCATTACTATACACTTACATACCAAAAATCAGCTCAATATCTGCAAGAATTTAGAAAAAAGTGCTGAAAATCAAGTGGGACAAACTTACAAACAGAGGGACAGCTAGACAGACGGACAGACAGACAGACGGACGGACGGACAGACTCAGAGGAAACCTATAGTCCCTTCCGGTTTCACCAGTAGGGGACTAATAATGTTAGAAATAAAACAACAGCAGAAAACCAGTTCCCAGCACTTTTCAAAAAATAGTAAGGATAATACTACACATGTTTACAAACTAATAATTTATAGAGAAGAGGATGTCATTGAACTTTTGTGATTTTCGAGGGGATGTGCCTGTCATTCTGGTACGCAGGACTGTTACGGCGTACTACGAAGAAATTAACGGAATATAAACATGCATAAATACATACCCTTTTAAGCTGAATTTATTTTTGTAAAGCTATAATATTATCACATGACTTTAATTTTAATTGAAACTAGTGCTAATTGTAACGGGAACCGTTACAGATGTTCCCCAAACGGCTCCCCAATCCCTTATGATGCCCCATTCCCTACAAGCTTCAATAAATTAGACAATACTTTTGTTATATAGATGGACACTTTATTTTTAAGGGTATTTCATTGGAAAACTAATCCGATATAGCCATATGGGTATTAGCCAATCAAATTTCAGCGCATGTGCTTGCACATGTTTTCTACAATTTTCACAATAATTTTCTTATAGTGTGTCACAATACATACATTTGTGTTAAATATTAAAGAATTTCATTGAAAAATAAGAGAGATTTAACCCTTCAAGTATTACCCAATCGGAATTAAGCACACGCGCATGCATGGTCTTGCATTCAATTTTGATAGTATCATAATGTAGGAGCTCTATGTGCCTATCCATGTCGTAAATTTCATCCTGTTTTGTTGAAAACCAAGGGAGTTATGGACATTCAAAGTTTCAACCAATCAGATTGCAGCACACCTGCATGCGCGTGATTTCAAGAAATTTCCCATATAACATGTTGTAGCACCTTATAATATATACTTATATTCTAAATTTCAAAGTATTTTGTCAAAAAACAAGGAAATTATTGAGATTTTTGTTTCAGCCAATCAGAGAAGAGCGCACGTGCATGCGCGTGAGTTCACGCTAATTTGACCGTGTTATCTTGTCTAGACTACTAATATATCTTTATATTTTGAGTTTCAAAGCAATTCATCAAGAAATATAAAAGTTACGGCTTCATCAAGTATATCAGTGATTTCACTCATTGCACGCGCGCGCACGTGCATGCATGTGCGCGCAAAATGACCTTCGTTCCGAACACCTACACAACATGCCTATTAACCCTAAAAAGGTTTCATATCAATCGGATGAGTGGTTCTATGAGAACACTCCCGGACAAAAAAGTACCGGAGAAGAAAGTAGAAAAAAAGAATAATAATAATGATAATAATAATAATAAGAAGAAACAGAGTAAAAACAATATGTTCCCAAACTTCGTTTGGGGAACATAATAACATTAAATACCCCGCTCTGTACAGAATTTGGTTTGGTCACGTTATTTCACAGTCACGTGATAAATGAATGTAATGTGCACTGTATGTAGGTCATAAACAAATTTCAATATCGCAAGGGCATACCCTAGTTAGAATTAAAAATTTCAGCAATAAATTATATCTGTATAACTTGTAGTCTATGAAAAGTGTTGCTGCTTTAAATAGAATTTGTATTTTATCAGTTTAAATTTCAAGTTTTTTGGCCATAGTCGAAATATGTGTGACCTTTACCATGTATTTTATTTATTTATTTAGCAATGTTCTCGATTTCAGGAAAGCAACAGCACTTTTCAAGTTAAGGAATGTATCCTTTATGCACATTCAAAAAATGGTCAAGATCTATTAAGTTCATGCCATTGCGAAAAGACGATTTAATGTGGCACCTCGGCGTGAAACATGCACACCCTGTACACAAAAACACGGTAGAATTCATTCAATACATGCTCTCTATAATTTTTAAATAATGGCACTAAACAAAGGTTTTCAGATTTGTATAAATGGTCTATCTAAGATTTGCGAATAACATTCTGTTTAATAATAAAATGCGTTTTTCAAAAAATTACTTGATCCACCTTTCAATGCACATAAAATGCGTCAAATTTTACCATGATGACGTCATGTCGACAAGTGCATTGCGATCAGTGACTTGTTTATATCTTGCTGTGTGTGATTTAAGGTAGAACCTACGTCGGAAAAGTCTTTGTCACAAAATTTTCAAAATTTTCAAAATGATAAATTAGCACTCGCTTATCAATTAGTTAAAAATATATGTTATTCAAGAATAAATTCTTTTTTATTCAATTGACATAAAAGATTAAGTCCACATTTCAACGAATATAGGTAAATGTGCTCAATATTTTTTGAGTCAATTTACCACCTAAGTTTGTAAATATTTTTCAAAAGTCTTTGTCAGAATGTTTTCAATCCTTAATATGATGAAGAACATACCCAAATAACTACAAAAAGTGATTAAAATATATACCTTTCCCCGCAAACGAATGAGAGACACTCTATTTATCAACTTCTTTTGTTGACCTTTTTGCACTTACACAGGATTTAATTATTAAATAGCTGTTTTGGGGTTACGTTCAGATTTACAATGTGAATATTTATCAAAAAATGTCTCTTTTTTATATATAAAAAGATAATATTTTAGGGAAACATTATTATTATACACCAACCATTGTGAATAGTTAACAATTATGAAAGGGAATGCAAGTCATTTCATGATAGACATTACAAAATTTACACACAATTTTTAACATATCTTTGACTTGGACACATTTCATCAAGATATTGTACTATTTAGATTTCTTAGGATTTTTGATTTCCTTCAAAATACTTGCATGTCATTCACATTATCACAGTTGTGCAACTTCATTACATGAGACAGTCTTGGAGAAAGTACAGGAAAAAGTAACATTATATTAATTATAACGTTATAATGGATCTAGCACTAAAAAGACGGTCTAAATTCATTCACTGGAGATGATTCATACGACGTAGGTTCTACGATACTAGCGACAAAAATGAATGCAGTGGTAAGTCTTGATGTAGTTTATCACACTTAAGCAGTTTAAAACCGCAGATTATTTCATTTTCTATTGTTGTGAGGAATTGCTATATTTGTGTGATGTCACAATAAACATTCCCCGTATAAATTAGGCCCCGCCCCCTTTATGCAGCCTTAACAGAGCTGCGTACGCTCCTGCACAAGCATGCTTCATATAAAGTCTTCATTTTTTAAATTTAATCGGACGATAAAATATTGAATGACACATTGAATAACATGTCTCAGTATTTGTCAGATAACGTTTGTTTCATTTTATTTTTCACATTTACAAAATACGATAATAGCTTGATCCACACCTCAAATACAAAGAAACTGTGTGTCAAACTAGTCAGAAACGTCATTTCAATAATTATAAGTACAGCGAGATCAAGCTGGCTTTTATTCTACATTCGGATAGTGATATTTAGGCATGATAAGTTGCTCACCGGTTTATCTCTACCTTATTTATAAAAAGCCAAGTATTTGAGTGTTTATGAAAAATAACGTTAGCATTTATTCATCCAAATTCATTTATATTGTTTTCACCGTGACGTCATAATTGTTTTCCCGAACATCGGCATAGTCTGATGTAAGTATGGGAGTCCTTAAGCTAGTTGCCTTGACTGTATTAGTCGTGAATGGTTGAAAAAGAATGGCATAATATGAGAATTATATATTTTCTTAATTTTTCTTCTTTTTTTTTTATTTTTGAATAAGTCAAAGAAGATTCAAAAACTTCTATAGCTTCTTTGAATGACTCAAAGAAGGTGGGATTCTGCCCTAAATTGAAAAAGGAAATAGAATACAATGAAATATGAGAAGATAAAGAATAGGGATCGATCACTAAAAACCTACAAACAAAACAATACTGTGAACATTGCATTAAAGACGGACCCCTGGAAATTCCAGAAGTAGGATCAGGTGCCCATGCCAGGAGGAGTAAGCATCCCCTGTCGATAGATCACACCCGCAGTGAGTCCTATGTATTTATACAAAGAATACTGAACAGTCATATGAATGAAGTGAATGGTAAGAACTATTTTTGTCAAACTTATACACTGTTATCATTTTTTAGAAAAACTCATCAAATCAAGCTCTCAGTGATATTCGCCTGATCAGTTTGGAAAGACTGAACAAACCTATACTGTATACCTGTTAGCAAAGATGAACATTAAATGTTTTAGGTTCAATACGTTGAATATGGTAAAAAATATCTTACTTGGGATATTAGTTTCCACAAGCCTTGCAACTCACAAATATTTCAAGGACAAAGATTTTTATGGAATTATGCACTATAAAATATGAAAATCCTTAAAATCTAAAAATTGTGGATCGCTGAAGAAACCTATTAGACGGTACTTTCTTTCTTTTTAGCTTTCTCTTTGAAGTTACAATAAAAAACATCAATACATCTTCAAGATACCTTCTTTATATTCGTCAGTACAGTTCCCGCAATAACATGCTTCTAGCAATGAAATGCATTCTGTAAAATCAAATGAGATATTTTAATTTAATGTATTCAAGAATACAAATTTTAATAATATATAAATATATGTATTTTCTTTTTTTACTTACCTTCGCATTTATATTTTTTCTCCCCTGACGAAACTAAATACATACATAGGAGAACGAGGACCAGCATCCCTGTCAACAAAAATTAGTAAGGAAAAATAGAAACTAAATATAAATTCAAACTAAAATGACCTCTTGCTGATGTGCACATTCATTTGTCCTTATTTTTGACACTATGTGAAACAGGATTTAGTGGTATATTATTATTTTTAGAGCAAGACATCACAACTCCAGTCAGTCCACTCGTTTTTAGTCATTTTATTTACTTTGTATGCAGTTTACTGTAATACTCTCTACTTGGAACAACATCTATCATACATCGTCTGTCTTTATATTATATAAGTAAATGCATAAAGCACTTGACAAATCACAGCCTTTAAAATAAAGTAACTGATAGAAATGCACAATGTGCAATTTGGCTACCTGTGTGATTATAATTGAGTTAGTGAAGCCGGTTGGGGGTTCTTTATACTACAATCATAGAGAAATTTTTTTTCGTATTGTTTGTAGTGTACGCTAACTTCAGTATATATATGCAAAGAGTCAGGAAAATCTATTATCTGCCAGTGGGTATTTTGTGGGACCATATCAAAACAGTACACATTTGCATGTACTGTTACAGTAGGATTGAATAGGTATTTCCGATTTTTTACACATAAAATAAAATTTCAAAAATATATAAAAATGCCATAATAGACTTTTGTTCAAATCATGATATTTAATGATTAATTCTTTATTGTGCATTTTACTAATATGTAAGAAACACAACTCTACCGTCTTTGAAGGCATGCTCATAAAGCATTCAGATACTCTGACTAGACAAAGTAAGTGATACAATTTGACGTCACAGAAAGCGACATAACCATCAACCTTAGAATCAACATTTTATTAATATTTGTCTTTAAAGATTTAATTAAGATCCTGAAAAATATACCTAGGTACAGGCAAATGAAGCAGAACTCAATATTTTTATTTTCTTCGGTTACATTTGTCCCTTCACTTAAATACTAGGTTCGGTGACGTCATAATTGTTTATCAAATATTTGGGGAGTGAACATGAATTGTAACGAGAATCTGGTCAAGACGGCATGTAAACAGATACGTAAATGCGGGGACTAGAATTTAATACATTATTTCTTTATTTCTTTATTTTTTATGGAGGAATTAAGGTTTGTTAACAAGGTATGCTGATTTATTTTTATCAACTTAATATCTTAATGCAGATAATCAACTGTTTACTAATCCCGGTGGACCTTTCCTTTGTCACTCGTGACAACATAATTGCAAAACAACAACAATATACGCCGGATATTCTTAAATATAATGTTACTCTAGACCGAACTGTGCGTTCTGTAGTACTTGGAAAGTGCTGCTAGAATCGTGGCGTTACCCCGGTGTGGGAACAATTATCTGATTATGTGTATGAAATGCAAACAATCAGGCAGTAAGGTTTCGTTGAATGTGTGGAATAATTATTTCACTGACATGATAGTAGGATTTTAGACGCACTTTTTATGTATCCGAACAATTTTTTTCAGTATTTTTTTTTCACAGAAATTATTCCCCAGGGCACTGCTGTTCTGTTGAACATTTTAAAAGAATATGGCGCTATTTATAGCATTCATCTGATGACGTCGTGGTGGTGCACTTCTTGTCATAAGAGGCTCTGGTCTATATACAACAGTAGATAATACTTTGTTTTATCCGTGGCTTTGATAACTTATCAGAGATACTGTACATTTAAAAAAAAAATCAAATTCCCCAACAAATTAATTGATGGTTTTTTAACATACCCTCGAATTGTTTTCAGAGGTGGAATCACAGAATATCAACATTTGCGAATTTTCGTGGTTTTTTATGCCCCCGTATCGAAGATTCGGGGGTTTATAGTTTTTCCCCTGTCCGTCCGTCCGTCTGTTTGTCTGTTTGTCCGCAAAAACTTTAACCTTGCCCATAACTTTTGATTGGTTGGAGCTATGGCTTTCATATTTCACATACGTATCCTTTCTTTGGGTACTACCATATTTGACTTTAGACCCTGACCTTGGAGTTTTACCCAGTTTTGCAAAATTTTACCGAACATTAACCTTGGTCATAACTTTTGAACAATTCGGCTAAGGCTTTCATACTTCGCATTTGTAATCCTTGTGACAGACCTTCCTTTGGATACCAACAGCCTTTTGACCTTGACCTAGGAGTTTGGCCTACTTCTGAAAAAAACATTAATCTTGGCCATAACTTTTAAACGGTTAGTGCTAGGGCTTTCATACTTCACATGTGTAATCCTTGTGACAAGGTTTTTCCAACAACTTTTACGCTTTGACCTTGGAGTTTGACCTACTTTTGGGAAAACTTTAACTTTGGCCATAACATTTGAACGGTTGGTGGTAGGGCTTTCATACTTCACATACGTGAACCTTGTGACAATACCTTCCTTTGGATACCAACAATTGCAATCCATTGACCTTGGAGTTTGACCTTCTTTTGAAAAACTTTAACCTTGGTCATAACTTTTGAACGATTGGTCCTTCGGCTTTCATATTTCACTTGTGTATTTCTTGAGAAAAGGCCTTTTCTTGGGCACCATTAATTTGACCATTTGACCTTGATGTTTGAAATACTTTTGAAAAAAACTTTTAAACTTGTTCATATCTATTCAATGGTTGCTGCTAGGGCTTTCATATTTCACAGGTATATTCCTCGAGACAAAACCGTACTTTGGGTACCAGCATATTTCATTTGCATTTGAGAAATTTTAACCTATAAGTTGCCACACGGGGGCATCATTTTTTTTTTTTTTTTTTTTTTTTTTTGAGTACATGTATTAAAATATATGCTAGATACTGAGGATTCATATAGAAATTAGTAAAACATAATTGTTTTATTTCCAAATTCCTGGGTAAAAAATTATACTTTTTTCATAACGCTTTTCATGACCCCCTCCTAAAAAATTTAGTATATCATAACAACACAAACTTACAATAATGATGTACATCTACGTATCAATTAAAAATCAGTTATCAAAAAATAAAATTAAATATTTTACCTGTGATTTCTTATTTTGTCGAATTTCATAAATTATATTAGAACAATAGCTTTGAAAGTGTAAATACATTGTTTTTCACTACACTGTGAGAAGCATTGCACAATGGAAACCCATGTCGACCCACTTAAAAAATCTTTTTCAGTAATTGTAAAATCAATTTTGCATTTCCAAAAGAAAGTGTCTATTCTTTTTAATGCCTTTTCATTTGAAAATTAAATGTAGAGTACGGTTCATGGAAAGAAAAAAATGCATATGATATTGTAACTACGTATACACAAATCAAAATGAAACAAAATAATGTTTATCTTCAGTTTTAAATACAGAAAATGTTTTCTCAGCCTTTATCTCAAAGAAGTCAGTTATTTAATCGATTTTTCACGATTTCTCAACGGTATTCTAAAATCTATTATAATTATTTTTATCCTGTATCCATTTAAATGATTCTACTAGAGTATGTTAAGGGTACAACTAGCCAGATATTTTACTTGCTTATATAATTTGACGTCATAGAAAATTATATGACATGAACTTTAGAGATAAAGATTTCGTAATATCTATATATTAAAAACATTAATTAAAAGTCCTAAAAATGAATGGAAAATTGCAAATGTGATGATATAAACTAAATCACGTCATTACTGGATGGTATAGATACCGATTTATTTGTCACGGGGGTTAAATACATTACCTATGACGTCATAACTCCTGATCAATATTTGCCAAGTAAAAGATGAACGTAACCAGAATTTTTGCATACAGATATTATGAAATGGAAGTTAAAAAGCACATATCTTTAATATCATGTGTGATTCACAAGGAATTAAATTATGAAAATCAGGTACGCTGATTTATTTTCATTATGTTTTTCTTATTCATGTAATAATGGAGACAGACGGTATTTTGAAAGCCTTTTCTCTGTCGTTCATTACAACAACGTCGCTAAAGTTCAATACTAGGCTACATACGAGGGTTGATCCAAAAGTTCGTGGAATTTTGTAAACCTATAGGGTTTAGAACGGAATTTTATTTGAACATTTTAAACTTGGACTATATTCATTTCATAATCATTTTAGTTATTAATAGTGAACTTAGTAGTGTCAGTAAAATAAAAGAAAAGTTTATCAAACAAGGATGTACATTATTCGTGCACCACATACAGTGACTTTATAATTGGAAAAGGGACTTTATGTTCATGGACTGTGATTATCTTGTTGGAACAAATTGGATTTTGTTGTTGGTACAATGAGCTATAATTTTGTAAATCATTTTGCAATGGAATTGATCAGAATAGACCAATCAAGCCCATCAATACTAAGTAATAAAATTTGAACGGAAATGTAAGTTACTAGTAAGATTCTTGATTAAGAGTAATAAAATTGGGAAGTTTGAAGCAGATAAGTAAAAGAGTCTAGGGCTAGAACTCCTGTGGTGCAGAGATGGAGACTAAGTCCATAAATATTATTAATGAAGGTTTAAATGGATTGGAGGGTGGTGCCATGTTGGGGTTCATAGGTCAACGGACAGACCTACAGACTAAGCGTAGGTGGTATGGCAATGCTAAGTCAGCCAATGAAAAGTACTTTTTTAGATCCGGGACCATGAATACCCTCTGAGCACGACATATCCTGTTGAGACGGAAAACGTTTCTCTCTCTTTTTCTTTGACTCTTTTGAAATACTTTTTGGACTCTAATTTTTTGGACATTACCTTAATTATTACTTTTGGAGTTTTAGTTCTACGTTCTACTTAAATATTTGGGACGGTTCTTAAAAACTTTTGTATAACCAGTGAATTGGTCTATTCTGATGAGATTTCAGAAACTTGCATATAAAATCTATACGATCACGGTTGTTTAATAAACTTTTTTTTTAACTTACAAACTTTGTTATTGGCTTAAAGCTTACAATGTCTTCATATTTTATTTATTTATTAGTGAAAGTGATTGAAAATTACAAATGATAATATATACACTTGTTTAATTTTGTTTAATTAAACATATTTTAAATATTGATAATAGGAACACTTTGGCAGTTACCATAGAAACGGATGTTTGAAAATGCGGCGGAGACATTTACCCGTTCATTATCATTTCAATCCTTAATACTACAAGTGAAAAAACAAAACAAAACTGCGGTAAGTGGCATATAAAACAAAAATTATGTCATTATTACGATTGCTTGACCTCTCATAAACCTCTGTGTAAGAGTTTTACTGATTTTACTGGATATTTAGTTTACAGTACCCGCATCGTTATTCTTTACAGGATACACGATACGATAGGATACACGCACGATACGATAGGATAAACGCACGATACGATAGGATACACGCACGATAGGACAGGATACACGCACGACAGGATAAACGCAAAACACGATAAACGCAAAACAGGATAAACGCAAAATACGATAAAAGCAAAACACGATAGACCTGATAAACGATCTTCACAATAGGATAAACGCAAAACCTGATAGGATTATTTCAAATGCGAAACGTATTTTGACAAGACGAATTTTTTCCTTTTTAGATACACTGTAGTATGATATTTTAATTACTTACAAAGCCGCAAATCTTAATGTTTAAATATAATAAATGTATTATGACATTTGAGGTAACTTTGTACAAGAAACATGTTTATTTTTTCTCAATAATGGATCGTCACCAAATTTAAACTGTAATTATTTTAGAAAAAGTGCACTCTTTGGTGGAAATAAAGCGATTGTTTGTATAATTATTCAAATGTCGAAATTCCTTCGAATCGTTAAATTTGAATTTCAGTCGTTTAAAAACAGAGATTTTAATGATGGTGGCTCAAAAAGTCCGTAGACAATCGAAGTTTTAAAACCAGGTGCAATAATTCATGAAACGCTAATAAATATGTTCAGTATTTTAACAAATAAAACCTTATAAATTTATTATCAAATATTGAGTATATATCCGGAAAAACTCTGTAATAAATTAAATATTTGGATTCATTAATTTAAATTATCGGTATTTAATAATTCAAATCTTACGAAAATAATTTACTACTCAGTTCAGGGGAAAATATATATATATAAAAAATTATTACATTTTAAAGTTAACGCTGTCTCATCAAAGTTTTTATGATTTTGTTTTTATTTATTTTATTTATTTACGTTTTAAACACGTTACTTTCTGAAATATGCTAGTTGCGTTGACACAGGCTGTGCACTGGACCGTAATTATATAATCTCTCCTATATAAATATACATGTATATGTCACAAATATATATCCGGTACGAAAATTAATCATTTACATATTCCAAGTACGAACATTGTGTATGACAAGTGTATATATGACGAAGGATAACGGCCGAAAGAAATCGAATTTAACAAAATTAATAAACGTCACTAGATCATGTAGTATCCGAAAAGAATATCGCATTTCCATTCTTTTGTATTTATTCTCTGGTATTTCCAATGTCATAGGCCTGTATAGGACCCAGAAAGGAGAACGCAGTCGTGTACCTAAAAATGTTACAGTGTACCAACATGTTTAGTATGGAATAAAAATATAATGCTTATATAATATCGCCCATCAACAATAATGTCTTTAGCCTCTTTTGTTTTCTTGTCAAAACATTTCTTTTTAGACCCCCCCCCCCCTAAAGGAATGAAAATTCTTTCTACACAAGCCTCGCCCACCTGCTTTTCCGCGAATTTATTTTTGCAACCTGTCTGTTTCCGCGGCTACCCTATACTGTTCCGCGATTGAATTTTACTATAAGTTGTATGTTTTCTCCTTTTTTCGATACTTCCTTTCCGCGATTTTTAAATTGTCACGGTAAGTACTTTACATCAAACTGTTGCCGATATTTACCAGATTATCATGTATCTCCCTATAAAGTTCTACTCAATAGTACCACACTGTGATAAAAATTGAATGAATCACATATTACACTGGTCGGTGATATTTTAGGTGCCATGGAAATTGTTCATAACGAACCAATTCGTTGTAACAGATATATATTACAAACGATGGATTTACGTATAGAAAGGTCAATGTTTTAAATAATGGCGATGTGTCTTACCGATAAAGATAAAATATGCAAAGCCACAATTTCAGATTGCCGAGATAGAAACAAAAAGAATACTGACAAAAATCTCAGTAACGAAAAAAAAAGACCAAAAAAAAAATCTTATATATGACTATATCGGCAAAATAAAACAAAACTTTGTAAATTATGAAAGTCTTAATCCCACTTGAGGCACAGTCAGCGGGGGGGGGGGGGGATGCACTAACCACTAAAAAAAAAAAAAGATCCGATTCAAAGAGAAAAAAAAATAAAATATATATTGACTTCTTGAATATAGTCAAGTATTAAATGTAATCGATAAACACTAAGAAAATTAAATTCAAGGCATTTACATGTCTTGTGTATCAGAGCAAAACCGGGCGATTTCATATAAATTTTTGCATATATCTTTTGAGGAGCCTTTAATAGCGAGAAAAAAAAAATCACGCGAGGCAAAGTTCGTATTTTTCTATTAGAGTTATTCACAATATTCTTCGATTAATATCTTATTGTCTTCCCACAAATTTTTATTAAAATAGAAAATTTGGTGTTATTACAGTGAAAGAATTCAATTTGTCACCCAAGATTTTCTTCTTTATTCAATGTAAAACAGTTTTTGTACAGGTGAAAAAAAAGGACTTTCTTTTACAAACATTGACATGTCCAACTAATGGATTTCTATGGTATTTTAGTAAATAATTTTCCTATGAGCTTTTAGAGTCAGATGTTCAATGAGCATGATAATCAAATAATTACGTAATAGTGTTAATCTCTTTTGTGATTTTGTCTTTTTGTTAAGAAGGCCTAAGGGTCTGAGGTCAAGCACAGGTGTTCAAATTTACTCAATTACTGTGGCGGTCATTTTTTATGTCACATGATCACTCCGTTCAATTAATCTTCTTTATTCGGAAGATTTTCACAACTTTCGGCTATTCACTAAAGAAATACTAAATTTTGATTGGCTGAAATCCTGTAATCCAAAGACGCGGAATCGTAGGTGAAAATGCGCCCTAGCTCGGTCACTTTCATCGACGATTCCAAGAAATAAACTTCAGTTAATTAAAAATATATTTTCTTTATTCTTTGGATATTTACAGGTATGTAAATCACATATTTTTCAGTTAATTGATTCATTTTCCATTAAAGCAATTCTTTCTATTTCATAAATAATTTTGAAAAATATTAAGTATTTTATTGATTAAGTATTTTTATTTATTTCTTTTTTTTTTCTTCTAAATTTGAGCTTTGAATTAAGTTTCCTTTAAAGATTTTATTGTTGCATAATTTTTATGCATAGTGACCTCATTTAGTCTTTTATAGTTTATAGTTGTATGTTTTATTGTAATAAATGGGTTTAGCGACAGTCTCAAGGTAAAGTGCATTGTTCTTAGAAAAATTGTTATTTGCAATTTAGCGCCATTATGTTCATTGTGCGTTCTTTAATGTAAGGAGGTAAAAATGTTATTTGTTTATATTGAAAAACGCTGGAAAAGTAAAATGACTTTAGAGTTAAAATTGTAAGTAAACAAGCTTTTGATTGTTAAGATTAATGTTAGATTTAAATACTTTTTAGTTCAGTCTATTTGTAATTTCAGTTCTTTATTGATCAAAGTCAAGAGATGAGTGAAGCGTTGATAAGGATCGTTTCAAATTATCTCTGTTTACGAATTAGAACCTTGAGACTGTCAGCTGTACTGATGTGTAGTTTAGGTTTATTTTTGGTATCTACGTTGTGTTAAAATGTCACGTCACAGAGGGATTTTTCTCAAATTGTTTAACCCTCTGTACAGTCACCTGATCTAACTTTAAAACGTATTTTTATAATATTTTGAATTAATTGTGTAACTGGTGACTGTTTGTTTATAAGCATTACATTACACTTTCATCGACGATTCCAAGAAATAAATTTCAGTTAATTAAAAATATATTTTCTTTATTCTTTGGATATTTACAGCCACCGTAGAGGACAGACCAAATACTGCCCACGAGTAGAGCAAATCCAAATACGGAGTAAAGAATTTACAAAGCGAGTGATTCCCCAAATTAATATATATAAGACAAGTTCACGTATAACCCAAAAAGAACAACGCTACATTATTTTAAATTTGATCAGATCAGATCATGTTTGAGACTGTAAACCAATAAGAAGTATATAAAAGTATACAAATGAATTAAATCAATGGAGTGTTGGGACAAATCTCGCCTATATTTCATTTGATTTTATATAATAATTTATTCAATTTTTAATTAGTAACTGAAGTGTACATTTTCTTAGTACAGTGTATAAAATCTTTAAGTGTTGTTCATACAAATTATCAACATTATCCAGAAAATAAATTTATGCATTATATTGATACCCAGTAGGGTTCAAGGTAAATACTTGACACCAGGTGAGAGAGCAGTTCAGGTATGTTGACGTTGAATACACATGGGCCAAGGTGTCATGTAGGGGTAGGGGGTTGGGTCTTGACTTGACAGGGAGACAGTGTACTGATTATGCAGGTACATATAGGTGTCAGTTCTTTTGGTACAGGAGCGCTTCCGTCTGTCAGTTACAGTATATACTCGGTTCATTTCCTCGCCGGAATAGGTAAGATATATACTGATTTTTTTTTCGATTTTCTAAAGGCAGTAGTAAGTAAAAATGGTTAACATTTACATTATAATATATAATTATGATGAATTGAATAGAGCATGCTCATGCATTATAAATTGTAATTTATTTTTTAGTTAGACACATAAGAGAAACAAATAAATAGAAAAAGAAATAAATAGGAACTACATACTTGCACGTACAGACAGAATTGTAAATGTTATCAAGATCATGCATTACATTTTATATGCCTTTATGATTCATTTGGAAACAATCCTTTAAATAATTGATTGTGCAGACATTTAGACTAGAGGCATAAAAAGATAACTACATGTACATGTATGTTACCAGACGATGCTTTTCAAATATTAATAAAAAAGTACTTCTACTAGTGTTTCTGAAAAATGAATAACTTGTTATTGATTAATTCCATTATATTGATAAAAAGATGGGCCTTATACAGATGTTGATATTTTTTCAGTTTATTTATTTTTGCACACATACCTACATGTACTTTTTTATGTTTCTATAATTATCAAAAGAAAGTTAATAACGGTCTACCTTTGTTGTGACTCTGACAGGTCACTATTTAAAGAAATTATAATATTTCTATTTTTGACATATAATATTTCTTACAAATCGACAATTAGAATTAAAAAGAAAAACGATTGACCTGTAGACCGATTATTTTATGTGCTAAATGGATTTAACTTTCGATTTACGCTCCTTGCTTGGTCACGGCCGGTACTTGACGTTTTTTGTTATTTATCTATGTATTTATTGCATTTATCACCATATTGTGATAAATGCCTTTAATTCCAGTGCAGGCGCGATAACTCTTGTATCCTTATTCCCGGTAAAACATTCGTGAGACCATGAATTTTATATACATTGAGTAAATAAAATCAAGCCCCCTAGCGATACTGATTTAGAAAATTCTAGAAGGAGAGCAGAGAAAGAGCCTGACATCTTTAAAAATTTCACCCACTCACCCTTCCCATTTTATAAGAACATATACTTGCTGTGTTTTTTGTAATTCTGTGATTTCAGTGAATGGAGTCTGTTAACAATTGAAACTCGAGAAAGTTGCACTTGGAGAACTTGTATCCGATGGACTCGGTAAAAAATGATATGGACTGTGCGTAACGGTGTACACTGTACACAGTGGGACTGTTTGTGGAATAGCTGAAATGTCATTGATTAGCAATAATTGCTAAGGAATAACGAGTTCTGGTGCTTCAGTGACGGATGTTTTTATAGCTATGTTTATATTTACTTTGTGTTTTAATACGTATACTGTCAGTGTGTAACACACAGTTTAAGTGTTACAATCATAGTTTGCAAATGCATAATTTTTCTTTTATTTTTTGGGATTAGGGTAAAGTCAGAAAAGTCACAATCTGGGACGGGGGCGGCGGAGTTCGGGGATTACCACGAATGAGGATTTCTACCATGTCTGGCTCAAAACTCTGGGTAATCTATCCTCAGTACTGGGGAAGATTCGGGGGTTACCTCAGCGGTACCTGAGGGACCAGCTTGATCCTTGTGGTACCAAGGGCAGGCTTTGGGGGTCTACCCCTGGGGGTATTATCCCCAGGTAGTTGTTTTATACCAGGGGAGACAGTATAGAGTTAGGGCCCGAGTCAGAACTTGAATTCCTTGTTTGTATGTGGCAGTCACTCTTGTTGGTACCAAGAGGTCTGTTCCCACCACAGTTAATTTCCCTGTGGGGGCGCTATCGCGCCAGGTTAGTAGGGAGGTCATCCCGGTAGGCAGGTAGCGATTCCCTGTTTTCCGCCGGTTTACTTTCATTGATATAATGTATAAATAGATTGTGACAAACGCGTGCCACGAAATGTTAATGCTGCTTGTATTATTAATAAATTGAGTTTAATTGATTTGTAGTTAATAGTTGTGAATCTGGAATTAATTTATTTATTTATTTATTTTCTAAAATTTATATACAAGAGAATCAAATAAGTTATTAATTTCTCTCTCTCTCTGTTCAACAATGAAATGGATCGTAAATAAAATAGCAAAACGAAAAATAAACTCGGGATATCTCGGGTGTTTCTTCTCAAGGTAAAGACAAAAAGCGAGGGTTTCCGAATGCACACGATAAACGCAAAACACGATACACGATAAAACCTGATAAACGGAAAACACGATAGAAAACGCAAAACCTGGTAAACGGAAAACACGATACGATAGGATACACGCACGATACGACAGGATACACCCACGATACGATAGGATAAACGCACGATAGGACACGGTAGAATTGTAAAGAATAACGATGCGGGTACTGTATCAGTTGATGATTTGTTGTTCATCGTTACACTGTTAGACAACGTCGAAATTCGGTCAAAGTTATAAGTTTAGTGAAAATCTCGGGAACACTCTGATTTATACGCATTTACTACTGATAAAGGCTGGACAAAAATGCAGTAGGCAACTGGTTTTCCGGTGGCGTGAGAATTGTGAGGAAAAGAGAACTTCCATGGAGGTTGAATAAAGGTGTGGACGCCTTTTGGAAGGTCATTGTTTCCTCATAGATAAATTAAGCGTTAATGGAGGTGGACCGCTTGACATTGCTACTAAAATCGGGACATCCTATGGAAAGACGGAGAGTAATTTAAAAAAAATGAATGTGATTTGAAGATTAGTAGGTAAGAGAGGGTACCCAGGCTTTTCTCGAGAAAAGGCAGTGTTCTGTAGAATTTCTTAATCGATTTGGAAGTGAGGGTGAGATGCTTTTATAATGTGACGTGACATACCTAACTTTACGTAACGTTGAAGTCCACCCCCCCCCCCCCCCCGATTTTACAACTGACCATGTTCAGAAAGCTCGTGTGACCTTATTGGTTTTGTTTTTGTTTGTATATTGTTTAACTTCCCTCTCGAGAATTTTTCACTCATATGGAGACGCCACCACTTGCCGGTGTAGAGCTGCAAATTTTGTCTTATACTCGTCACTTAAGGCCATTGAGCAGTGAGGGATCTTATTCGTGCCAGCACCTACTGCGACACGGGACCTCGGTTTATACGGTCTCATCCAAAGGACCGGTCTCCACGTCCCACAGTGGGATTCGAACCCGCGACGTAAGGATCAACTCCTTACTCCGCGACTCTAGAGCAGACGCTCTAACCACTGCGCCACGCGGGCGACGACCTTATTGGTAATAGGAACGTGGTGAAAGGAGATGGGCGAACATAGCGTGCAGAAAGCCTATAGCTTCAGAAATATAAAAATCATGTTCAGTTTGTGAATTTAATATTTAGAGTAAAGTTCTCATTATTGAAATTTATGTAACTGTGATAAACAAAACTTTTCTGAGGAAAAATTTCTCGGAAAAATTTATTTTATTAAAAAAAATTAATGTGGTATTCGTGGGGTTTGAACCCTAGCAATAAAAATCCTGAGAATCATTTTCTTTCGAGACTAGCACGCTAACCACTAGATTACACAAGTCCTGACGAACAGTGGCATTTAAATCATGTTTGTGATATGACCCTTGACTTAATGGACTTTTATTAGTATTTCTCGAAAAGATGCGAATGTTATGTCATAAAATTATATTTTTAAGGTATAGTGGGTCTTTGCTCCATATTTTTTGGTAAGCAAAAAATGTATATTTTTATGCAAACTTTGAGGATTAACTTTCAAAAAGGTGGAGCGAAGACCCACTCATATCTAAAAACAGTGTTATATTATGCGAAAATGACTCTTTCTTCCCGCTTTAGTGTGTATCTAATATTTCACAGGCAAATAATTTCAAACTTTGAGGGATTTTTTGCAAATTGTAGAGATTTTACATAAAGTATATTTTAATGTAAGACGAAATATCAAGGAAAATTTTGATATAATAGAAATTTAATTTTTCATCTTCATGTTTGTCACACTGTGGGCTTATCGCTCGTCATGTTCACCCATCTCCTTTTCCAGTATTGTTGCATAATTCCACTGATTTATAAATATGCCTATTGTTTGCTTTTATCAAATCACGATAAAATTTTAGAAAGAAATTCCACGAACTTTTGGATCAACCCTCGTACCTTGAAACTGCATTGTTGTTTATATGGAAAGCTAGTGCTCTACACTACTTGGAATGTACTGCAGGAATCGTTAACATGCGTTGATGAAAATTCCTTGATTGTATATACAAAATGTAAACTATTTGATAAGGTTTCATGTGAAACTGTAGAAAATTATTTCTTTGACAGGAGAGAAGAATTCAAGCAGCATTTTTGATGGTAAAGAGATGTTTTACATACACATTATATATATATATATATATATATATATATATATATATATATATATATATATATATATATATATATATATGTGTGTGTGTGTGTGTGTGTGTGTGTGTGTGTGTGTGTGTTGATTTTCAAAATTCTGTTACTGATTTCAGTCAGTAAATCCAATTCTTGATCAGTTTATTTATTTTTTTTTTTTGTTGTGCTTCAATTTAAACAGTATGGCATAAAATGCATGTACAAACGAATGAATTGGAACTGAGACAACCTGTAATTCGCGACTTCATTGTGCTAAATGTATGTAGCTAAATACAGTGATTGGACAAGTGCAGTTAAGAACTAAATGCTTACATGTTTTAAAAATACCGACAGTAATACGATGATTGGTAGACTTCAATGTATGTAGGTAATTCAAGCTACGTAGCTAAATATGATGCTAACAAAAAATTCGAACCCGATTGTACACAACTCAATATTTGCACTTGGAAAAACAAAATATTTCATGTTATATTTTATTATCCCCTCGTTCAATTTAATTTTGTGACTGGAATATTAAAAGATTATACAACATTTGAAAAATTAAACTCATACATATATATAAATCAAGGCAATATTCGATGCCAGTGCAAATTACGTCAATTCCATCACACACACAAGAGTAAACTAGCCCCCTCCCACAAACACATATATAAGGAGTTACAACATCCCCTTCGCAACTCCGTTGCAAGGGAATGATAAAATACAATTTCTTACTATTTATTTTCATATCTCTTTATTTTTATTTACTCGTGTTGGCCACATAGAAAGAGTAGTTAATATTATTGCAGTACTGTTGGCTTTGACAATAAAAAAAAAATAAAAACTGTACTAAAATATTCAGATATATTAAATAGGAATGGCTTTCAAATTATGCAATATTGGAAACAATTATATTTTATGAATGTGGAAATCATGGTGATTTTATTCAAAGCAAAGAAGGTGGAATCATTATCAAAATTCAATAATAATTAAAAAAAAAAAGAAATCTAAAGTGAATGGCACACTTCGAAACAAGATGAAGTATTTTTACATTTATATAAAACCAAGATTAGGTAAATGAATAATTTATTTCAATGTGTATTCCACATAATACAGTAAGTAACATGACACCTTTTCATAAATATTTCGTGTCCTGAAAATTTTCCTGGGGAAAGTTTGCAGTTTCAAGATTAGTTGATACTATGATGAAATTTATGGAGATAACAAACAGTATTCAAGCTCAAAAGTCCATCAAACAATTCAAATTTTGGAGCAGAGCAATGAAATAATTTTTATGTAGTTCCATACAAATATTTCTCTAGTGTTTTGAGCCTTATTAAGACAATTATAGCCAACTTTGCTTAAATGCTCACCAAAGAGGAAGAAGAGGCCCATGTGCCATATCGCTCACATGAGCGCTTAATTTAGGAAAAAGCAGAAATCAGTTTAGTACTGAAAAGTTCAACAATATACTTATAAGTGATCAGAGGGGATAATTTGAACAAACATGAATCTACACCACTTGAGGATGCTTCCATATTTCTTTGACTATTCATGGCTTATGTACATTTTTCATAAATTTTTCCCATGATTGATCGTCTATTTTGGCCACACCCTACTCCGGGGGTCATGATTTGAACAAACTTTATCCAATTCTACCTGATGATGCTTCAATATAAATATGACCAATCATGGTTTTGATGTTCTTGAGAAGATCTTAAGAGATTGTTTCTATATATTTCTATGTAAAACTTTGATCGTCCATTGTGGTCCCACTCTACCCCTGGGGTCATTATTTTAACAAATTTGATTCTACACTACTTGAGGATGCTTCCATATAAATATGACCAATCATGGCTTTGCTGTTCTTGGAAAGAAGGTTTTTAAAGACTTTTTGATTGTTTATTGTGGCCCTGGGGTCATGATTTAAACAAACTTGATTTTACACAACCTGAGGATGCTTCCATATATATATGATCAATCGTGGCTTTCTTGTTCTTGAGAAAATTTAAGAGATTTTTTCCAATATATATCTTTGTAAAACTTTGATCGTCCTTGTGGCCCCACTCAACCCCCGGGGTCATGATTTGAACAAACTTGAATCTACACTACCTGAGGATGTTTCCAATTACATTTGTAAGTTTGATACTTTCTGGTCCAGTGGTTCCTGAGAAGATCTTATAAAAGATGTCATTAACTTTTCACTAATTTTTAATTATCTCCCTTGGAAGAGGTCGTGGTCCTTCATTTGAACAAACATGAATTCCCTTTACCCAAGGATATTTGTAGCAAGTTTGGTTGAAATTGGTCCAGTGCTTCTTGAGAAGAAGTCGAAAATATGAAAAGTTTAGAGACGGACGGACGGACAGACGGACAGCTTCACAGATATACAGTGAGACAGATGGACGCCGGACAAAATGTGACCAGAAAATTAAAAACTTTCAAGTAATGTTAGTGTGTATGTGTTTGTGTGTGTGTGTGATACAAATACCCATCTGGTTAAATTTTGTGACAAATTCACAAATAGCTTACCGTAAAACTTACAACAAAATCTAAACAAATTACACAAGGAAAATAAACCGTAAACAATCATGAAAGATATTACAATAATCTTCCCGTTTGAAACAATTTCATCAATAATTAGCTTTAGATTTTTGTTGAATTACAACCATTAACGTCTAAAAAATACGATATGTAATTCCGTTTGGTAGTGTAAAGTTCTGTAAATTACTTTCTTTAAAAACAAGTCATATAAAACGTATTTGAACATTTCATATGTGTGCATATGTGTGATATGTGTGTATTCAAGACTTACCTACTCTAATTGTCATACTTGATCCGATATTTCAAATTTCAAAAAAATCTTTTTAGTATCAGCATTTCATATCACAAATGAAGTTTTAAGAACTTCCTTGATATCATTTTAAAGTGTATTACAATTTTAAAAACTGTTTCCTTATATCTTTTAAATACATGGGTTTTTTTTTACTTATACGCCGTATGAATTTTTTCCTCTTTATGTGTGACTAAACTGCTTTAGAAGTATTTCAAACTGCACTTAATAAGGACATATGTTAAAAACTTTAAAAATACTTCTGTAGATAGGGACACAAGAGTGCATGTATATGTTACATATCTTGCAACGAGGTTGCTTTTGGCTTGAACATGTAAGGTGATTTTATATCAGAGGTGCAATCTTTATTGAATTTATACCGAAAGTATAATTACATGACTTTTTGTATGTACTATCATTACCTTGCCATATAAAGCTCTTTTGATTCAACATATTCACTACATGTATCAGTAATAAAAAACAAAATACTGGCTCGAAAAGATTTTTTTTTCCGACTTCTTACAAAAAGTGCTCGTATACCTTTTCTAAACTAAATTTTAATACAAACCTTTTTCTGCAAAATTTTTCATCATAATTCCAATCTGTTGTTCATTCGCATAGGTCAAATATTATGGTGTCCATGCATATTACGGACACTGTACCAATTCCTGAACAAATTTGTAAAAACAGAAATTTTAGTGATTGATTGATCAGTAATTTAAATGCAGCATGAAAATTGTCGATGCTTCTTGAAAAGTTTTGTATCCAATTGCTTTTTATTGTTGAGAAAGCAAGCAGCCTATTTTTGCCATCCCATAATACAGAATTTATAGAAGAAAAGGGAATCATGTGCAAAATGAAACTGGGTATATGTTAAAACTAATCAGAACTTCCATTAATCTACTTGCACTATGGATTTACTCTAAAAGGGAATTACCTGAGGATTAATCTCACAAAAATGTCTAAGCGAATGGACCAGTGTTACATTCAATATTAAAATGTTAACATTAAGTGCAAATATTTTTTGCTTTTTTTAATTTCAGGAATGTATGAACATGTTATGAAATACAAAGATAAAAGAGATACAACATGTACATGTATTTAAATTCTCAGATATATATATATATATATATATATATATATATATATATATATATATATATATATATATATATATATATATATATATATATATATATATATATATATATATATATATATATATATATATATATATATATATATATATATATATATATATATATATATATATATATATATATATATATATATATAAACCATTTTCCAAAAAACACCCTTTATCAGCCCCATACATCAATATCAGCTAAGGAGACGAAGGTCCTTGGGTTGATATTTTGTGGAGGGCTGATACAGGGTGTGTTATGGAAGGGGCTATGTTTTATTTAAGGAATAACTGTCTAATTTTTGGATTCATGATGTGATCAATCGAGTGGCTTGCGTGAGAATTTGCATAAACGCCGAAGGCGTTTATGCATAAAATTATCACGCAAGCCAATCGATTGATCATCGTCATGAATCCAAAAAATCTGACAGTTATTCCTTATATTTACATTCTCCTGATTCTGCAAATTCCCGTGCTAATAGCCCCGCTTCTGTCTATATTTGTCCCGCCCCGCACGTGATTTTTTTTTTAACCGCGCCTATCGATGAACCAGTAGATTTATGTAGAAATAAAGTTTTTTTACAATTTGTAATTTTATCTCGGACAAAGACATTGGAAATGTAAATATTACGTTATGTTGAATACATATTTAATAATAACATGCAGCATATATCTACTTTTTCAAATACAAATAAAAATTCACCGACTAGCTTATTTTATCAAATTTAATTAGGCATATTGTGTATGCAAAAAAAAAAGTATTTATATCTAAGTAGGTACATGTAATAAATACGTATTATCAAATTAAATGACCAGGCGTACAGGGTGTTGATTCAAACTCCCCTTGATTTGTTTATTTACGACAAAACATCTTTTTACCGAAAGAATTACAATTTAATAGACAAAATATTATACAATATGAACTGAGTTTTGTTGGGTAGCTGTCGGTGTTCTCGATGGCTGTCACTGCTGTCTTTATTTACGATTGGTGTTGGGACTGGTATGGAGATTTATCCTCCTGCTCCTAATTGCCGTGGAGGGTTACACACGCAAAAGTACACGTCTTGCGCCCAAGACTCCATATGATGAGATGTGACCGTATCCTGTGCCGGGACATCTATCACTACTGACTACAGGATGAAGACCTGTTAATTACCCATGATCAAGATAATGTCAATGGAGACATACACTTACATATTGCAAGCTATACAGTGCATATATATGTACATATGGCTTACAAATAACATAAATATGCTTTACTACACAATACACTGCCTTTATAACAAATATTACGGAACAGAGGACATACTAAAAAGACACCGTAAAATCATTACTTGAACACTTTGACCCTATATATATATATATATATATATATATATATATATATATATATATATATATATATATATATATATATATATATATATATATATATATATATATATAGTATATTCAAAGATAAAAATATAATAACTCTCAAATAGCAAAAAACTGTTTAGGTTGCATATCTTGCAAAATTTTGAAACTGGTTGTTTAAAGATATTTACAGCGTTCATATTTTAATAAAAATAAAAACAAGGCTTACCTCAGAAAAGTTGGACCACACATCTTGGCAATATCATGTCAACTGGGTTGAAGCCTGCCATGACTATTGAAATAATCTCAGATTTTTAGAGAAGTATAAGAACGTCCTTCTCTATGAGGACAGCAGTATCCAACAGCCGCACGGACTCAACATTCTTTTTTAAGAGTCCAGTCATTTGAGGCATAACAAGGGTTAAAGCTGTACAAAGTGAAAAAAGGAGGCTCACCACAAGTGAATAGAGTTTTACTTAGGTGTTAAAAACCTTTCATATAGGTGTAGATTTTAATGTGACACGTATAATATATTTCAATTATCACCTGGTCAGCAAATACAATTTATCATTAAGTCATATTCTTACTGACGTTTTTCATGCTAATTGTTAGGCCATTATTTACAAACTGAATTGTCGACGGATTTTAAAGATTGTGACAAGGAGCACGCGGCGGCTGTGACCGGTCGGCAGAGAATGTTCACTCCTCAATGGCACCTGATCCCAGCTCTGTTTTTGGAGGTCTGTGTTTGCTCTGCTCCCGTTTTTTATTGTTTTAATGGACTTTGAGCTTGAATACTGATCGCTATCTCCATATTTCATATTCACAAGCTTAGGGTATTAATATATAAACCCCGCTCAAATTCATTTTTCATTTTGCGGATAGGTAAAGTATTAAGATATGAAGATAGGATAATTTCGAGCTTTTGAAAAGTTGAAAAATGCAGTTAAAGTACAACTTTTAATTCCTTGCTCAGTATGAATATTTGTACCTCTACCAATATTGAATGCAAGAAGTAAAAATGGAAACAATTTCGTATGCAACAAGCCAAAACTGGCTCTAGTTGGATAAAAAAGATAAAGATAACGAACAGAGATCGATCTCATAAACCCCGTCAACAATACATCTTCTGTACAGACCAAAAAACGAACCATAGAAACATCAGAGATGGAATCAGGTGCCTATTCAGAGTAAGCATCCCTGTCAAATGGTCACTACACAGAGAGCAATCTGTAATGATCAGTTACATATTAATCCATTTCACTTCCTGCTTTGATTTTTTTCCAAGGATCCAAACATGTCTCAAGTAAACATGTACAATTTTGAGACATCAGGTGGTACATGTACACTGAATTGATATTTGCGACAACTTACAATTGGTATAGATAGCGGAAAACATAAAGAGAGATAAGAGGTTAACCTAAAGCACATTCAAGTTTAATATCTGGTTTACTACAAGTAGAATAAATTAATGTACAAGTATGATATCAAACGGGGAAAAATTTTAGTAAATTCTTAAATATCAATACCAGAGAAACAAAGTTTACAAGATCAAAAATACACACATTCATAGTATAAACTCAAAGTCAACATAGTTGTACGTTCGAAACTACATGCTTATGGACATTTGTGAAATAGCGTACAGCACAGAGCGGACTTTTAAAGGCGAAGTAATCAAATGGTAAATAAAAAATGTAAATTAAAAAATCATAACAATAATCTAAAAAAGTAAAGCCATCTAATAACTATAAAAGGAAATGTATGGTCAAAAAATAATTTTGATATATGAAAACTGATGCCATGTAGATAACTAAACTTCACAAATTAAAATGAATTGCTATTGATAACAAGAGTAAATTAGTCATTTACACTAAACATTGAGCTGAATGGGAAAATCCCCTATCATGTTGGCTGATGACGTGCTCTCATCTTTTCTTCACAGCTGCTGTGCGTGTCGCACTAAATGAGTTGCAGTGTAAAACATTCCACTATCCTAAAATGCCTGAGTGTCAAGCGAAATTGTGCACTGTGAGGAAAAGGAATATCTACCTTTAGCATTCCTGATCCAAAAGGGATTAATGAACTTTGTATGTAAGATGGATTCTTAACCTTGTAAATGTAAATCATTGACAGCTGCTTTTTCAATAAAAATGGAACTTGTAAATTTACTTACCTTGTCATTGGTCATTTGCAAAATTATTTTGTTAAAAAACATTCTGATTGTACACACAAGTACTCTGAAGTTGACATTAAAAAGATTCTTGAGTTTCTGATTGACAATATCTATGTGGTGTTTGGAGACCAGGTCTTCCAACAATCTATTGGAATTCCCATGGGTACCAATTGCGCCCCATTATTAGCATACCTTTTTTGTATTCATATGAAGCAGAATTTGTCCAAAACCTTGTACGTGAAAAGAAGAAAACACTTGCTGTGGCCTTCAACTCGCCGTTTAGATATATCGACGACGTATTGTCAATCAACAATGGCTATTTCGATTCTTATGTCGATACGATATATCTTTGTGAGCTTGAGATAAAAGATACCACAGAGTCTGACACATCTGTTTCATATTTGGATATTTTACTAGAAAAAGACGTTAATGGTAATTTAACAACCAAGCTTTATGATACACGTGATTAATTTAAATTTTTCATCGTCAACTTCCCTTACTTATGCAGCAATATACCTTCATCACCTGCATACGGGGTATATATCTCTCAGTTGATTCGATACGCAAGAGCATGCTCTACGTATGTACAATTTCTAAAACAAGGTAAGTTATTGACAAACAAGTTGATTAAACAAGAATATCAGCTGTCTCGTTTAAAGTCATCATTTCGTAAGTTCTATGGTCGATACAATGACCTTGTCAGCAAATACAATTTATCATTGAGTCAAATGCTGACTGACGTTTTTCATACAAATTGTTAGGCCATTATTTACACACTGAATTGTGGAGGGATTTTTCCGTTATTTCCCGATCATGACAAGGAGCACACGGCGGGTGTGACCGGTCGGCAGGGGATGCTCACTCCTCCATGGCACCTGATCCCACCTCTGATGTTTGGAGGTCCGTGTTTGCTCTGCTCCTATTTGGTATTGTTTGATGAACTTTTGAGCCTGAATACTGTTCGTTATCTACATATAAAACTTCTTTTTTCAAAAGAGATGAGTGTATATGCGAATATGTGAACGGTCGTTTCTAAGAGGATATGAGGGAAGGTACATTTTATTTAGTTAAGGTTTAAGGTTTTAGAATTAATAAATTCGGTATAATGAACAAATGTTTCTATACAAATATGGAAATTTTTTCTTATAGTTTTTATTTGATTTCTTTTTTTTTCCTGTGATCATTGCAGGCTGAATATGAAAAAGTAAACACTTTTGCATTTTTTTTTTTAAAGTTTATTATATAAAAACTACAATATAGTAATAAGAAAACTCTTTAAACGTTAGTAAGTCAATAAATATTTTATTAAAACAATTCCACAGTAATATAACTTGATAAACAGACTCCAACTCGAAAAGTCCACGAACGTCCTAAACTCTGTTACAAAAATTGACAAAGAAGGGCAGGTACCTTAGACTCAATATCCAAACACCCAAACCACTGGTACATATAAAGCCTAAACTCTGTACTTATCTTTTAACATGTGAACCCTGTACTTATCTGTTAACATGTGGATAAATACTCTGAACCCAGACTCCCACACAGTACGTATTTATAAGGCCTATAATCTGTACCATTGTAACAACGTGGATAGGCACAAATAAACTCTGTACCCATACTCCCACACAATCAGTAGATATAAGGCCTAAACTCTGTACTATTGTTAAACAACGTGGATAGGCACATATAAAGTTTGTACCCAGACTCCCATACAATAAGCACATGTAAGGCCTAAACTCTGTACTATTGCTAAACAACGTGGGTATGTTCATATATAAACTTTGTACCTCTGCTTCCACACGATAAGTACATTAGGCCTAAACTCTATACCAATAATAAACAAGCTGGTGGAATATAAACTCTGTACCATAATTCCCTACAAATTCTGTATCGAGGAATAAAAGTATGGGCAACGTTTATTCATATGTTCACTTAAGTCCGTAAAACCATGTCCAAATAAATAATTGCTGCATGAGACAGAAACCATTGTCATAATGGTAACAGAACACATAGGGCAAAATCTGTTTTTTTAAATAGTTTCCACAGAAACAAGCTAACAAAACTACCTTCGTAATTATAACTATTTGGAACATAATAATAATAATAATAATAATAATAATAATAATACTTTATTTAAAGAAGGTAACCTGATTAGTGCAAGCACTATTCTTCCCCAGGGCCTTCTGTCAATAAACATTACAAAGTTAACATAGTTATACACATACAAACATATAATAAATATATACATAAATATAAATACAAATGCAAATAAAATGAATCACAAATTATTCTGACATTGTTTTACATAATGTTTTACTTGTTTCTTGAAAGCATTAAGAGTTGGTGACATTTTTAGATGTACAGGTAAATCATTCCATAACACGGCACCAGAGTACTGGAAGGAATTTTCAAAAAGTTTACATTTATGAATTGGCACACACGAGTCAACATTGGATTCAGATCGAAGATTGTATTGATTATTATTTTGAAATTGAAACATGCCGTTTAAATAACTTGGGCAAGAATTAAAGAGGGTTTTATATAACAATACATATTTATTTACATTAAGTTGTTCATAGACAGTAAGCCAATTAAGTTCATCAAAAAGAGGTCTTGAGTGTGCATCAGGGGGAGCATCTAATTATACCTTGCAGCACGATTTTGAAGCATATTAAATACTTAACACAGAAATTCACATCCCTGCCTTTAATGGACAACATTCATAGCCTACTCCAAGAATAAGCACCCCACTTTGTAATAAAATGACACAGAATGTTATACTGGCCTTAATAAATAAGACGATTGAATTACTGCATTCTCTATACTTCGAAGAAATTTCTGCATGGGCTAGTCGTGCAAGGGGTGCAGCACAGATGTACACCATCTTGACCCGATAGCTCAAGTCCTTCCATTCCAAGTGTTTCCATTGAAAAAAATGTCCAATTAACGTCGTTCAGTTATTAAATTCACCTATACACTGTTTTACTAAAACAACGTTTGGCTGAAAAAAAAACTAATTAACAACGGAATATTAGTACTTGCATTATGAATCTCCGTCCAACAACTTCACGAAAGACTGCCTGTCCAAAGCACAACACTTATCAATTAGAATCATAAGAAAAATATACGCCACATGGACATTGAAATATCTGTACATGTATATGACCCGCGCACATCTGCCACCAATGCCATCGGTCAAGTAAACAATAAAATAAACTCAAACAGCACAAACAGTAACAGTACTCGACAGCACTTTGGTTTCTGCTTTTTGTTCTTCCAAACGTCAGGTACTCGACAGCATGAGAAAGCACGCCTCCTAGCGTCACAAAATGTTGTAACGTCTTCAGATCAGACGTGTCTTGTGTAAATGCGTACGGTCAGCGTACGAATATCAAAATACAACTGACTCGCTAAGCTGACCACGTGACCTTAATTTTTACCATCCTTGGCTAAGCGTGATTAATTAATACATTGGCCAAGGCGTGGATCTAAGAATTTTTACAATGAAGGAATAATCCTTATGGAATCCTCTACATATATCCCCGCATTAAATACATAAATACAATTATTATTCTAATAATTGTTGTTGTGATTATCATTCTCAGAGGGTTCCCAAACATCTCAATCTCTCGTGCGTTCACTGTTACAGGATGTCGTTTATAATCTGTTCTTCAGTTTTCAACATATGTTTTCAATGGTGTAAACGGGATGACTTCGGGATTTTCCATGGTCCAACTTCCCTATTTGTGCGTAATGTTCCAATGTCACATGTATAAGGTTTTTATATCTCCCAACTGATTTGATATGCAAGAGCATGCTCCGAGTAAGATCAGCTAGTGACAAATATGGCGTTACGACGACTTTAACATCCCCGTTTCAAGTCCTTTTACAAACTCTACTGTTGTTTGTAAATACAACCCACCGTTGGGTTGTATTTTGTCTGAAAGGTTTTGATACCATTTGCTAAGTCATTGCTTTTATACTAAATTTAACTACGGAGTACTCCGTTTACCTTATCAATGCATAGAGCTTACGGTATGATAGGTCAACAGCTTGGGGATACTTACTCCTCCTAGGCACCTAATCAAATTTCTTCTCGGATGTTTCCAGGGGTCCGTGTTTTTTTTCCCGTTTTGTTTACTGGGTTTATGAGATGAGATTGATCACTGTTCGTTATCTTGACATTTTACATGTTGCTATGCCCACTTCATTTTCTGTGCAGAAAATGGATATAAAATTAAAGTATATTAGTAAAAAGCAACACCATATTTTACCAAGAAAATAACAATAAAACACTTGTTGCATGACAAGTTATCGGAATTCTTGTAATGATGTTAGTAGGGACCTATACCATTGTTATAGATACAGTATTGTGTCTTTCGAATATCTTTTAGAAAAAAAAATTGGAAAGAAACATTTTCGATTTTTTTACTTACATGGATTGCACAAGCTGTATAATAAATAAGACAGCAATATTCATGTGTCTCAATTTATTATTCAACTTTTCTAACAAAAAACACACCGACATTTATTATTTGAAGGTTCAAATCTACTTTGTTGTAAGAATAATGGAATCTCAAACCGGATCCCTAAAAAATGCCCCTCAAATCAACATAATTAAAGTCCTAAAGCTTTACTGGGTGATCAGCTATAGTCAACTCTTGAAAATTTTACAAAGTCGGAGTTTTAAACAATAGTCAACGTTTTTGGCATGAGATTTTCAAAGTACATGTACTAGCATTCAATGAAAAAGATGAAGATAACGAAGAGATATCGCAAAAAAATCTACAAACAATCCAAATCTGCGAACAAGGCATAAAACACGGAACCCCGAAAATTCCAGAGGTTGGTTCAGGTGCCTATGAGATCAAGTAAGTGAAATGCAATGAATTTTCTTTCAACTGACGATTTTATGCAAAAAACTTCATAACTTTTCAGAAAAGCATTCAACACCTAGTGGTTAACTATTTTCAAGTATTCAGTTGACTTGTTAACGGTCAACTAGACATTTTCGTATTGGGCCGAAACGAAGGAAAACGTATTCCTAAAAATTTCAAAATCACAGTTTTCTTACTTCTACGTAGGAGATTTCCCGCATATGTTTATTGCAAGATTCAAATTTCAGACCAAAAGTGAACTAAATTTCCACACACCTATAATTTTCAAATTATTTTCCAAATACTAATCAAAAGTAGTGAACAGTAAATATTCATTTTTACAATAGACTTAATTTCACGATTTGATACACAATAAAAAAAAAACATTATATCGTCTGTAGTTATAAAGCAAATCAAAAAATGTGAAATAACGCAAAATAGGCGCAGTGAAAAAGTGATATACATATTACGAGAAAAAAGGGGTAATAACGCGAAAAAAAAGTTCTAACGTCCTTCTAAAAGGGCTAGAAGGCAAAGTGTCATAACGCGGAAAAGGCGTTATAAAAACGAGAGATCCATGGGTCATATCTCTGAACAGAGGACTTTGGGTAGAGAAAAGCAAAAATCTGTTCAAATGGCGTTACTACTTTTTTTTAAAAGGGCAATATCACGCCTTTCAAACAGTTAGCCTACTAGATTGACATGATAAAAAAGATGTTTCAAAAGTGTATTTTCAATATATGGCAAACTTACCCCCCCCCCCCCCGGGGACTGAACCCTTGATTCGTTAGACATGAATTTCACAATCTAGTAGAGGACGTATTGCTCATAACAATAGTTTAAACAGTTTGCAGCTAGATATCCATGAAGGATTTTTTTCTAATTTTTAATATATTTTCAATGTTTTCTCTACTTAGTCCTTTTCTGATGCCAAAACCCTGGACCAACGTTCATGGATTTCATACTTTTGCTGGAAGGTTCATTAACCTCATGCAAATAGTTTGTCTGCTTTCATTCGAAGAGGAAAGAAAAGGATTTACAAATGTGAAAAATATCTTCAATATATGACTAAGCCCCACCTTGGGCCCTATAGTCTGATTCCTGGTGATTGATTGATTGTTGCTTTACGTCCCTCTCGAGAATTTTTCATTCAAATGGAGACGCCACCACTTGCCGGTGGAGGGCTACAAGTTTTGACCTATACTCGGCACTCAGGGTCATATGCATTGAGGAGTGAGGGATCTTTTTCGTATCAACACCTACTGCGACACGGGACCTCGCTTTATACAGTCTCATCCGAAGAACTAGTCTCCACGTCCCGCAGTGGGATTCAAACCCGCGACGTAAGGATCAACACCTTACTCCGCGACTCTAGAGCAGACGCTCTAACCACTGCACCAGATGCCAGGTAAAATGATTTTCACAAGCACGGAGTTGACTTTTCATTATACTTATGCAAAAAGTAGCCTGCTAGATCTGCAGGAGTACACACCGTATTTTCAAATATCGCATGTAATTAGAAGCTTTGATCTGAACGTTCATAAGATTATTATAATAAAACTCTTTTTTACTTCTTTTTCACGCTCTTTCGCTTTTTTGCTTATTATGCACTTTAAAAATGCGTAATAATGCCTTTCAGCTTCACTTTTTGAAAGGCGTTGCTTGTTTAACGCCTTTTAAAAGGCGTTATGATGCTTTTTCGAAATGCTTCATAAAGCTATTAAAAAGGTAGAAAGGCATAATAACGCAATTTCGCGTTATGAGGCTATTTTTGCGTTTTAACTTCTTTATTGGCGTTAAAACGCCTTTTCACTCCGTATTATTACGCATTTTCACTATGAATTATAACGCCTTTTAATTTTTTTTCTCCTTTGATTAATCCTGTTTTGGGCAGTGTATTTAATAACATTTTAGCTTTAGTGTTACATTCTTCATGTACATGTAGTCCTGATTCCAAGTTTAATACTCCAATATGATGGCAAGTATGTGCAATATAAGTTTTTTTCCTTCAGTAAAATCTACATCATCTCCAAACAAACAGTATTTTCATATGCTTCAATGCGCATGCTTACTTTGAAACATGAAAGTAAAAGAGTATTGTATGATGTCTTGAAAAACGTTGTTACCCTTTTGAAGCAATTTAAGCATTAAAATCTTAGGTACTGGTGTACTCCGATTTATAGCTGTACTATTTGATGATGAGCTGCTGGAACAGATATTACTAAAAGATATTCAGAAAGTTTGATCACGAAAAAAATGTTAATTGATTGACTACATCATAAACAAAGTGTTATCACTGGTTATTCTTACGTACATGTAAAGAAGAAAGTACGGTTTGGGCTCCATTGTGCCCTAAAAATTTAATGTTTCTAGATAGTCCTGGAATTGGCTTAAATATGAGTTGAGTATAAAAAATTGATGAATCATAAAAGAATATGGCATGAAGGAGGAAAAATGACGTCATTAATTTGGTTCATTCATAGTTTTTAACAGATAGAACCTCAATATGACTCTTATTTTCCTTAAGAAAACAGTTTCCACAGCTGTCGTCCACTCTCATTTTCCGATATGTTGTGAAAAATCATTTAAATAAATTGTTCTGGGCGGTGCATGTGCTCAATTTAAACTGAAAGAAAATTCCACTGAAAAATGATGTCTTCTGCAACTTTTTAAGAAAATACGTATGTGGCCCTACTTACCAATTAATGTCATAATATCGCAAATGAGATCCGCCTGATGTAAAAATATAGCAACTTGTTTATTCATTTTATTTATTTTATAAACCTTATTTTTCTGGTGCAACATACACAATGTCATTTTTTTCTTCAATTTAAGTTTAAGAATTATTTTTTTCATGATATACATAGAGTATATATATAATTAAAATGGAATACACAGCAAGCAAAAATGGCATAAATTAGTTTTATATAATTCCCTTCATATTTTTTCGGTTACCTTAACATAATATTGTTCAAATAACAACAATGACAGTATAAAAATATTGCATACATATACATGTAATAGAATTATTTATTTCATAATTTTTTTTTACAAAGAACAAGGTTAGTGACAGCATTATTTGCTATGTACATTTTTTGTTCATATAAAATGATTTGTATGTTGAATACGGATTACTCCGTCTATATGATCAATACGTAGAGCTTACGGTCGGTGTTACCGGTCAACAGGGGGCGCTTACTCCTCCTAGGCACCTAATCCCACCTCTGGTGTTTCCAATAGTCCATAGTTCGGACCTGTTCACGATTTGTTTTGTTTTCTGGATTAATAAAATTGATCACTTTTCGTTACCTTCATCGTTTACATTGATGTTACATGTAATACTCAGATTATGACTATGATATTTGATAATATCCAATATTTTATGTCTTGTGTTTTTAATAATGTAAAAACATATGCATATATTGTTGTCTACTTCATAATGAAGTTTAAAATTGATTCGTTAATTATGTTTCCTTTCTTGTCGTTTGCAACGATTGCAATCGTCGTTTCATCGAAGTCTCTTCCCATACGTACATTAATTTAGTAAATTATTGTTTGAGAAGTTATTTAAGAAATGAATTTAATTTTTGAAGATTTATGAAGAAATGAACTACGTCGCTTCACGCCGGCATATTTCATGAAGCGGGTTAGCGCTTCATGATAAATATGCCGGCGTGAATCGTTGTAGTTCATGTACCTCATGAATCTTCAAAAATGAAATTCATTTCTTAAAATTGCATTTATTTCTGATGAGTTGCCGCAAATTACGCCATTCAACTGTCATTTTTAAAACAAAACAGTGTGCACTATAGCTTTGACGTCAAATACGGTATTATGACGTAACAATGGAGATATTCATGCTCATCCATGGTAGTTCATGAGAAAATGAACAGTCTTCTAATTTGCAAAGAATCTTAAGGAAAAATATTTGGTTTGGAAATGTAAATATTTACAAATACACATTGAACCCTTTTCTCCCTTTCATCAGTGTTTCCACGTTTTTCTCTCTCAGATTTGAAAACCTTATGTATTTTGCATTGTTATTTTTTCTTCCTGGATCACGCCATTTCTACATACTCAGACACGTTGGTTTGTTCTCTGTAATGCTGTACGCGTGGATGATGAGGCTGCTCTGGATTTAAAGTGTTGTACGATGGATTTGATAGACTAACTGTCGCGACATATTCTGAACTCTGAATGCCTTCGTTTGCATCAGAATAACGCATTCTGTTGAACAGTAATAAAAGATTAAATATACATGGAATATGACAGTTTTGATTAGAAGCAATGCGATTTATTTACATTTCATCGAGTTTTGGAAGTCATACAATAAATTATTAATGCCAATTTTCTTTATAATTACCTAGCACTTCGCAGAGCCACGGTGTAGCTTTTATGAGTTCTGATGATGTGGATGGCTAGGACGATGACGATTCCTGTTAATATGATGTTCAAAGTTCCATACACTATCACTCCAATCAACAGTCCTTGACTTTTATATGAAGCTAAATCTGTAGAAAATGTACAACCCTCGAGGTTTAAATCATATTTATAAAGGATAATTTTTTTCTGAAAGTGGATATAAGGGGGCCAACCGGGGTTTTAATTGCGCGATACTTCATGCAGCATAGTAAAATAAAGCGGAGTTACCCTTTTTTATAAAAAGCCACTATTTTTACAATTTATAAAAATTAACAAATTTAGGAAATCTCAGGTTAAAAAAAAACCTTATTACGTTTTTAAACAAGTGATTGTTTAAACGATTTTTCAAATGATGGGTAGATAGACGTCCTAATAGTGTGTTTTTGACGTTATGAATAACCGAAGTTCTTTATTTTTGTTTGTTTGTTTGTATGTTGTTTAATGTCCCTTTCGCGAATTTTTCACTCATATGGAGACGCCACCACTTGCCGGTGGAGAGCTGCAAATTTTGTACGATACTCAGCACTTACGGCCATTGAGCATTGAGGGATCTTTTTCGTGCCAGCACCTACTGCGATCGACACTGGAACTCGGTTTATACGGTCTCATCCGAAGGACCGGTCTCCACGTCCCAACAGTGGGATTCGAACCCGCGACGTAAGGATCATCTCCTTACGCCGCGACTCTAGAGCAGACGCTCAAACCACAGCGCCATGCGGGCGAACCGAAGTTCTTTAAGCGGCGTCATTAATTATGCCATAAAATAAAAAGCATAAAATACATGCTCTTGAAATTTTAAATATAGGAAATTGAGAGCCTAACAATCATTTTTATTATTTTTTCTATAAATCTGTGGTATCTGTCATGTTTTGTTGTACTCCATAAAAACAGGAAAATATCATGAATTTTGACATTTTGAGATGCTCCCTCTGGAAACCAGACGGTAGACTTTTGTGTTTCTTGCACAAAATGTACAATATAGTATTACCCATCAAATAATATAATTTGAGCAAAAGTCTATAGTAGCATTTGTATAATTTGCTCCAAAGTGCGAAAAAATGGTATTTTCCTATATAATTCTACAGTAAATGTATCCGTATTTTGAGATGGTCCCTAAAAAATAACCAGACGGTAGATTTTCACTAAACTTGTTATGTATATCGAAGTCAATGTAAGGTGCATATGGTATGCAATTAAAGAGTTTCTCTTTGTAGTCTTCACACAATAAAACCCCAGTCGGCTCCCTTAAATGATCACTAGTATAGCATACCCAGAAAAAAAATCATTGCTTCAATTTATTACCTTCTGGTCGTAAAAAAAAATACCAATCAAAGTTTCAATTCGTTTTAAATGAGTTTGCTTGATAAATGGGATTTGATGTAATTCGTGTACATGTTTCACATTGACTAATTTACATTTTACATTTTTTTTAATAGGAAACAAAGTCCTCCTCATTTTATTTCAAAAAACTGAAAATCACGGCGTTGTTTGAGGGCCAGATAAAAACAAGATGTATTTGTGAAACACTGATGCCCCCGTATGGCAACTTATAGCGAAGGTTAAACTTTGTCAAATGCAAATCAAATATGTTGGTACCCACAGTAAGGTCTTGTGTTGAGGAATATATCTGTGAAATATGAAAGCCCCAGCAGCAACCATTGAATAGATGAGGAGAAGGTTAAATTTTCCAAAGTAAGTCAAATATCAAGGTCAATGTCAAATGAACAAAATTTATGTTGCCCAAGGAAAGGCCTTATCACAAGAAATACGCATGTGAAATATGAAAGCTTTAGCACCAACCGTTCAATAGTTATGACCAATGTTAAAGTTTTTCAAACGTAGATCAAACTCCAAACTCAAGGTCAAAGGGTCAAAGATGTTGGTATCCAAAGGTAAGTCTTGTCACAAGGACTATATATGTGAAGTATGAAAGCCCTAGCACCAGACATTCAAAAGTTATGGCCAAGGTTAAAGCTTTTCAAAAGTAGGTCAAACATCAAGGTCAACGTCAAAGGGTCAAAGATGTTGGTATCAGAAGGAAGGTCTTGTCAAAAGAATTACACGTATGAAGTATGAAAGTCCTAGCACCATTTTTTCAGAAGATATGGCAAAGATTAATGGTGGGTAAAATTTTGCAAAACTGGGTCATAATCCAAGGTTAAAAGGTCAAATATGATGGTACCCAAAGAAAGGATTTTTCAAAAGAAATACTCATGTGAAATATGAAAGCCTTAGCTCCAACCAGCCAAATGTTATTGGCAATGTTAGAGTTTTTGCGGACAAACAGACAGACGGATGGACAGGGCAAAATCTATATACCCCCGAGACTTCGATGTTGGGGGTATAAAAATATTTATTTATTCTGACAAGTAAGATATTTGTTCGGACGAATTAGAAATTTATTCGGACGAATAAGATATATTTGTTCAGACAAATTAGTCTTAGATATTCGTTCGGACTAATTAGGCAAGGTTTTTTAAAATTAGTATTTATACATATGTATGAACTCATAACACTGTACTTTGAAAGTTACCACACAAACTGAAATTTATATATTATGAAAATACATCGGGATCGTTATTCCAAAATGGATCGTTGTTGACTGACAATTACGGTAAAGACAGACTGGAATTTCCTTTTAAATAATAATATGATAAAAAATTAATTTTTCAATTCCATTATAAATTAAGGTTTGAAAGTTTGGGAATCATTTCAGGCAAATACATGAACTATACGGTTAGAAGCAAACAAATAGTTGGTCACTCGTAGATTTATTGATATCTTTAATGAAGATATACAGCAGGCGACACAGGCTTTCCTTGGAACACTCTATATTTTGTTATCCTAGCTGACAATTGTATTTTCCGGTTGTTTTATCGAAATTGACAGACGGTTTTCTTAGCATATATTCTACATGAGAAAGAGGTTAAAAAAACTAGGAAGTTTTATAGATTTTTTTGTATCATGTTCCGGAGATACCGTATATCTGTCTAAAATATCTCTACTGATAAACGGTTAATGGATCTTTTTTTTCACTTAGTACAGTAAGGATATAAACGTTACACTACGGAAAAAATAGGGAATACTTTACCTGTAGTATAACCCTCTGTTGTGAAACTAGTGTAGTTTATTGCTGGAGATACTGTTGGACAAAGAGGACAAGCTAAAAAGGAGAGTAATACAGCTATTATCTGACATCAAACTATTATTTATTGGAAATGATTTGTGCTTTTGTGAACTTTGATTCAGTTCAATATGTCTATTACTGTGGTCTTGTTGAACACCAGATAGTATATGTGTTCCACAGACTTTTCAAGATGAGATAGGAGCTCAAAAGTGAAATCCACTGTGGCAGAGAAAAGAACTTTTATACCACATGATGTCGGTTTAGGGAAAAAACGACGAATTTCTGTTTTATCTGTAAAGATCTGCAAAATACCATCAACCGAGAACAGACTAGAGTAAAAATTCAAAATTTGTATCAGTTTTGAAAAAGTTTTGATGATAATTCAAACCTGTCATTAAATGTTTGATTTAAGTATGGCTCCGTGTAAAAATCATGCAGGGGGTGATACATGGGGGGTTTCAGAATTTTTTCAAACTTTGCATGTTGGTAGAGTATGCTAAGATACTACAAAAAATAAAATGATTTTTTATCAATTCTGTGTCTGGTTGCCATGGCAACAGTTAAACTGTTTTCGGTAAAAAATGGCTGAAATTTCCTCTAAAAATAGGAAAAATATCAATATTTCATAAGAAATTAAAAGAAAATCAGACAATAAATCACATTTTTGTTTATTTCTCATTCAAATACAGCTCAAATAGTAACTTTTCATAATTAATCAAAATATTTCCATGTCCAGTAAAATGTTCTAATTTTAAGCTGAAAAGGGGAGATAATCCATATTGACAAAAACAGCAAAATATCAATTTTTTGAGGATTTTCAGCTATCAAAAAATTAAAAAACCCTACAGCCAAATCAAAAGGCCATGCTAGTTTCATAGACACCATACCCTATAGCAAATAAAATAATTAAAACATTTTTGTGCAAATGATTATTATTTTCCCAAAATGATTGACGAGTTTCATACAAAAAATGGCAATTTCCCTTTTTTTGTCACAGTCCAATATATGCCATATATGTATGCATGTAAAAGGAAATTGACATTTCAACACAATTTCTTTATATTTCCAAACTCAAATACAACACAATTATTTACTTATCTTAATTAATCTAAATATTTTCATGACCTGTAAGATGTTCCAATTTTAAGCTGAAAAGGGAGATAATCCATATTGACAAAAACAGCAAAATATCAATTTTTTGAGGATTTTCAGCTATCAAAAAATTAAAAAACCCAACAGCCAAACCAAAAGGTCATGCTAATTTCATAGACACCATACCCTATAGCAAATAAAATAATAAAAAACATTTTTGTGCAAATGATTATTATTTTCCCAAAACGATTGATGATTTTCATATAAAAAATGGCAATTTCCCTTTTTTTGTCACAGTACAATAAATATGCCCTATACACATATCATGAATATATACCGGGTATGCATGTAAGAATAAATTAACATTTCAAAAAAATTTCTCAATTTTCCAGTTTGAAATACAACACAATTTTACTTTTCAGTTATCAAAATATTTTCATGACCAGTAAAATGTTCTAATTTTAAGCTGAAAAGGGAGATAATCCATATTTACAAAAACAGTATCATATCCCATTTTTGAGGGGTTTTTTTCAGCCTAAAATTTTTTTTAAAGTCCAACAGCCAAATCAAAAGGTCACGCTTGTTTTGTACAAAACATATTATACAAAAATTGAAACTGCATTTATTTATTTATTTATTTATTTTGGGGGGTGTGTGGGTGTGTGTGTGTGTGTGTGTTAATATATTGATCCAACAACCATCGAGGGACAATATTTACTTCCTTCTTTAGGATCGGTGAATGCATACATCTAGGCAAGCCAAACCATTATAATGACCTCAAAAACAGAAATAACTGTATAATATACAACTTGACTTTTATTTTAATGATAATATGAAAATCATTTTATGTTTCCCTCTTGGTTACACCTTTCAATATACACCACAAGAATTTTGACCGAATTTTAACTGCATGCAATTGCATGTATTAATTAAATGAATGATGTTTTTTACATATCATTACCAAGTCATCTGCTTGTTTTCCATTCAATTTTACCAGTTTACCCCACATCAAAATTATTAATTACTGGTACATGTATCAAAATCATTAATTGATAGATGTAAACAAAATTTTAATAGTTTACATCTTTGTAAGATGCAATAATGCTGAACAAAATATCGCTAATCTCCGATGCTTCTCTTCTGTAGTAACTGACTGTCCTTTGTTTATTTATGAGTCTCTTCTAGTGAAATATAAAACTGTAACCTAAAGGTGCTGAAGATCCATAGGAGATGAGAGTCCATGCCTGATTATCTTTATCCAAGTACCAGCATTGAATCCATTCTTTAAACTCTAATCTTTGTTATTCCTAAAATAATAGTTACATATAATTATCATTTACCACATTAAAACTCATTGTTCTACATTGATTTAAAGTTATTAAAGGGTTTTTTTCAAATTTATAAATTACTTTACATGGAATCTCAAGTTTACATGTATGTAATGCAGTAATTTCATGTAAAATCTCAAATGGTTGCATGTGCATGGCACCTGGTCCCCCACCTTTGGAGTCTTATTAGTTGGTGGTGTGCAATGATGTTTTTCTTGCTGTCTCAAAAATACTGTCAGCTTTTCCTTCATAACCATGATGCAAACCATCTTGCGCATTCTGTGAAAATGATATAGGGTTTCATTTTAAAAGTATATAATTCAAATTACTAACTTATGAAATATGTAAAATATCTTTACCATATTTTCTATCATTTATGTCTCAGGTTTTAACCATATTACAATTTAAACTGTAACCAGTTATGAATTCTGTAATCTTGCTACTGATTAAATTAAAACTACAAAATCAAATACCTGGTACTCTCACAGTACCTGTTATAAAACACTTTTGGGTCTTCCCTTTTCATTCTATCTCTTCAGTCAAACAAGTTCTTGATCATTCTGAAAAACAAAGAATATTTTTCAGGCCAAAATAAAAAATAGGTTTGTTTCCCCTAACGCGACCGACCCACTTAAATCGTGCCGACTGAAAAGTTTTTTTAATAGGATTATTCAAATATTTATTTTTATTGTTTATCAACTTCATAAAATGCAATTTCATCAAAATTCGTTTCTTATCAGCATGGCAGCTTTTGTTTTACTCACATTTGGCGCCCACAACATGTGGCCACAGAAGGTTATTTAGTGTTATAAAACAACAGCGATGTATCAATCTTAATATACATCTTTAACTTATTAGAATCCTACACTCTCTTGAAACATTTCGTGAATTAAATATACCATGACTAAGAAGTGTGAAGATGGTGTTTACAAATTGTCTTCTAAAATTAACGTACGTAGTAAGCATGACAAAGCCTGCCTCAAGAGCAGATGAGGGGCCCACTTTGTGTATATGCATATCAATAAATTTCACTGCATTTCATTCGTTTTGATCTAAAAAAACCCCACTTCATGTATGATTCTATTTTTACTATATAGGACTATAGGATTTGTAAATATATCTTTGTATAATTATTTCATCTTGATAAATATAATTCGGATGTCGTTTCTTCATTCCTTTTATTTATGGGGTAAACTTAGTGACTATAACATTAGATACATGAAACTTTAATCATTTTAGATATGGTTTGGTTGAATTAAATATTGTTTATACGGGTACTCTCTTTTCAAATAGTGTTGAAATCTTTAAAGTTGGCTTATGGTACGGCTTTCTGAGACGTCCAGTGTAATTCTCTTTCCTTTAGTTGGGCCCTTGAAAATAGGTTGTTTCTTTGCTTTAAAATACCTTTAAAAATTGCTGGGTCGACAACATTTGAACACCTGCCTGGTGGAGGGCTCCTAATTTAAACTTTTTCTCGGCACTTATGGCCATTGATCATACATGTAAAGCATCAGTAAGGGATCTTTATCATGCCAACATCTACATGTATACTGTGACACTGCATGGCCCTACGTTTTAACGGTCTCATTTGACTGACCAGTTTCCACGCCCCACGTCGGGACCTGTGACTTATAATAAGCTCCTGAATTATGTCGTGACTCCAAAACGAAACACTAAAATTACTGCGCCACGCGAGGCCCTTGACATTTTATCTGTGTAAGCACTCGAAGATGATAGTAGGTTTAAAAAAAATAAACTCGGATGGCCGTTGGTTGAGTATTTGCGAATCTTGTCTTTTTGTAAAAATTCAATTTCAATAAATTTAAAATTAAGTTCAAATGAATAATATTTGTGAATCAATTTACCATACATGTTAAATTTCATTTGTATGATATTCGGTTTAAAAAAATTGTTCTTTCTTATTTATACAGATATTATTCAATTTTCAGAATGTATTTTCAAAACTGCTGTCAGAAAAAAAAATAATTTACCTACCTACCTACTCAACTTGAAATTTTAGGGTCGGGTTAGGGGAAACAAAGATATTTTTAATGATGGCCTCATCTAGATTTATATGCAATATGACATACAGAGAGAGAGAGAGTAGGTATAAAGACAACTAAATATACCTATTTAACAACCCTAAATTAAATTTACCTGTTGATTCCAAAGCACAGTACACTGTTTTCCAAATACACTAGCCTGATTAAAAATGTGTGTTGGGCCAGTCAAATGTAAGTCAGCAATAGCTTGACAAGACTAATAGAATTTTCAGTGATATATCTCTTACAAATGATACCATCAGTAATCTTAAAAAATGTGCATAAACAGCCTTGTCTGAAAAATTATATATATTTATAAAATAAAGCTTTTTGGTGGTTTTTATATCTTGGTTGATTTTTTTTTTCTGTCCATACTTGATTTTGTTATTTAGTTATCATTTCTGACTAGTGTCATGTTGACATGGGCAGAGCAAACAAGAGGCCCATTGGCCACAATGCTCACCTGAGTCTAATATATATTTGTATGTACAACTTTGATCCCCATTGTGGTCCTACCCTATCCCAGGGGTTCATGATTTCAACAGATTTGAATCTACACTACTTGAGGATTCTTCAATACATACATGTATCTGTATGACTAATCATGGCTTTGTTGTTCTTAAAAAGAAGAATTATCACTATCTAGTGTGAAACTTTGATCCCCCATTATGGCCCTATATTACCAGTATGTCTAGTTCTTGAGAAGAAGATTTCTAAAGATTGTTACCTAGTATCTACATTTTTCTAAAGTAAAATTTTGACCAAAAAAGACCGAAAAAGACTGATAAAGTTTTTTACATATATATTTCTATATGTAAAACTTTGATTGCTTATTGCGGCCAATCCATATCCCTTGGGGTCATGATCCGAACAAACTTCCCACTACATTATGTAATAAAGCTTTCACATAAGTTTCATCTTTTCTGTTCCAGTGGTTCTTGAGAGGAAGATTTTTGAAAGATTCATTAAATTTTAACTAATCTTTAATTATCTCCCCTTGAAAGAGGGCAAGGCTCTTCATTTGAACAACATTGAATCTCCTTCATCCAAGGATGTTTTGTGGCAAATATGGTTGAAATTTGCCATGCAGTTCTGGAAGAAGATGAAAATGTGAAAAGTTTTAAACAAAGATGACAATGACACCTGGAACAACAAGAGACAATTGACAAAGTGTGATTAGAAAAGCTTATTGGAGCCTTTGGCTCAGGTGAGCTAAAAAATCAAAACCTATCACATAAAGCATTTACTTCTTTTAATTAGTAAAATTTACATGTTCATTTTCAATTTGAATTACCATAAACCAGGGGCCTAAAATAAAAATTAATTTGTTTGCAGTTGCCTACCCACGCACTGAAAATGCACCTGACCCAAACCTTTTTTTTCAGCCATTTTGTATTATTATTTTTTTTTTAGTTTCAGTTTTTCAGGATATTGAAAATGTTTTATTTTTTATCTTTGTTTTCATCAAGTGAAGCTTATTTATGTTAAGTAAGCCTTGAAGTATGAATATCTCTATAAATTGTTATCTAATAAAAGTCTGAAAAATAACTTATTTTTAAAAAAACAAAAAAAAACAAAAAAAAACTACCTATCCACTCTAAAAATTATAGGTCGGCAACTGCAAAGAAAGAATTTTTTTAAGCTAATGGCCCGGGCCTTCCCACTGAATCCCTTAAATTTGGCCACGTTAAATAATGATTGTTGTATGGGACATGTATTGATTAATGATGAGAGCACAGACAATGTTTCATACTTATATGATGATAAAACGTTTTATTGTTAAGATGATATTCTCCTACAGACCCGGTTTAATGAAAGAATGTGTATTAGCAAGGTTATGTAGCAAAACAAACCGGGCAATAAGTATTATTTAGAGAATGAGACGGGGGTGGACGAGTGCACAGCACTAGTCTCCGCCCCCAGATTTGTATCTACAATACAGAACCTGTCGAGTTCTCTAAATGATTTGTGACATGATCAATCAAGAAAAAGCACCGCCCACTTTATAGCTGTGCAGCATTCAAACTTCTGCCAGTGTTTGTTTGTTCTCTCTGTAGATGAGGCCTTGATGGGGAGTATGCCTCCGCAGTAGATATATATTTCCACGGACAACGTAAGATTTAGTCAGATTAGTTTGACAACAGGGGAGACGTTGTCTTAATTGATAAGGTGGACAATTTAACCTTGCTGTAGATGGAGACTGATCCTAATTTATTTCAGGTGTCTTAAAATCTCAGTTTAACTAGATACACATGCAGGCGATACAGACAGTTCTTCAATGAACTTTGATGTCACGAATTTTTATTTTCTTATTGAAATGCGACATTAACTGTGATCATCTGACTGTGCGAAGTTCACATAATGTATGCTGCACCCGTGAATCCATTGGCTTAACTATTTTGAAGAGGACCCAAAAAAAGCAGGGAAAGCAAACAGGTTTTCAGAAATTTATTAAACATAGGATGCTTTTCATAACTGCGAATTTTCCTTTTTGTTTGGATCGAAATAACGTGTAGATTCTGTGTGGAATAATTTTTTAAAAATTGAGAAATTTTGACATTTTACATTGCTAGGGATATATTTCTCCAAATTTTATAGTAAGAAAAAACTCAGCATTTACTATTTGTACTTGCTTTTGATAAATTGAATCAGATTTATTTTTAGACTGTGCTGTATTTTAGATACAGAATAGTTGGCTAATACAAGACAGTATATAGGGTTAATACAGAATGGAAATCAGCTCTGCCCTCTGTGGTCCTGTTCTGTATTGCTAATTAATACAGAACGGCAAACTTCAAAGAAAAACACTGAGCTATCGTGTCATAACTAACTCTGGTCAATGCATTTACTCTGAACAATTCGGAGATTTCTGTCGACATGGCATGTAAATTTGAATCGTGTAAAAAAAAACGTTGACAAAAAGTGTTGAACTCTTACGTTATATGGATTAATTTTTGGGGGTGAAAGGTATCCCTGTGACAAAAAAAGGTTAACTTTGTCATTATTAACTTGACGGTTATCAGGGGTTTTTTTAGGGGTCGTAGGGGGCCTGTAATAGGCCCCATTCCCAATGGTAAAAAGTGTGTGTTTTTCCCAATTTCATCAAAGAAAATTCCCAAAAGATGATTTGAAGCATGACATTAAAGTCAAATAATTCTAAATATTATAGAAAGAATAGCAATTACAAGTTAACTGATTTTCAATAAGATTTATTGAATGTAAATAAGTCAATAAATGCCTTGCAAGTAAAGAAATGGCTCTTATTTGAATTTTTTCTAGAAAAATGTGAATTATGATATTTTTCCCAATTTTAACTAAATGTTGCTAATTTTTCCCAAATGGAAAGGCCCAGGCCCTTGATTTTAAGACCTAAAAAAAACCCTGGTTATTTTTCAATGCAATTAATTTTCTCCAAATCATTTCAGAGTGTTTCCACCATTTTCTGCTACATTGCAGGAATTCTCGAAGGCATTCTAACTGTGGTCAGGGCCTGTCCCAAGACACAGTAACATTATTCATAACATATATTATAACATATATCTGTGTAAGATGTCATTTTTTTCAAAATGGACATGGTATTGATATATGTAGGAACTGACCATCCCCAACAATTTTCCCAGTACATACTTTACTGTATAAAATATCAATAACCATATGTAAGAAGTGAATTTAAATTAAATCCTACCTATCAAGCTGTTCAAACAGCTGTCCAAATGTACCGGTGGCGCCGGTACATTATCTTCCCTCTCCAAGTTGAGTAAGCTGACACAATCGGACTGCAACTCCTCTCTGAGGGCTTACTCTTGGATTCTGGTGGATTACCTTAGAAGCTAAACTTCCGACATAGACCATACTGATGTCAGTAATAAGAAAAATTGCTGATACCCTTATCAACACGATGACAGTAATATTCCCAAGCTACACTTTCTCGTTTCACGGATTTTTTTTTCCTCTTAATTTACACGAGCTCTATGTCCAATCTGTTCTTGTAAATTGCTTCCAATCATTTTTACTCAATTCACACGGATATTTGCAATGAACATCACATGATGCATCAAAATAACTTTGCCGAGTACAGCTTTTCATGGAGGCCGCCATTTTTTTTTAACTACCGCCACCTATATAAATTTCCTAAGGGAGATAACTCATACGAAGAATCTTCACAAATTCCAGATTTTTAATACCCTGTATCTTTTCAATCCTTCGTTTGCACAAAAATATTAGAGTAAATTTTATTTACACTTTCCATTTTCACTGTAATTATGTGTTTAGATTTTATACACCTTCTTGGGTTTAGAAGAAATTATTTTCTGAAATATGCACTATTTACACACTATCCATACAAAATTACCCCTGGAGTACCCTATCCCTAGCTATATGAAAAAAGAAGAATTATAACAAATCCATTCGTTATCATTCATTTTAGACCCAAATGAATATATTAAACTCAGTTTTAATGAATTTGCAGATTATCGATGTAGCGCCTTTTCTGTGCTACCTGCATGATTTTTACGCGGAGCCCTACTTAAATAGTATACGAAATTGCAATATATAATAAATGTTTGTTGAACTAAACTTAATATATTCATATTGAAAGAAATGAAGATATTGATCGATCTAAAAAAAACTATAAACAATACCAATTCTGTGAAATGGGCATATAACACGGACTCAGGGTTATTCCAAAGGTGGGATCAGGTGCCGAGAAGGAGTGAGCATCCCATATTGTCGGGTCACACCCATGGTGAGGCCTATGTATGATATGGTACACGGAACATTCCGCACTCAAATTCAGAACAATTAAAAAGGCCAACCAATTGATATGAAATACTTCAGCCAAAATACGACCCACTGATGGGTTATACTTGCTGAGAAGGTCAATATAACGCCAACGGAATTTGCTGAAAGGTTTCTTTAAACTAGGTTGTTGAAATCCCTGTAACATCAACTTATCTGTCAGTAGCCTGCCTCGGTTTAAAATTTGGTCTTTACTCGGAACATGCTCTTGAATATCGAATAAGTTGGGAGATGTAAACACCGTATGCAGGTGTGAGCGTGATATTACTACATAAATAATGAAAGTCGGAGATAGAAAATTTGAAGTCTTCTCGTTTGTCATACAGTTTAGTTGTTAATTGGCCGTTATCGTATATATTCAGTGAAACATCCATATATGAAACTGATGTGGCAGACTCTGTGGTGTCTTAGTTCAAGTTTACTGAAATACATCGAATATATTTTGCTTCAAAGGAATATAAAGAAAAACAGGTCGGCTAATAAGGGAGTTAGTTCCCATCGGATTTCCAGGAGGTTGTTGGAAAACCTGTTCTCCGAAGATTACATAAATTTTTGTCAATGAGGAACTCAAACATCCTTTTAATATACTGAAAGGAAAAAGAAAAGCAGGGTAAACTTTTTAGGTGAAATAAGGTTATATATTTCGGACGTATTTTCCAGTTATCCTATCTATAATTTAAAATCATCTTTAATAAAAATGTAGCCAAAATCTCCTTTGATTTTTCCCAATAATTCATGAGTTATTGAAACTCATAAGACGGTGCCCCCCAAAAGTGAAAAATGAAATTCTCATTATCTCACATGTCTCCCTCGCGCATCTGTCACAGCCTTGATTCTCCTATGCATGGAGTTCTACAGTGTATTTATCCTTCTAATAGGGATATTATTCAACCCTTCCGAGAAGGCAGGCCTTAGTTGATTGAGACCAGCTTGGACATTTTAAACCCTATTGTCCACGTAGTCCCACAGACGGTTGGTGCAAAAAAGATGAAATTGACGGAGACCAGTCAAGTGGATAAATGTGATTGTTTGCGAGAAAATCTTAACAAACCCTGGAAGCTTTGGGAGGGGGGGGGGGTAACATGCCAAAAAAAAAATAGGCAAACGACGCATGCATGTGCGAGTTAAAGGAACACTTACGACAAGTTGACCAGCTCACAAACCAAAATCACTCTATCGATTTCCTTCAGTTTTGGGGTGAATATAACGATTATGATAGCTTGTATTAATACCAGTTTTAGGGTATTATGATGGTGATTATACAGGTGGCAGGATGAATAGCCCGATCTTGACGTAGCGCTGTTACGCGTCAACGTCATCGTCACGGTTGGTTGGAAACCTTTCTAGCCCTCTCTGAGGACGGGTAAGACGTTCTATTGTGGAAAAATTCACAACAAACTGCACAGAAACCTGTCGTTGCCTTTTGCAGGTAGGTTAAGGCTTCCCGTAGAATATCACAGTGCACTCTGTGCCTTCACATCTCTGAACTACCAAAATATGACGTCATAATGGAAAATGACGTCAAGTCACAGCAAACTTGAGGTGTTATGACGGGGAGAGTGTCATGAACTTTACACTTTATTTCAAACTGCATGAAAAAATGCTAGATAGCTATTGCAAAATTCACGGGTCGTGAAAGGTTTTTTAAGTCTTATATGTCCGAATATTTTAAAAATACACCGCTTACCTACCCTTGATTGAAATTTAGCATGTTCAAAATGCTTATGAAAAATATACTTTTGAAATGTACTCTGTTTTATACCCGTGGTTGGAGGTAGAATTTATTATGTGTGTATAAAAGAGTCTGGCGCAGGTGATTAATGAGGATTAATCTGAGAATTTTTGTAGAAATCTGTAAGAAGAGGTTTTTCTCTAACTGAATCTTGCTTGGGGAAAATGTGTGTTGGCTTTGTTTTAATACAGATTACGATATTGTGTGGAAAATACCCTCAAATTTGTAGGTAAGTTGAATTTCTCACGAAATACTTTGTATCCAAGTAATACTGTGACTTTTCCCAAGCACAATTTGGATACACAGGGATACGATGAGTTTATTTATATAACAAAATGTTAATAATTATTGTGTTAATCAGCTGCGCCGAAGCGATTTATATGAAACACTTCAAAAAATTATAAATGACCGTCACGTGATCAGCAAAGTCATGTGATATCATAACAAATATGTTAATATAATATAATATATAAATTGGAAATACTAAAGTTCAATACTTATAAATTAAAACCAAAACCGACCTCGCAATGAGATATTATGTTTTGAGCGCATTTTAAAGCTTCGGGAAGCCTTAACATAGCTGCGTTGTCCTTACTTAGGCAATACAATAGCCAGACCCCATGATACTTTGTCAACTGTACCTTGATTTCAAGAAATGCAAATCGACTGTAAATATCGAAAAACGATGCGTATAACTTAGGTGCAGCAAATGGTACTACGAGATGTGTTGAAAAACATGTCGTCATCGATATGCACGTGTTTTCGGCATTTTACCACTTTCCTTATGTGACGTCATACATTTCACGGTTGAGTAGTTCTGAACACTGATTTTAATGCACAGTAACCAAGATATCCCTCTTACCAATTTTCATAATTTTCGGTTATACAGTCAAAAAATTTTCGCATATTATGTTATCCAGCGTTTCTTTTTCCTTTCAGTATATCAACGTTAGAGAACTTGTGTGTAGAATCAGAGTAATTTTGAACAAATTAATGTTCTTGATGACCAATCACAAGATAGGAAAATTTCCAACTTCCATTTTTATTAAAAAGGCAGTTATTTATGATATCAAAAAGCATTGATTTTGAATTAATGTGAGGAATGGTCGTATAAAGTGCAGAAAAGCTGTACGTTTTGATGTTACTGACATTTGAAAATTCTGGCGATTTTAAATTTCCTAAAAGTTCTTTTGAAGTTTTTTTTTAGAATCCACATCTGATTTACACTATTTCTAGAATATGCTGTAGTACAGTACGTCTGAAGTTTCTCCTTAACAGGAGTTAATATATTTGTAAGGAGTAAGGATAGTGGCTTAGTAGAGCATTTGCTTGCCCGTGCAATGTATCTCTGTTTGTAAGGAATTTTATGAAGTTTTGGAATCCAACATACGTAGAGTAGATCGAACTCACCTAGGTTGACTGGAATTTAAAAAAAGTTTTAAATACTAAAATGCGATTTTAAAGAATTTCATCTTTAGAAAGTGAACTGCGAGTATAAGTTGGAGTTCCAAAAGTAGAATCAAAAACATGTTCTTCTAAAACCTTGTTACAATAATGAACCTTGCAAACAAACACGATATTGTTACAAGCCCTATCAGCTGGAACGATAACGTATTGTTTATGTAGTAGTCTTTTTTCTCTTTGATCACCACCGATTTAGTGAAAATGGAAGGATAGATGGTTTGCATATTGCCTTTTAAATTTCTTGTACGATTCTTTAATATATTTCTTAAACATTTGATCCATTCTGAAAAAGTGTTCAGACCATATTTAGCCCAGCGTGTGGCATAATCTTTGACAGAATTTATTAAAGAAATGAAGTTCTGTCGGTAATTAAAAGATCGGGACTTCCTGTATTTAAGACATTTTAATATGATCGCTTTAAGGTCTTCATTTTCAACTATATTGATATCACCAGTAATGAAGTGTGAAGCGGGACTATAGCTGAAAGAAGAAGAGCAAAAACACTTTAGGGGAATTTGTTTTAGATGTTCAATATCTAGGCACTGTAAGATTTGTTTATAATTGAAAAGTTTGGAAGCAACAGTTTGGGAATACATGTATCTGTAAAAAATGCAGAGTGTAGATTTCAACTTGAAATATGATGGGATACAAGACTATTAATTTTGGGAACAGAATTCGAGTATTTCAAGATTTCGAAAAATTTCAAAAGCCATTTTTAGTTACATGACTATATGTTTGCTTACACAGCATATTGCTAACAATCTTTGAAATTGTAAATATACAAAAGTTAAATCTCATTATCCTCCAACGAACTATTGGAATTCAGATGGGCATTAATTGTGCTCCTTTATTAGTCGACCTGTTTTTATATTCCTATGATGCAGAATTAATTTAAAATCTTCTACATGAGAAGAAAACACTTGCCGTCTTTTTCAACCCGACATTCAGATATATCGACTACGTCTTAAAAATCAACAATAGTTACTTCTATTCATATGTCGACTAGATATATATATATCTCTCAGTGAACTTGAAATAAAAGACCACAGACTCTGCCACATCTTTTTCATATTTGGATGGTTTGAAGACTAGGGGCAACTGACAACTAAATTGTATGACAAACTAGATGACTTCAGCTTTTCCATTCTCAGCTTTTCATATTTATGTACTGATTGATTGATTGATTGTAAGTTGTTTCACGTCCCCTTCGACAATTTTTCACTAATAAAGAGACGTCACCATATACCGGTGAAGGCCTTCAAATTTAGACTTTTACTCAGCACTCAGGGCCATTGAGCAGTGAGGGTTCTTTATCGGGACAATGCCTACCGTGACTCGAGGCCTCGATTTTTAAGGTCTCATCCGAAAGACTTGTAACTTTCACTTCAAAGTGCCGAGCGCTTGACGAAGAAACAGTTGATACAGTACCGACCGGACACAACCTAACACCAGAGCGAACCCAAAGCGCACCCTGGGTTCGCTTCCTGGGTTCGCTCGGGGTCCGCTGCGGGTCCGCTTTCAGAAAATTTGGGACCGCCCTGGGTGCGCTTCGGTTTCGCTCTGCGTTCGCTCGGGGTCAGCTCTGGGTCCGCTAGAGCGAACCCGGCGTTCGCTTTCCGGGTTCGCTTTACGCACTCATGCGTGAAGCGGACCCCGCTTTAATCTTGCCGCCAGTAAGCCTCGCCCCTTGTATATTCCAAATACAGTAGTGAAATCGATCATTACTGTTTTTATGGCGATCGAAACATGTACATGTAAGTGACAATATGGAGAACGTTGATAAATTTTCAAGAATTTCACTGTGCATTAAATTATCACTTTTATTTTTCTTAACTTACAAGCTAAGTATATCTCGAAAGAAAAAGAAGAAAAGGTGTTAAATTTATTTTCGATGTAACAAAAACTAATAACTGGTTCACTGATAAGAATACATGTATATTATTTGTTTAAGTTGTTTTCAAATACATGTGTACATGTAAATGATGATTTGAGTAGTTTGTGTTCCTTAATGGTTCATGACCCCCCCCCCCCTCCCCACTACATACATGTACATACTGGAGCGGCATGTTAACAAACAAAATTCTAAATGTTTCAAAATAAATAAAACAAGAAAGAAAACAAACAAAACAAGAATTCAATAACTGTAAACTCGCATGATTAAGTAGATGAAATTAAGATAATAACGCCCGATGTTTTTTTTTTTTATTATTGTTTTATTTCGATGAGCCCCCCACCCATCTCCGTACTCGAATTGTTTTCTATGGGCCGGTTGAAGCGATTTTAATTTCAAATAATATGCAGTGTTCTCTCTCTCTCTCTCTCTCTCTCTCTCTCTCTCTCTCTCTCTCTCTCTCTCTCTCTCTCTCTCGTAAAGCTATTTTACTGATTATCAGCATTCAGGTGGCAGCAAATTACATGAATATGTACTCTTCATGCAACGTACCAAAGAACTATGACATTTCCAAATTCAAAAATCAAAAAAAAAAAAAAAAAAATAAGAATAATAATTGAAAATCTCATTGATAACGTCCCCATACGAGGTACATGTAACTTAATTAAGGAGCATCAAATGTAGGGGGGAGTATATACTCAGGTATACCGTGACCATGGAGACAGTATACATCCAGCTAGCAAGTGTCAATTAAAAAAACCCACCGCAATTGCTCTTAGCACTAGCAATATCTTCGAAACAGGTGGATGATTACCGACACTTGATGACCTCGGCTTCACTTTGAAACTATAATTATTAAAGTGTTAAAATAAAGTAATTATGACAATTACAAAGTTCAAATACAGGTACCTATGTAATGAAAAAAAAATATGTACGATTTCGTATTAAGGTATCTTTGCAAGTTCAATTTAATAATGTTGGAATCACGTGTACTTTTCATTCACAAGTACAAAACGTACCCGTCTAGTAATATCCATATAAAGTATTTCGAAAATTACATGTAGTACATGTAAGAGGTTCGTGAACATGTAAACCTGTATATGCATGTATATATCGATGCGAAGGAAAGTGATAAGCATTTTTGCGTGTTTTTTTGTTTTTTTTTTTTTTTTTTTTTTTTTTGATTGACTTGCAATATTTACAAAAATTCAAAAACATACAATGTAAGGTCTACATGTAGGATCATTAGAATTGACAAAATAATCTTTCCTATATACATATACTTAAATCAAGCTATTTATTAAATTTTGGTAAAAGATTAATTTAAAGAAAAATATCATAGTATTTAAAAAAATGAGATTTTTTTCTCCAATTTACGTTTTGACATAATGTACATTTATACTGTACAATGTACATTTAATTTTTTTTCATGATCAATTATTAAGATCGATAATTTCGATATTGATCTGGATAAATTAAAATGTGCATGTAAATTGAAATAATAAATAAAAAAATAATTAAATTAAAGCACGTACATGTTCTTATACTGTATCTTGAGATAATAAAATTCTATAATTTATCGAAGACCAGTTTTTTTATTCTTTCTTTTTTTTAGTAACAATTATTATAACCATTACTATCTTCTTTTTTTCTATTATGTATTAAAGTACTTATTGTCTGATAAATTTACGCAATGTATATTTATATATTAATGGATTTTAAAAATATAAAGAAAATAAATATGTAACTATACATGTAACATGCTACCTGGGTATAGAGTATATATTAAAGTATATAATGTATTAGTAGATTTTAAAAATAAAAAATAATGAAAATAGATGTGTAAATATTGCATGTTGTCTGGAGGATTAAAATATATAAATATAAAATCATGTTTAAAAATCACATTAATAACATTTTTACACTGTACATTCACATGCTTTGCTTGTACAATGTTTATATTACAAACTGGCATGTTGGCTGGTCGATGCGCTGATGGTCAACGCATTTTACCCCTTTTCCTGATTGACAGACCTGTTCGGCATGTTGATTGGTAGACGCGCTGATGAGTTAATCGCTAATCCTGATTGACAGCTCTGTTACGCAACACCGAACGCGCGTTCGCTTTCTGGGACCGCTACTGAATTTGGGGTTCGCTTTCAGCGTTCGCTCTGGGTCCGCTCTGGGTTCGCTGCGGGTTCGCTACGGGTGCGCTCCGGGTTCGCACGGGGTCAGCATTAGCTGACCCCAAGCGAACCCGAAGCGAACCCAGAGAGCGAACCCGGGGTGCGCTCTGGGTTCACTTTCTGTTAGGTTGTGTCTGGTCGGTACTGTGCCTATTCTGTATCGACTTTGATCAGTCGCAGCCGTGATTCGAACAAACGACCTTCCGATCACGGAGCCAGCGCTCTACCGACAATCTTCCGTGACGGTATATTTATGCAGTGACATCTGGCTATCAAATGAATATGTGTTTACATCTCCCATTTTATTCGATACTCAAGAGCATGCTCCTAGTAAAAACCTATTTTTAAACTGAGACAGGCTACTGACAGATAACTTGATATTACAGAGATTTCAACAACATCGTTTAAAGTCAGCATTTACAAAAATCTATGGTTGTTATAACGACCTTGTTAGCAATTATACCCTATCAGCGGGTCTTATTTTGGCTGATGTGTTTCTTTCAATTCATTGTTACCCGTTTTACACAGAAAAATATTCACTATATAGATATAGATATGGAAATGTCACATAACGTACACATACGACGTCATGTAACGCCACAATCTAGACCTTACAATGTATCTTCAATGTTCAATTTAAAATTGAATGTCATTTCAATTTGTATTGTCGTATAGGTAAAAGACATTGACAAGTGTAAATATTTATCTTTATTTTATTTATTTACTTTTCACTTTGATTTAATTCTGATGAAGTTTCTGACTTACAGAGCGAAAAAAAAACAGGATTTTTCATAAAAAAGGCCAACGATAGACTGGGTTAAATTGGTTTTCCTTAATCTGTTTTTTTTTTTTTTCAATTTCCTTTTGCATAGGTAAACTTGGTAAGAATAAGCTTATTAAATGAAATAAATATTAAATAAAATAATAAGCTATTTCTTTAAAAAAAAAAAAAAAAAAAAAAAAAAAAAAAAAAAAAAAAAAAAAAAAAAAAGGTCAATATTGTTCAATTGCTCACGCTTTGATGAGAAATTTTTGAAGAGCAAGAAATAAATGTTTTAACCAATAAACGGCGGTGTAGTAACGCACCTGTAGTAGAAGCCTCTAATGTAGAACCAGTACATTCTGGTGCTGGAAGTGTAGCTGGGCAGGGAGGACATACTGCAAAAGCAGACAACAATTTTCTGCTATTCAGATTAAATTTTCATAATGTGTTCCACTGATCATTTTCGATTTAAACGTGCGCATAAAAATCTGCCAAATCTCCACTCAAATAAACGAATGGCAGAGGCAGAGGCAGGAGCCCCCTTTGTCTGTATACAGACGCCCGAGGAACCTAAAGGACATGGTAGTAAGAACCAGATTGGACAATCCATTACCTAACGGGGGCATTAAAACTTGCTCTGACAGACGATATCTTCTCTGTAAGCACAGCTCTGACACAGACAGCTTTAACAGCCCCGTTACAGGCCGCAGCTACAAAATACTAGGGAATTTGTCCTGTCAAACAGACAACCTCATTTATCTCATCATTTGCAAAGTTTGCTCCAAACAGTATGTTGGTGAAACAGGAGATCTCCGCAGGAGAGTCAATAATACCGTTCTACCATTAGGACCAAAAAACTCAATGAACCCGTTGGGGAACATTTCAACCTTGAAGGTCACAAATGGGAGGACATGACAGTAGTGGTTATTGACCATAATTCAAGATGAATAGACGCTCAGAGAAAAGGCAAGGAAAAGTTCTGGATGCACAGGCTGAAGTCATTCCTCCCTAATGGTATTAACAAACTTAATGACTTCACCAGGATGAACGTGAACTAGATCCAATCCCGGATTGTAACAAATAAGTTCATTCTCTCTTTATAGTGTAAACTTTACCGTTAATTCGCATTAGCTATTCTGGAACAACAGTTTGGTTTGCTCCTTTTATTAGATTTTGAAAAAGCTGTTGATTCATTAGAATGGGATTTTATTGTTAAAGCATTAAAGTCCTTTAATTTTGGGGAGTCATTAGTTAAATGGTTTAATACATTTTACTCATCCAGCACAAGCTGTGTGATAAATAATGGAAACTTATCCTCCTTTTTTAATCTTGAACGTGGATGTAGACAGGGAGACCCATTAGCACCATACATTTTTATCATTACAGTAGAACTACTAGCAATCTCATTGAAGAAAAATGAAAATATCAAAGGCATATCCATTAATGGGAAAGAAAACAAGCTAGGACAGTATGCAGATGACTCTTTTTTAACATTAGATGGAAGCGAAAAATCACTGAGAGAATCGATGAAATTAATTGAACAATTTGGAAATGCATCTGGTTTGAAACTTAATATTTCAAAATCTCAAGCAATATGGTTAGGAAGCAAGGCTGGATCAAAACAAACTCTATGCGAAGACTTAAAAATTAATTGGGGTGGTGACACCTTTAAGCTTTTAGGAATAATATTTACAGAAAACTTAGAAAATATTGTGACAATTAATTATCAATCCAAAATAAATTCTATCAAAAAATTACTTGCATCATGGGCAAAAAGAGATTTAACTCCCATAGGAAAGATTACTGTCATTAAAACGCTAGTTATTCCAAAGTTTATACACTTATTCTCAGCTTTACCAAATCCACCAAAAGAACTTCTTAATGAGATCAATAAAATTTTATTTCAATTTATTTGGGCATACAAGGTGGAAAAAGTAAAAAGGAATACCTTAATAGGTAAAATTGAAGAAGGTGGACTAAATATGATTCATTTATCCTCCTTGATATCATATATAAAGCTTAAATGGATAAAGAGAGTCCTTACAGACAACAGTGGAGCATGGCAGCAATTATTATGCTGTATTTTAAATCAAAAAGATATTAATTTTGTATTTTATTTAACCAAAGAAAAACTTTCAGAGTTGTTGAATTACATTGGTAATGATTTTTGGAAAGATGTTATCAAAGCTCTTATAATTGTTAAAAAAAATCCTGTGAGTGTTTTAGATTATTTATATTCTGATATCAGAAATTTTGTTGATGTTAATAAATGGAGTTTTTACACCTCTTGGGTGGAAAAAGGTTTTAGAGTACTGAAAGACTTATTGACAGATAATGGAAAATTTAAGTGTTTTAATGATGTCAAGAATATGGTTGGTACTAAAAATTTTTTAAACTATTTTAATATTGTATCAAGAGTACCATCAAGAGTCAAAAGGGAAATAATTGTTTATATGAGAGATGGAGGTAATCAATTTGTAGAACCAGAGAAATGTGTTATACAAAAAATGATGTCTGTGACAAGTATGAAATTTCTGTATAAAGTTATAAAAGATAAGAAATTTGTGGCACCAGAGCCCAAAAAATTAAAATGGGAGATTTATTTAAATGAACCTATCACAGAAAAACACTGGAAGTTTTCCCTTCAGAATGCATCCATATGCACAAAGGACACCAAAATTATTTACTTTCAATATAAAATTCTTATGGGCTTCCTAGCCACAAATTCTTTTCTTCACAAGATAAAAATTGCTGAAAATAATGTTTGTTCTTTCTGTAAAACAGATCCAGAAACATTGATTCATCTTTTTTATGACTGTATACATGTAACCAGGTTTTGGAGAGATTTTGAAAATTGGTATCGTGCTATTGAAAATGATTATGTAATTTCAAAACAAAAGGTGATGCTTGGTAACATTGATGGAAGTTGTTTAGAAAATTTTCTTATCTTGTTAGGAAAAAAGTACTTGTATCACTCAAGATCTCAATGTACAATACCTAAATTTACAGAAGCAATTAACATTTTTAAGTACTATAGAAAAATCGAAAAATATTGTGAAAGTAACTTTCATTGTAAAACTAATATGTATAGTAAATGGGCAATGTTTGATTTGATTTGTTAATATAAGAAAATTCTAATTAGTATAACTATATCTGTAATATTGAACAGTTGGGGTTTTTTTTGGGAAAGGTGCACAGTGAGTGTGTTGATGTGTGTGGATGTGTGTGGGTGTGGGTGTGTTTGTACATATATGTCTGTGTTATTTGATATTATGTATATGAAAACTCTTTCAAAAATAAAGCATTAAAAAAAAAAAAAAAAAAAAAAAAAAAAAAAATTCTGGAACAACCTACCCAAATATTTACAGCTTACATTTTTGTTTCTTTTATCCGATTTCCAAATTTATAATATATCAAAATTCATATTTTAAAATTTCCCTTCAATATTATCTTTCTTTAATTTCTTTTTGTATAGTTACGCTATTTTGAGAAAATAAGACAATGTACGATTTACTGCTTGGTCGTAATTAATTAGCGATAATTAGTTCGTTCAATTATGTAAATCGCACTTCAACAGAGTACACCCGATAGACCGGACGCAATTCATAGCGCTCCGGATTTCTTTGTTCACAACTGTTTATAAACTTCAAATTAAACATGTAACACTGTAAATATTTAGTGTTTGGTAGTTTATTAGTAGTGCTAGTTGTTTTTGTTTCTCTATTTCATTTGTTTTTATGACTTCTTAACCTTTTTCTTTGTTCTGAGGAAGGGACAGGTCGTCCCGAAAATTTGACAATTATTATTGTTCGTGTCGTTGGTCATCTTTAGTGCTTTATATATATATATATATATATATATATATATATATATATATATATATATATATATATATATATACAACCTTTACGAATGTTAGCATGCATGTTTATAAAGACTTTTTTGTTTCTATTAATTTTGTTTATTTAATTTGCTTGATTTGACTCCCGTTAAGGTTTCTGGCGTACAGAAAAAAACAACTTTCTTCCTATATATCAGGTAGGAACTAGACTAATGTTGATTTCAGTTATCTTAAATCTTTATCAATTTAAAGTTCCTCTTGCATAAGTGAATAGGCTAAAGTAAAAAATAAGCTTAATAAAAAATACAAATCAAACAAAATAATAAGCTCCTATTAAAAACAGGTATTCCTCCATTGTCACGCTTTGATGAGAAATTTCAAGAGTTATAAACGACAAAAAAGCAATGTACCTGTAGTAGAAGCCTCTGATGTAGAACCAGTACATTCTGGTGCTGGAAGTGTAGTTGTGCAGGGAGGACATACTGCAAGAGCAGAAACATAGCAACTTTTTTGCTTTGAAATTAGATTTAATAAGTTCAAAACAGAGGTACATGTATATGTTACTTAATCTTGCAACCAAAACACTGTTTTAATGTCATTATTACGCAAGTTCTGTGGTCAATACAATGACCTTGTCAGCAAATGTAATCTATTATTAAGTTGAATGCTGACTGATATTTTTATTATAATTGTTTGGCTCTTATTTAAACACTTAATTGTCAACGGATTTTTCCGTTTGCACGATCATGACAATGAGCACACGACGGGTGTGACCGGTCGACAAAGGATGCATACTCCGCCATGGTACCTAGCTGATCTGATGTTTATTAGAGGTTCGTGTTTGCTCTGCTCCCGATTTGTATTGTTTTAATAGACTTTTGAGCATAATTGCTGTTCGTTATCTCCATATTTCATTTTAATCACCGAACACATATCTCATTCTGATGGCCAGTCTGTCCCCGATGATAATTGTCGTTCGGTACTTATTCATTCATGTGTAATACACGGTATGACGAAATGATATTGACAGACGCGTCGCCCTGTATAGTAAGGAATCACTCTTTTGCGTCTATAAGGGACACAGAATCAAGGACTTCAATCAGTGTCCCTCGGGTAATCCTCAGGGATAATAAACATATGTCATATGTGCAGTCTACAGATTCCCATTTTGAAATGAAACCAACAGTTCATACAAAAAATGAAAGGAATGAAAAGTTTCTATGCACGATATATTTGAAGATTCCCTTTCCGATTTCATATTTTTTACTTCAAAATGTTTTATCAAAAACTAAAAAGTCCGTGATGTTTTGATAAGAAGCTCTTCTTTTAGTTGTTATTTTCTCGTTCCGTGATCGGAAGGTCGTTTGTCCGAATCACGGCCGCGACTGACCTAAGTCGATAAAAAAAAAAATAGGTAGCAACTGTTCGTTCGCCATGTGCACGGCCCTTTGAAGTAAGAGTTGCGATCCTTCGGATGAGATCTTAAAAACCGAGGCACCGTATCACAATATGTATTGGCCTGATAAAGAACCCTCAATGCTCAATGAACCTGAGTGCTGAGTAAAGGTCTAAATTTGAAGCCCTTCACCGGTATATTGTGACGTCTCTATATGAGTGAAAAATTCTCGAACGGGACGTAAAACAACATACATCATCAATCAATCAATACTAGTAATTTTACTGGACAGAGCTTCTACATTGTATACCAAAACTTGGGAAAATCCGTACTGCAAATCTTTTCTTGTTGTCTACGGAATGGAATGTACGCTTTGTGGGCTTATTCTGATTGGTGAAACCAAGGGTTCACTTATTAAAAAATATATATATAAATTTCAAATCAACAACGGGGGCCAGCAGCTTCTATACAAGCACTTAACCTACCCGATCAGTCTTTATTTTTTCAATGAAAGTTAGAAAAGAAGAAAAGATTTACCATCATACTAATAGCCCATCACTGAGTTCACCTTTTCGTAGACAACATGGAATAGCGCATAAAGGAAAAGGTGCTTACTGATTTCACATAAAATTTGATAGATATAATAGATCACGTGTAATTGTTATTTATTTTTGACGCATTCTTGAACTTGACTGTCATAATTTCTCAAAAATTGATTGTAGATTTTCAGCATGTAAAAATGACGTCACAATTGCTTTTGTTTACAAACAGCGTGGAGTTTCCCGAAAGTGACGGAGTTAGGGTACATGTAGTAACGAAGTTAAGGGATTTGACAATATATATGCATGAAAAAAAATTAGATATCAAATTTAGCTGAAGAGTATTTGTTTATCTATTAAAGCTTAAATCAAAGAACTTGTTTCCTTTTGCATTGGTAAACTTGCTAAGAATAAGGTAATTAAATAAAAATAAATATTAAATAAAATAAGAAGCTAGTTTTTAAAACAAGTATTGCTCCATTGTTTACACTCTGTCTGGAAAATTTTAAAAGCAAGAAAGAAATGTTTTAATCGATAAACGGCGGAGTAGTAATGTACCTGTAGTAGAAGCCTCTGATGTAGAACCAGTACATTCTTGTGCTGGAAGTGTAGTTGGGCAGGGAGGACATACTGCAAGAGCAAAAACACAGCAATTATTTTCATCAAAATAAGATTTTCTGAAGTCCATACAGAGTTATATGTTACTAAATGTTTAAATTTTCAACTGTTTTCTTTTTTAATAACTATTTGTTAGTTGAGTGTGTTGATTTGCTGATTTCTCGAAACGTTGTTTTGAATTTATTTAAATTTCGCCAAGTAAAAGGTCACGCTCCTATTATGCATGTCAATTTCCAAGTCTGTCATTGTGTGTAATGTCAGTGGACGGGGACTATCGAAATTAACAGAGAATACTTCATGTTTTTTAATCCATTTTTTATTGATATTGACATTTGCATTTCATATAAAAATAAAAATGTAAGGAGTTCCTGTCTAGTTCGTGGGTATGCCAGGGCATTTATGACAGATTGAAATGTTGGATGCTTTATATAACGGGTGAATATACTATACAGTGATTCCTTAATTTATGCTACCCAAAAACTGTTGTAAGAAAACTTTAAATCGTGTTCTTATGACAACAACTGTGGTCTGCTTTTTACAGATAAAATACTCACAATATGCTCTGCAGATAACTTTGATTCATACGTGTTCTTTTTTATTTTCTTTTTTTTTCTTTTATTTTCATTTTTTTCTTTCTTTTCTTTTTTGGTCCTTGACAGAATCAATTTCCTTTTCATTATATATTGAATTGTGAATATGAATTATGAGTCTAAAATTAAAAAAAAAAAAAAAATAAAGTACCTTCATTGTCGGCAGTCAATGAGGAAATGGAAGGTTTGTTCTCATCTGTAACAGCTAATGATTGGTTCAAATAATTACAGCGATAAAGTAAAGTGTATCTCTCTCTCTCTCTCTCTCTCTCTCTCTCTCTCTCTCTATATATATATATATATATATATATATATATATATATATATATATATATATATATATATATATATATATATATATATATATATATTTGTGTGTGTGTGTGTGTGTGTGTGTAAGTGTGTTCACTAAGCGAAAATATTTCTTTGTAAGTTCATTTAAACGAGTGAAACGGTTATGAACTAGTAGTATTGCAACATTTTTTTAAGTCGTTATAAAAATTCCAATACAATACACAATATGAAAATATAGAAGGGAAAAAGAATAAGCGTACGCGTGTAATTTATGTTGGAATATTTCAAAGCTGACAATGTTTTAATACTTAAGGGCATTATTTGATAATTTAATTTTGGTTGTAACGCATCATTTGATTGGATAAAAAATTAAATAAATAGTATAACCTGAGTTGCCTACGTCACAATGACTTACGTCAAAAACGTATCAATCCGCTTGACGTTACATTTTACATACGTAAAGTTTGAAGGCATTTTCGAAGGAGAAATTGTCTTATTTTTTACTCTTAATGATGGAAAATAAAATTATTAGGAATGAATTTAACAGTTACCCAAGTTATACTGGTATAACCTGGGTCGGAACAGTTTACGCTTTTTTATAAATCGCTTTGCGGTTTATAAAGCGTAAACTGCTCCAACCCAGGTTATACCAGTATAACTTGAGTAGCTATTAAATTCACTCCTTAAATGTTTATTGATATATTTAAGTATGTATTTAAATATACGAGGGGCATTTGAAAAGTTCTGAGAACTGTTTTATGAAATATTAACCGTTTAGTGGAAATTATTGAGTTTGACATCTTTGGAAAGATTAGAAAAATATACACCTATTGTGACTTGTGACATTACTTTGTAATTTTTATGACGTAATAATTCCGAAAATGACGTCGGAATACCGTGTGTTTAGAATACTGACCATAAAAATGACGTAACAAGAAACACAATTTCAGGGAATTAAAATTTTAAAGTCAACTTTAGCTCATTACTTGGATGCACGCACCTATATTTCTCGTAAAAGCCAAAATGGCGCCGGCGTAGTTGCATCCCCGCCGTAACTTAATATATTCTCAAATTTTAATTCGTAGAAAATAAATTAGATTGTACATGACAATGTTACTCAGATTCATTTTTTTTCTTTTGAGTAGAAAGTCAAAAGCAATAATGAGTTTTGGAGCTCCGAAGTTGAAATAATATGAAAAAAATGCGCACAGAAACAATTCCGGGAAAGACTTTTGTACGTTCCATTCCTAAACGGTAAGACTTGTTACTCAAGATACATTTGTGGACAACTGCATTGATATACTTCAGTTTTATATAGGACATGTTTTGTTTAATACAACGGAGAGCTATATAATAGACCGAAAGTCCAGCTGTATAATGTAAATAAAAATCTTAAATGAATGCCTATGATAGCGTAACCGGACATAGACCATGCCTATTAACCAATCATAAAATGAAATATGGAATTGCTGATAAATAGTACCATTCTTTAAGTACCAGTCCATATAAAAATCAGACAAAACGGGTATAAGAGTGATACATGAAGGTTCTCAGAATTTGATGATTTTCCACACATAGATTTCTCTTGCACTATGTTCCATGTATGTAAAATAAAAAATGTTTTAGTTCATGGTTACTATGGAAACCTGGCCAAACAAATTTCCCTAGCAACCGGCCAATTTTTCCATGCGGTAGGACAAAAAGTCACTCATCTTTTAGGACTTGAAATGAAATGAAAATATGAATAAAATTATTCCTCTTCACTAGCATAAAGGAGATACACATTTTACGTGTTTTAACAACCCAACACGAAGATATCAGATTTAAAGTTAATTCTGTAATAGTCATTGGAAGATATACATGTTTTGCATTTTTTGCTGATTCAGCATTTTTCTTGATTTTGGCAATATTCAAGGTCAAATTAAAATTTGCATCTAAAAATTTCAGCTTTTGCATGTATTTCACATACAAGTAGAGGAATGTCTCTAATGAAATCTGAATTCAAACACGTGGGTTTTTTGAAAATTAGTGTCCGTTGCCTAGCAACAATAATGAATGTTTTGATAAATAAATAGTGAAGAATTGTGCAGTGTTACAAAGAAAATTTGTATAAATTGTTATCTTAGAGTACTAGAAATAAATTTTAAAGTGATAGAACATAAATCAGACTTCTTAGCAAATTAAAGACTATTGTACAGTTACTTATCTCCATGGCAACAGCAAATTCCCCATAGCAACAAGGCGACAAAGCTTAATTTTGGCAGATATTCATGTACAGTGATAAGAAATGTTTCAAATTTAGTCCTAAAATTCCAGTTTAGCAAAATTAAAAATGTATTATGGACCTCATAAAAGTATTTTTGTTAAATAAATTTCCCATGGAAACGATTTTGAGAACATAACAACCACTTGATTTCTTTGAGTGTTTGAAAGATTCATTCTCTGTAATTACTTTGGCTCTTATGTACGAGCAGGAGAAAACAAATTTATTTAACAAAAATACTTTTATGAGGTCCATAATACATTTTTAATTTTGCTAAACTGGAATTTTAGGACTAAATTTGAAACATTTCTTATCACTGTACATGAATATCTGCCAAAATTAAGCTTTGTCGCCTTGTTGCTATGGGGAATTTGCTGTTGCCATGGAGATAAGTAACTGTACAATAGTCTTTAATTTGCTAAGAAGTCTGATTTATGTTCTATCACTTTAAAATTTATTTCTAGTACTCTAAGATAACAATTTATACAATTTTTCTTTGTAACACTGCACAATTCTTCACTATTTATTTATCAAAACATCCATTATTGTTGCTAGGCAACGGACACTAATTTTCAAAAAACCCACGTGTTTGAATTCAGATTTCATTAGAGACATTCCTCTACTTGTATGTGAAATACATGCAAAAGCTGAAATTTTTAGATGCAAATTTTAATTTGACCTTGAATATTGCCAAAATCAAGAAAAATGCTGAATCAGCAAAAAATGCAAAACATGTATATCTTCCAATGACTATTACAGAATTAACTTTAAATCTGATATCTTCGTGTTGGGTTGTTAAAACACGTAAAATGTGTATCTCCTTTATGCTAGTGAAGAGGAATAATTTTATTCATATTTTCATTTCATTTCAAGTCCTAAAAGATGAGTGACTTTTTGTCCTACCGCATGGAAAAATTGGCCGGTTGCTAGGGAAATTTGTTTGGCCAGGTTTCCATAGTAACCATGAACTAAAACATTTTTTATTTTACATACATGGAACATAGTGCAAGAGAAATCTATGTGTGGAAAATCATCAAATTCTGAGAACCTTCATGTATCACTCTTATACCCGTTTTGTCTGATTTTTATATGGACTGGTACTTAAGTCTTACTCTACCTCCATATCAATTTTCTTTGAAATATTTTTCAAAGAAGCCTTTGACAGCACTTTTCCGATCTTTTCATGTGGACAAAAAATGCGACTTTTCAGTATGCTAAACATTCGAGATTCTGACGTCATTTTCGGAGTTATTACGTCACCAAAAAAAAAAAGTGAAATCGAAATATGGTCAATATGGTATCAAATTTTACTAAATTCCATGAAACGGTTAATTTTTTATCATACAGTTCTCAGAGCTTTTCAAATGCCCCTCGTACATACTTATACATTGATATAATTATACATTATACTTAAACATTGATATAAATATTCACTGTTTAGTGTTCAAGGCCGTAAAATGGAAAAAAAAATGAAATCTTAGTTGGAATATTAATTTCCAAAAGGCTTGAGTTTCTTATGCTCTTGTCATAATTGGATGTCTGTTCGTAAATGTGAAATTTGCTCGCGGATAAAATAACCGTTTTATTATAGTTTTTTACTCTTGTTATATATCTTCGTTATCCTTATCTTCTAAAAAATAAAACAACGTCCTAATGATACCTTCTTCATACTCGTTAAAGCAGCTCCCACAATAACATGCATCTAGTAATGAAATGCATCCTGTAATTTCAATTGAAATATTTTAAGTAAAAGCGTTAAAGAGTATACTAATATTGCAATGCTATTTGGATTTTAACTTACCAGTGCACTTATAGCGTTTTTGCTCTGGCGAAACTAAATGTTTACAAAGGAGAAGAAGAACTATTCCTACCGTAAAAAAAGAAAACACTTTAGTTTTATTGCTTTGAGTAAAAGAATTAAAAAAAAATAAATCTGAATTGTGATTGATTTTCTCCATAGGACATTAGAAAAAACAGAAAATACCTTTTCATGATTTTTGAACACACAAATAAAAACCTCATTTTAGTAGATTTATTGTCTTTGAACATGAACATTCATGCAATAAACTTTAAAAGAAACAATTTAGCACAATTTTCAAGACGCGTCATCCTCAAACATGAAAAAATGCTTAAGTATGTTACAATATTATATCTCTATCAACAACATTGACTCATTCACTCATATCATGAAGAACGTGAAAACTATGCTATATCTTTTGCTGCTTTGTAAAATGAGATGTAAAGGAATAAAATAGAATTCTGAAATTCATGTAATGAATGAAATGAGGAACTCAGATGTGTTAAGGAAACATTCAGATATTGTCTTGACTAAATCAGTAATACAATATGACATCATAGTAGGCTAGATGACGTCAATTTTAGGACACATATTTTCTTTATATTGGTATTTAGAGATGTAATTAAACTACTGAAAATGATTAGAAACATGCAAAAATTAATAAAAATATGTTTTTATTTTGTTATGCATTATTTGTCACTTGGGTTAAAATCTCTGACCGATGACGTCATAACTGTTCAAGAAGTAACTTCAGAAATTACCATGTGGTGTAACGAGAATTTGACTAAGACGGCATGTAAAAAGATACAAAAAGGAGTTTAGAAGCAAATATCGTGAATATTGTTTCTGACTCATATGGAGTTAAAGTTTGTAAAACTGGACTGAGGTATGCTGATTTATTTTCATCGATTATTGCGTGGACCCGGAGGTCAACGCAGAAGATATATAAGCGGGGTAAAACCGGATGTCATGGGCTTACGTCAGGCTACGAATGCTAGAGAGTTCGCCTCTAAGACAACTTGCCCTTAGAACTAATCGCCCTTTTCGGATTAGAATATTCCAATCATTGGCAAACCTCGCTCAAAAATCTGCACATCGTATTTATGTATTCTTTGGCGTAACGAAGATCCGAATTTCTCTTTGATACATATATCGTTATATACAAACTAAATCTTATGGTATAAGCATTTAAATTTTTAAATAAGTAGAAAGAACTTATATAGATAGCTTAACAGCTTGAACATGTTGAATTAAAAACTAGGTTTTAAAAGATAGTCATGTTTACCAGCATTAGTTTTGTGCATCAAGGTTCGCAAAATAATTTGATATACATTATACAGCAATCCAAATATAGCTTGATACAGGCCTGTAGCAATGTCTTTCCATGGGGGGGGGGGGGGAGAGGGAGAAATTAACATCCAAAAAAAATCTGCGTACTACATATCTGTGCAACACGTGTACATGTACCATCTATCTTTCCAATGACAGAATCTTCCGTATAAATCTAGTACAGATGTCAAGTCCCAGCCGTTATGAGTTACATGTATCGAAATAGCCCGATTTTTTTAATTACAAAACTATAGACCAATTGGGGATAAAATTTAATAATTTTGCTATGAAAGTACTATCACTCAAAGTAGGCGGAACATTGTAGGAAATGTTAACGAAAGTTTAACCTGTGCCACCTTTCAGAGTAACCAATGAACTCGTCCATGGATGCATTGACGGTCGTTATAACAGGAATATATATGGGTTACTCCATATCCAAGATATTCGACTTTTAATTTACTCGAATTTTCACTTAAAAAACTGCACTTGTTATGAAACTTGTGTATAGTTCTTCATGTCCTTAGCAGATACTGTCACCAGTTTAAGTCACTAGCAAACAGTGCACACACCTGTGCTTGCAAGACCAAATAGCCTAGGTCTACACACGTGCGATAAGATTGTCCATCGCATCTTCTCAGACCTTTCTGGCGAGCTCGGAAAACACGCTTTTTGCCGAGAAGTTACGATTGCAGGTGTTGTATATTAACCATTCATTCCGTTATTTAAAAAGAGACAGAAAAGTGCAGGTGAACTTCCAATGCAAATCAAAACATATATATTAAAAATATAACAAAAGATTATTTTTTTTTAGAAAAAGTGAGCCCCCCTCCCACATACTACGGGGATATTTTGAACCTTTCTCTTCATTGAAATATCCCCATAATATAAGGAGAGAAATATTCTCTCACGCATACGCCCTTTCATGACTTTTTATGCATACTTTTTAAAGTTAGTTACTTTAGAAGATGGTCCAGAAATGGCATAGCCGTACGTTCGCCGGAATCTTCCGATGATATCAAAGTGAGATCTTTCATGTTACTATACGTGTGGGTGGTCGAGGCCGAGGCCAGGGTTGTGAAGGTACACGGAGGAAAGCAATAAGCAAAACTCTACCTAGAGAGCAGAAAGGACAGAGATTGAAGCACTTATTATTAATAAAAATACTAGACGTAAAAATATCTATATTACAGAAAAAATATTCCCTCTCTCTTCCTCTTTCTGCAAAAATAATTGGGGTTCAAACGCCCGAAACATCCCCCCTCCGGACACGCCAATGGAGTTAAAATTCAACCATTACGATACCTGCACGCTTAAGCCTCTTTTAATTCTGTTGTTAATTTTAAAGGCTACATTTCAATTGTGATAGATACCTAGATGAATATTTCATATTCATATCATTTCAAGGTCATGATTTTTTTTTATCATTACAGCCTAATTCAGCAGACTTAAACTAGAAATTTTCTTTGGATTTCGGTCAGAAACACATGCATATGGTCCACGTATTACAGTATGGTCCACGCATTACAATAATGAGAAGGTTTGAATTTACTAAAGTTCTTGTATTTCGTTGTTTTTAGATTCAAACTGATTTCTTACAATTCAAAATTAGAATAAATCTATTTTGCCGGATTTCAATTTTTCATGTTTTTGTATTAAAATTAATATAGATAAAAAAAAGTATAGATCTTGAGAAAATGCAATGTAGATTGGCTTGATAGGAAACATTATGATAGAAAATATGTTTAAGCTATGATAAAACCTGTTCAAAGCTTTTTTTCAAATTTCTGTTAGATTTTTTTTCTCTCAAGTATCCTTTATCTTTCGGCCATACTGTCTTCTAATTTGGTATTTGGGACCGTTAATGCTGATTTAACGGTCACAAACTGAGTTTTACCGGCGACGCGTAAGCGGATGTTTGGGACCGTTAGGTCAGCATTAACAGTCCCAAATACCAAATTAGAAGATAATTAGTCCCATTCTAAAGTAATTTATGCCTTTTGTTTGATGTTTACGTCTTATTTTGTTGAGTTTTGTTATATGAAATACGCCGCGGAGTGTTGTGTTTTTGCGTCTCTCTATTATGACGTCAAAATCAAAAGCTTTCACTCTCGTTTATGCCCCCTTTAACTGCCTCAAACATCATTGCATTAGCCAATCAAAATTCATTTTACGAAACAATTGCATTAGAATTAAAGTGTATGTGCTTTCGATATCGCAATGTATATTGTAAAATTCTAAAATTCAATTTTATCAAATATTTCAGAATATTTTAGTAATTTAAAGCATGTTTGGTCATATAATACACTTACACTACATCTACACATACAGATAAACTCTCATATAAGAAGTCTGTATTCAAAACTTACCTATCATTCTTGTCATAATGGGTTTCTACTTGCTATAACCTTTGAAACAGTGAAGCTGTAATGTCAACATGTCAAATAAATAAATAAATATGTAATAATTTCCTTGTCATTGTCCTTAAGTGTAATAAAAAAAATGAAGTATTTTTTAAGCAAACTATTTGTGATACATCTTACAACCTTAATTTTAAAAGGTATACTTATAAGGAAGTATTTCAATCTTTTTTTAATGTCACTGCATCGACAATCCGAATGAAATTAGAGATAACGAACAGTGATTAAGCTCAAAAATACATTGAAACTCTACAAATCCGAAGCTGAGCAATCACGGACCTAAAAAAAAAAAGCATCAGAAGTGGGATCAGGTGCCATAAAAATGAAAAATAAAAAAAAAATAAAAATACCTCTGCAGATAAAGACATGATCATAACAGATAATATGAAGCTGTTGACTTATCGCAATAATATAGTTATATAGTTTTAAAAGTCAATTCGGATATGATTTCGGGCATATTTATTATCATATATCTGTAACCTGTATGTAGTTTATTTCATCGTCAATATTTTGTACTTTTATACATATAGTCATTGAAGTTAGCGATATCTATAACAACTTTTTTAAAGTTTTGAAGTGCTTTTTGTTGTTTTGAAATGTTGGGTGACTTGTAAATTTTCTATACAGAAGTCCTATGCTAGTGTAATAGAAACAAGGAAAAAAGCGTTCTGAATTTAAACTTAATTGTAAACATATGACAAGAAGCTGGGAATCAATTGGTACGAGTGTGTGTGTAGCTTACAAAGAATGTAGGCATACATATATGATTTATTTAACATGCAAAATATTTATGACTCAACTTTTATATTATCAGTAGTAGGAAAGTTGTAAGCAACGTTTTATATTATTATTATTATTTCACTATACTTCCCTAAAATAAGAACTTTAGTTAAGGAATAAGATCTTAGAAAGAAAACCGTTAAGGAAACTATGTGAGTTTCTTTTCATTAATAGTACAATATAGTCTTACAAATCAATATCATGCAGAAAACTGCTACGAAGCAAAGCCATAAACGGGAGCACTCAAGGAACATTAGTTATTAATTTTCTAAATGTTAAGCTTCATAACAACCCCAACAAAAATACAAACTATACCTAACTATATAACTTTTAAAATCTTAAAGATTCTGCACACAAGTACTTCAAAGTTGATATTTTAAAAAATGCTGGAGATCATCATTGACAACATTAATGTAGTCTTTGAAGACCAGGTCTTCCAACAATCAATCTGAATTTCGATGGTCACTATTTTAGGTGCCTCACCGTTTTTATATTCCTATGCAACAGAATTAAATTTTCAAAACCTTCTAAATGAGAAGAAAAAAAAACTCTTGCCTTGCTGTGGCCTTCAACTCGACATTTAGATATATATATATGATGTTTTATCAATTAGCAATAGTTACTTTTATTGATTTGTCGACTTGATATATTCCAAAGAACTAAAAAAAAAACATCACTTACAACTTAACTGTATTACAAACAGTATGACTTCAGTGTATCTATTTTTAACTTCCCTTATTTACGAAGTAATATTCCTCTATCACCTGCGTATTGTGTTTATAGCTTCCAATTTATTCGATATACAGGAGCTTGCTCTGACTACTATCAATTATTAAATCAAGGCAGGCTATTGACAAACAAGTTGATGTTACTTGGATTTCCACAACCCTAATATATTAATCTTGTTTGTAAATTCAAACTTATCTCTTAGTTGTTTTTGTCTCACAGGCCTCATTCCAATTGATAAGTCATTGTTTTTAAACAAAATCTGACTACGTGTTTTTGCTCTGATTGCGATTCGTATTCTTTTCTGGAATAACGAAATATCAATGTTCGTTATCTTCACATTTTGCATCCATATAGGATATAATGAATTGTCATGCAATGCTCAATTTCTGCTGCAGATCAAAATACGATGTATACTACATGTAATTGTCTGCCTATCCCAAATTTTACCTTCATTATGATTTTTGTTAATTTTTGTTCATTTTTTTTTTCTGGATTTGAATAATATTCAACATCAAACGTCTCTACATAATAGATAAATCCTCCCATGGGACGTAAAACAACATGAAATCAATCAATCAGTATGAACAAACAGCGTATGTCCAAGGGTTGTGCATTGGTCCTGAAAATATATATTTGCACTATGTTTGAGTCACAGAGAATCCTTTTTTCTACTTTGTATCGGGGAGACATTATAAACACTAACCAAATATATATAGGTTGTGATCAGAAGGAGTGCTATGACCTTGGCTCTAAACCAAAGACAAAGTTATCATTGCAGAGTTTGACACTTCAGTGACATTCATGAAACAATTGTAACTTTTTGTCTTTCCTATCTGACTATTGCGCTTTATATTTAATGAATGACGCGAGAAATTCAATTTCTATTTCAATTCTATTATAAAATTGGTTCGAATACATAACTTTTCTAATGAAATATTTAAGTATGTGCAGCAAAAGCAATAATGCATAGAATCACACACCTGTGCTTGCAAGACCAAATAGCCTAGGTCTATACACGTGCAACGAGATTGTCAATCGCATCTTCTCAGACCTTCTGGCGAGCTCGGAAATATACGTTGTTTAGCCGAGAAGTTACGATTGCAGGTGTTGCATATTAACCATTCCGTTATTTAAAAAGAGACAGAGAAAAAAAACCCACATACATGTACACAAAATTAATTTTGTGTGTGTGTGTGTGTTTTCAAATTCATCGAGTTAGAATTCATAACGTAGTAACGTTTTAAATGCCGAGACCCTTTTCTAGTGACGAGACCCTTTAGTGCTCCAGTACAGGGTCGGATCCAGCAGTTTTTGAGGGGGGAGGGGTCTAGGTCACTAGGTCACACCGCAGGCACTTACATTCAAGCCCGTAGCAAAGATTTTCAATAGGGGAACCTCCAAAAAGAGTTGACAAGCAAAAATAAATAAACCAGTAGATTAATTGTTCTCGAACAATTAGAGGTCTTTCCATCTTCTTTAAATTTCAAATATATATATATATATATATATATTTAAGTCTCTACTGTTTATTTTTATACAAAAGAAACCAGAAATGGCTTGTGAGATGGAAAAAATGAAAAATGTGAAATGACCTTGACCTTTGACCTTGAACAAATAGTCAAGTTCATAGGTCAAGGGTCACATTGCACTTAATCCCATGCTTCCATGACTTTTAGTTTTAAAGTTATAAGGTTTAATAGTAAGTGCAAAGATGTTAAAGGGCGATAACTCATATAAGGGGTCATCAGATCTTTTCGTACTGATAGATTGAAGTTGTGTCTAAAGACCCTTAAGACTTTAGTGAAGGTTTGGTGTCTCTGTGGTTTACGGTTTAGGAGGAGAAGCACTAACAAGGTTTTTAGTGAAAGGGGCAATAACTTTTAAAGGGGTCAATCTTAGGGGACAAGTATAAAATCTTTGAAGTAGTTTAAAGAGGACATATTAAAGATGCAAATTAAAGAGATTTAGTATATAATGAAAGACAAAAGAGCTTAACTTGTCAAATTTTGAATGACATTGACCTTTGACCTTTACAAAAATTTCAAGGTCTGAGGTCAAAGAATCTAATGCAGTTGGTTCTATGTCTCTACGAATTATCGTTTTGAAAATTTTTCATTATTCGTAAACTTCATAAACTCCCAGGGGCAATAACTCATTAAAGGGGTCGACAAATCATTTCGCAATGAATAGATTGAAAAGTCCTCTCAAGTAGTCGAAGACATTGGTGAAGGTTCTGTATCTCTAAGGTTTCGAAGGAGTAGCGATAACAAGCTATTCTTGCAAAAGGGGCAATAATTTCGTAAGATGTCATAGGTCAAACACGGGGTTTTTTTTTCAAAATAACGTTTAATATCGTGAACTATAAAGTTTTTCGATAAGTCTTGCGGTTTTCAAATTCCTGGAAGAAAAATAATAATAATAATAATAAACATAAGTATTTCAATAGGTCTTTCCACAGAAAGGTGGAAAGACCTAATAATAAACATAAGCATTTCAAGAGGTCTTTCCACAGAAAGGTGGAAAGACCTAATAAATTAAAATAACAACCTGTGCATTGTAAAATCCTATTTGGGGGAGGGGGGACTTCGTCGAACTGTTCGGTACATTTTGATTTCTTTTAAATGTTTGATTTTCCGTATTTTGAACCTTCCCACAACAAAATGTGGGGGAGGGGGGGGGGCTTCTAGAGAGCAGAAAGGGCAGAGATTTAAGTACTTATTTTATTGAAAATACTAGACGTAAAAATATATATATGTAACAGAAAAACATTCTCTCTCTCTTCCTCTTTCTGCAAAAATGAAGGGTGTTCCAACAACCGACCCCCCTCCCTGGATCCGCCAATGGAGTTAAAATTCAACCATTTCGATACCTGCACGCTTAAGCCTCTTTTAATTCTGTTGTTAATTTTAAAGGCTACTTTACAATTGTGATAGATATCTAGATCAAATTTCATATTCATATCATTTCAAGGTCATGATTTTTTTTATTATTACAGCCTAATTAAGCAGACTTAAATAACGATGAAAATTACAAGATACATGTAAAAAAAAATTATTTAATTACATCTTTGTAAATCACAAAATCTAGAATTTTCTTTGAATTTCGTTTAGAAACACATGCATATATCTTTACGTCTCTGTGTACTGTTAAAAAGTCCCATCACATTCACAATGCTACACTGTGGGCTTGAAATATTCCCAACACTATCGCCTTTGTCATTGCTACCATATAGAAAGGTTCTGCCTAGTTTTCTAATCCAGTATTCTATTCTTTTCGTTGTCTAGGGAAAGGTGTACTCATTGATGGGCTTTCATTATGATGGTAAATCTTTTCTAGTTTTCTGACTTTCATTGACAAAATAGAATGATCAGGTAAATTTAAATGCTTGTATAGAAGCTGCCGGTTCCCGTTATTAAAGCTGAACACGATATGTAAAAGGAATGTGTCCGCCATATTCGATTGGATTCTCGCTATATATGAGGGCCCCTATATAAAGCCGCTGACTTGGTCACTGTTCAGTGTAATCAATCGTCACCGGTGTAGAAGGACGTATGCTATACAGCACTCGGTATATAACTGTGTACCTATTCACCTATTCTAATGCAGGAGAGAAAGATATCAAAGAAACTTGCAGCAGTTGCACCGGTTACTTCAGTATTCAAACTAACACTTTTAAATACACGAAACTGCAACAAAATGTATAAAAAAAAAAAAGGGGGGGAGGGGGAATGCAAAATAACTAGCACGAACACGGGTCGCAATCCCACGCCGATACCCAAGACAATTTAGCAGTCAGGTGTAACGAATGCGAAGAGTATACCCCGGTGCTGATACCGTAGGTATTTATATCGAAAATGGCGTATGCCTATTTACGAGTCGTGTTCAGCTTTAATTTGAATTATATGCCCTAATATTCTTTTATTAACTGAACCCTTGGTTTCACCAACATAACTAAGCCCACAAAGGGTACATTTTATTCCGTAGACAACATAAGAAGATTTGCAATTCAGATTTTCCCAAGTTTTTATATAAAAGTTCTGTCGAGTAAGATTTCTAGTAAACGAAGAGCTAGTAATCAAAATATCACAGGTTTTACAGTTTTTGACAGAACATTTGGAAATAAAACACATAGGATCGGAAAAGGAATTGTCAAATATATCTCTAATAGGAACTTTACATTCCTTCAAATTTTTGTATGAACTGTTGGTTCTATACCAAAACTTGGAATCTGACGATTGCACGTGTGACATATGTAAGGAGCTTGGTTTCTGTAGAAAATCAACTTATTTTACCAATTGACCGCATTTCGAATACATGTCATTTCCGTAGTTAAATGTGTTTTGTAATCCAGGTCTTGAAAAACGCTTTTCGTTCCTTTTGCCACTCTTTATTGAAAGACAAATTCTTATGATTTCCTCAACCTCTAATATCTATTACATTTTTGTCATTTTATCATTTAAGATATATTGAGTCTAATTGTGAACGAGGATAAAGTGTATTCTAAGGGGAAAACTCTTTACTCTTTATATGGGGTTTATTGGTAAATATTTTCACATTCATATGTTTTTGTTTTTGTTTGTTTGTTTTTTGTTTTTGTTTTTGTTTTTTGGTTTTTTGGTTTTTGGTTTTTTTTTTTTTTTTTTTTTTTTTTTTTTTTTTTTTTTTTTTTGTTTTTTGTTTTTTTTTTTTTTTGTTCAGATCTTCTCTTTCAAATAATGACCCAACAAATGTGCTTGCATCTTGTATTTTTTTCTGCAAACTATAATACCAGAGAAGTTTGCATTAAAGATTTAGTGAGACTACATCAAGTCTGTTAATTGGATCGGGTAAATTATGCACGGAATATAGTTTGAAAGTTACAACCAAGTGGAGTCATGGTAAACAGAAAAGTAATGTTGCATGTCAGTTTTCACCACTTCACGATATCAGTGGAAATGACCTTCATCTCTCTCTCTCTCTCTCTCTCTCTAGAATTCCTTTAATCTTCTTCAATCAGAACTGATTCTTATTATGACTACATGTACTACAGAATTTCCGTTTGTCCAAATAGGATACAAGAGATTGTTTGGGATATAAAAAGCCTAAATAGGATATATATATTTATATTGCAAGAAAATAAAAATAATGTATAAATACATTTCATTACAATGCATAAATAATGTAGATTCGCATATTATCAGTTAAATGCAATAACTTTTGGCAAACAAATTTTTCTATAGTCCTATAGTTTGTGAGATTGATTCCCAGGAAGCTTAGGATCTTCCAAGGGATCAATTTCCTAAACAGTGGGGATAAATAAAATCTTCTTTACCAAGTTACTGCTTTCTAAGTATTTTGATGCAGATTTATGATATTTATAGCTAAATGAAAATTTGATTTTTTTGCACTGTAATTTTATAGCCTATTTGTGAAAATATATACCAAACGGATTATTATATCCTATTTGGGTGATTGGTCCCAACCTGTTGCAATGTGCATGTATTAGAAGACTTTGTTTGTCATTTAAATTTGACATTTATTCAATACTGTATTGAAAAATTCTACTAGTTCTTATCCTAGAAGCGCTTGTGTTCCTTTGTAAAACATGCTGTGAACGTGGCACATAATTATATGTATCTATTTATTACATGTAGGTACATGTACATCTATTATAGGGATGTCAACGAGTACCCGGTTAACCGGGTACTCGATCGAACGTCCGAGTATCGAATACTAAAAATGGTACTCGGTTACTCGGAAGTATATTTTTTTCTTATTTCAAAGTACATATTTTTATCAGAAACTTATCAAAAATTACTTAAATATTCATACGGTAATTAGCGTGTCGTCATCTACACCTGTAAAGCACCTGTTATCGCCTGTGGCTGTGTATATACCGTAATTAATGACCAATCATCTGGTACACAGCAGTTCTCACCTATTGTGGTCCTTAATTTTTGGATGGCTTCAATGATTGTTTTCAGTAAGCATCGTTCAAGTATGGTCTATTATATTCAAATTCTTTTTAAATTATTTAGTTAATATACGGTAGCGAAATCGGACATGCATAGAAATACCGCTACCCACTTCAAAAGTGAAGAAATATTTAGAAATAACTTAAGATTAAAAAAAATTGAAAGTCAGTTTGCGTGGTATAGTGGGAAACAACCAAATTATGAAATAATATTAGATTAGCGATCCCAGCAACGTCTTTTCCTTCTCTTTCGTTAGTCTAACATCACAAAACTGCGTAACAGATTGTCCTTTTGCGTTGATGAAATAGGTCCTTAACAAGAACTGTAAACCATTTTTTTGACAATATCAGTATAAGATTGACAATATCTATGTGGTTTTTGGAGACCAGGTCTTCCAACAATCTATTGGAATTTCTATGGGTACCAATTGCGCCCTGTTATTAGCAGACCTTTTTTGTATTCATATGAAGCAGAATTTGTCCAAAATCTTGTACGTGAAAAGAAGAAAACACTTACTGTGGCGTTCAACTCAACATTTAGATATATCGACGACGTATTGTCAATTAACAATGGCTATTTTCATTCTTATGTCGATACGATATATCCTGGTGAACCTGAGATAAAAGATACCACAGAGTCTGACACATCTGTTTCATGTTTGGATATTTTACTTGAAAAAGACGTTAATGGTAATCTAACAACCAAGCTTTATGATAAACGTGATAACTTTTCAATCGTCAACTTCCCTTACTTATGCAGCAATATACCTTCATCAGCTGCATACGGGGTTTATATCTCTCAGTTGATTCGATACGCAAGAGCATGCTCTACGTATGCACAATTTCTAAAACGAGGTAAATTATTGACAAATAAGTTGATGAAACAAGAATATCAGCTGTCTCGTTTAAAGTCATCATTACGTAAGTTCTATGGTCGATACAATGACCTTGTCAGCAAATACAATTTATCATTGAGTCAAATGCTGACTGACGTTTTTCATACTAATTGTAAGGCCATTATTTACACACTGAATTGTTGACGGATTTTTCCGTTATTTCCCGATAATGACAAGGAGCACACGGTGGGTGTGACCGGTCGGCAGGGGATGCTCACTCCTCCATGGCACCTGCTCCCACCTCTGATGTTTGGAGGTCCGTGTTTGCTCTGCTCCTATTTTGTATTGTAAAATGGACTTCTGAGCTTGAATACTGTTCGTATCTCCATATATTTCATTTTATGTATTAATTATGTCTTTTGAGTTTATTTGATAAATAAATTTGGTACCAAAAATCATTTCCCTTTGACTCAGTTGTTTATTTACATTTATAAACGTGATAAAACAGTTTTGGGATTTAACAAAGCTTAACTCAAGAAAATTAACACACTGTCTTGTATTTTCATTTTTTACCGAGTACCCGGGTACTCGATCGGAAAAACGTCCGAGTAACCAATTATCAAAAATTGACCGATTTGACATCCCAAATCTATTAACTTTAAATTTCTAATAAGCAATTAGAGTACTACCACACAAATAACAAACGCTCCAATATGAAATTAATTATGAGGTATTGTGAAGGTTTTGTGAGGGGTAGTTCAATATACTATTTATTCGGAAAATGCACTTCATTTCTTTAAAAGAAAACGCATGGCCGAACATCTGTATTACTTTCTGATTTTTGTATATTTTAATTTAAAAAAAATGAAAACTATTTTCAATTGTTTTTCTTGTAGTAAATCTCGGAGATTGACCTGAAACATGAGTTTGATTGATTGATTGTAGTTTTACGTCCCCTTTGAGAATTTTTCACACATATAGAGACGTCACCATAGAGCGGTAAAGGGCTTCAAATTTAGACCTTTACTCGGCACTCAGGGCCATTGAGCAGTGAGGTTCTTTATCTTGCCAACGCCTACCGTGACAAGGGGCCTCGGTTTTTAAGGTCTCATCCGAAAAACCCGCAACTTTCACTTCAAAGTGCCGAGCGCTTGGCGAAGGAATAGTTGCTACCAATTTTTATCGACTTAGGTCTGGCACGGCCGTGATTCGAGCACATGACCTTCCGATCATGGAGCGAGCTCTCTACCGACTGAGCTACCGTGAAGGCAAATAATGTGTTTGAAGAAAAACTAACACATATAGCACACATACATATATACTTTGCTATTAATTCAACGGATTGGAAAATTGTTCGCGGTAATGACCTCTATGCGCACTAATAACAAGCAGTAAGCCATATAGGGCAAGAGAAGGTTTGTCATTGTAGAAGATAATACACATTTTTTTTAACATGGGTCAACTTAGCGAAAATAAACGCCACCGATCTCTAAAATTCCCCGTACATCATCACAAAATCAGTTTACTCCCTCCTCCTCGTTTTAAACCACGAGTATAAAGGTCTGTAAACACATATTTATAGCATTTAAAAACAGACTATAGCAGTTTTCTGCTTACTTTCAATTTTATTCATACACTGATTCTACTCTACAACCTTTGAGTGGGTGAACAAAGACAACGTGTCATGAATTTATATCACAATACAAGAAGCAGGGGATTATAGTGTGCATCCTCGAATGATTAGAGTTAAAAACAGCTGTTCAGTTGTTTAATGCTAAAAAAAATAATCTTACTCACAAATCAAGATGCAAATCAAAAGTTATATATTTATGAAATAAGAATAACAAACATTTTACAAATAACATAAATGTACATAGTTAACATATTCAAACGATACCAAATATAAGAAATTTCTTAGAGGGTCAATGAGGAACTATGATTTACATGTATATTATTATTTTACAATACTGATTATATAGCAACACGCTACGAATAGAATGTGCACCATTGTCCTTGAAGGTTATATTAACATTATAACATTCACAATTGTTATATCAGTCATGCACATCGACAGAAGAAATCTTTTACAGTAGAACGCACAATTTCAATTTTAAAACAATATAATATAGGGTTTATGATGGAATTAATTCCACAGAGACAAGCTGCAATGAAAAGGTAAAGGTCTGAGACTTCATTAAAGAAGAAAAAAGACATAATTAGTGGCAACGATAAAAATATTAAGAAGCATAAGAGCATTCCCAGCAATACAACAGTATTCAGAAGTTTCTTCTTCTTCAAGGTTGCCAACTTTTGGTAACCGGAAGGGGTCGGTTCAGGTTTTGCATGACCATCATCTATGAATCCATGGAGATGCACCGTATTATTTGTAGACAATGATTTATTTGGTTCAAGTTCTACATTTCGAATGTTCGACCTCACTTCTATACCTTTTTTGCAATTTTGTATCTTGTCTCCTGTCGATGGGCCTGGTGAGTATTCTTTACCTGAGTTTTCAGAATTGCTTTGTAAAGTTTTAACCACTATTGTTCTGTTCATTTTGACAATATATCGAAGAGTTATACAATATAATCCGACAGTTGCAATAAGTAAAGTTACAATGAACTGCATAAAATGAATAATAATGTGATAATGTTTCTTGTACACATATTGAACTTGACAAGTTGGTAATGGATCATCTGGGGGTGATATTAAACCAACTATGAAAATTAATAATGTCAGCCAACTAGAGAAACAAACAATGTATTTTCTAGAGTTTTGAAACAAACTGTCATTCCATGAAGTATGACAGATAGCTAAGTATCTTTGTAAGCTGATCAGAAATGTTTGAAGTAGGGACAAAAAAGTACCACTTACGAGAAAACTAAACTTCATTATGCATATTGTTTTGAAAAATCCATCCCCGAGTGAAAGGTTGGTTTCGATGACATGTGCAAAATATCCGAGGCCAACAAGAAAATCGCACAGTGATAGCAATAGGACAAGAAAATGGTACGAATTTTGTCGAAGGGCCCTTATTCTAATCAAGATAATGAATATGAATGCGTTGAAACATACAATAAGGGTACCTATCATCAGACACATTAATGTTGCAAAGATATTTTCGGAAAGGATATCCATTAATTCTACGACAAATTGTATGTCCAGGATGTTCAATCACTTGAATACAGTGGATATACCAAACTCCATATAAGATCTCTGAAAATTAGAATAGTGTTAAAAGTAAACATAGCTACATATGAATATACGAATTCAATTTCGGCAATTTGATAAATCTAACCGATCACGATATGCAAATGATGTAAAATGCACGGTTATGCAATATAAACGTACTTTTCTTGTTGAATAATTGTCTTCAATGCTTCTTATAGGATAGTGGCCAATATAATGCTTTGCAGCAATCGCTAATGATACAACGCCGCTTAAGGATAGAAATATTATTAAGCGTTGCAAATGCAACTCATAACGGACATGAAGATCAATTGAAATCTATGAAAAGCCATAGGGTGGTTCAAATTCAAAACAATATACAGTCATAATATATTACTATTATTAATCTGATTGAAGGAAAGGAAAATAATTTTTCCGCTTAAAGATTGCCATTCAATTTTATAATCTTTATCACTAAAGGATCCGACAAAAAACCTTAATGATTCATTTGTTTGTATCATCCCTTATTTCATTAAGCGTTAGTGTTCAGCTATGAATTTCTTATACTTAGTTAACAAGCAGCGATTTAACATTGACAGTTGAGAACGGCAACTACTAATGTAATAAAACATAGTGATAGGCGTTGTATTTACAAAACTAAGTGGTATTTCTATTATTAAACGGTGTTGTATCATTTGCGGTAGCTACATAGCCTTGGCATAAACCAGTTAAGATACATGTATAACAGGAATATTCTACGACCTTATGAACACACTATAATTGATTATTTGATTTCAAATCATTTTGAATAAACATATTTAAAATACACAACGAATTAATCTAGATTCCTTATTTTTCACGAGTACTTATTATCGCGAAATAACTCTTTTACGTCAAATCGCGAAGGCAATAATTCGCAAGTGGACGGTCGATCAAGAGGTTTTACTTTATTTTCCAATCATAAAAATAAAAGCGAGTAATTTTATTTTGCGAGTGGTGCTTCTCGCGAAATTACGCGATAATTAATACCTCGCGTATATTTAAGAATCTACAGTAATTAACGCGTTATTTCAATTTGTTCTCGCGATTTGACTTCTAAGAGCCATTTCGCGATATTAAGTACTAAGAATACTAAAATAACTAAAATAAGGAATCTACAGTACATGTACATGAGCTGCATTTTCAGTATGTATTTTAAAAAACAAATACACTATAAAATGGCAACCTTTGACCTTCAGACTTCGGTATATACCGTAGTATTAAGTTCGTGTTGAAACAAAATCGGACATTTTGCAATGTAATAATATGTATGGATCAGTTGTAAATATATTTAAGGACAGATGATACAAACAAACTGTTATCAAGAATCTTGAAAATAACAATTTAAGTCATGTTTATATAAGTAAAATGAATACGTTTAACCACATAGCTATTCATTTTTCATTCAAAGTTTCACAATAATTGGATTTTAAGTGACAAAAATGTGTATCAATTAAAAAGGATGATTGCAGAAAGGTGAAATTTTGAACATTGTATATACGTAGAACGTTTTCAATTTCTTATTATTATACCTCATCAGTTATTACTCTATATAAAATGAATACCATCAAACTGTCTATTTCCCGTAGAAGGCACAACTTCCCCCATCTTAGAATTACTCCCTGTAAAATCCCTGGGACTACTCCCTCGTTGATATTCATTAATAGTTTTAACCAATCAAAATGCTTTGTGGGCGGAGCGTTCAAGGAATCTCCAGTCTGTGACGTAATGTTATTAGCAATGTAATTATGACGTCAAACATTTTGACATGCGATGTAAAATTATACTGGAATTATAGCAAAATGACAAGCACGATAATTCTTTAAAATATCTGTAAAATTATTTTATTGTTTAAACATGTTTTCCTCGGTATTGATCTAACAAAAGATTGTTTGAAATGAAATATATGGAGATAACGATCAGTATTCAAGCTCAAAAGTCCATAAAACATTACAAAATAGGTGAAGAGCAAACACGGACCGTCAAAACATCAGAGGTGGGATCAGGTGCCATGGAGGAGTGAGCATCCCCTGCCGACCGGTCACACCCGCCTTGTGCTCCTTGTCATTATCGGGAAATAACGGAAAAATCCGTCAACAATTCAATGTGTAAATAATGGCCTAACAATTAGTATGAAAAACGTCAGTCAGCATTTGACTCAATGATAAATTGTATTTGCTGACAAGGTCATTATATCGACCATGGAGCTTACGAAATGATGACTTTAAACGAGACTGCTGATATTCTTGTTTCATCAACTTGTTTGTCAATAATTTACCGCGTTTTAGAAATTGTGCAGACGTAGAGCATGCTCTTGCGAATCGAATCAACTGAGAGATATAAACCCCGTATGCAGCTGATGAAGGTATATTGCTGCATAAGTAAGGGAAGCTGACGATTGAAAAGTTAAAGTCATCACGTTTATCATAAAGCTTGTTTGTTAGATTACCATTAACGTCTTTTTCAAGTAAAATATCCAAATATGAAACAGATGTGTCAGACGCTGTAGTATCATTTATCTCAAGCTCACCAGGATATATCGTATCGACATAAGAATGGAAATAACAATTGTTAATTGACAATACGTCGTCGATATATCTAAATGTCGAGTTGAAGGCCACAGCAAGTGTTTTCTTTGGTTACATGTATTTGTTTATTTGAATGCCCCTTTATTGTCTAAAAATGTCTGGGTATCTGGTTTTATAAGTCTCCTTAGATTGTTTCGGTATAATGAAACAGTTATGGAATTGGAACTCGGGAAAAAGCGAATCTATGGTTCCCCTCGGAAGAAAACTTCTGCCGAGGGGAGCCATAGTTTGCTATTGCCCTCATACCCCTTCCATTACTGTATAATATTTTAGAATTCATTATTCTAATCACTTACAACCAAAATAAATTTAAAAAGTACCAATCCAGGCATCAATATTTTTGTTGGTATCATCTGTCCTTTAAAAACAATAATTGCATAAGATTATCAATCATCAGGATAGAAAGACCTTCTGATGCTACATGTACATTTACATGTAGTTAAATATTATATCTAGTGTGCGTGGATTATTGATTCTTAATTCAATTTCTGACAATTAAATATATCTTTTTCCGCTAATACATTATTTATGTAAACATAATGTTAAGTCAAGTAGTTCTAAAACAAAAGCAATGGAACTTGTCATGAACAATATAATTTCAACATTGTTTTAAAGGTTTTTGTTTTTCATGAATAACTCGATCATAAAACTGCAACCATAAGAATTCTATGTATAACGTAGCCTTCAGTATAAATGCATATTAAGACATATTTAAGGTAAAAGATATGAAAAAGTAGAACTTACCATAAGATTACCTTTCTGGCCGGTGTCATCTCTCTAAAAATAAAATTCTAAGCATGTGTTTTGAAAAAAGAGAAATTGCTCCTTAAATACATCAATCGTAGAACAAAATCTGACGTCAATAAATAAATTTTATAATACAAATTTCATACAAAATAGGATATTTAAAGAGACAATACCAACAACATATTAATACAAAGACAATATTTTGTAGAGATTTTAGGTTTCGTGTCTTTTTTTCTTTTGAACTGAGATTTCATATCTATTTATTAAAAGGATGAACTACTGAGCAGCTTGATTAAAGATTTCATGTTGATCATATAACCATGCTTATATATTGATAATATATCAAATATACCCTTCTACGTGTTTCCATGATTAGTTGAGCATTTCAATAGGGTTCAAGGAACGTTCAAATGCGGTGGGAATCTTTATGACAAGACACTGATGCTTCTAATATTTTTTAATGGAATATCAAAGCAAAAGCTAAGATTTAAACAGCCATCCCACCTCTATTCCTACAAAATATGCTTAGAATTTTATTTATTACTTCTCGAAAAGACCTGCATTGCAGTTTGTTTAATAGAGCTAACAATAAAAGACAATTTATCTTAAATTAAAGAAGCTGTTTTTCTTCTGAGGTGATAAAGCAAAATTTTTGATTTTATGACCTTTTTTTAAATGTAACTTAAATAATAGAATTATAAACTCTATTAAAGATTTCCATATCCGCTTGTTTCATACAGATAACAATAGCAGACATTTCTTCAATATGGATAAGATAGATTTAGCTGTAAAATTCTACAAAACATGAAGTGAAAATATTAATTTCGTTGCTACAACGAAAAGACTTGTGGCTGTTTTGCTTACAGGATACAGAAACCAAGATAGATGCTTACGTTGGACCAACGCAAGCCCAAAGGTGACAATTATGTTGGCGTTTCCTCTGCATTTGCCCAACGTCATACTGTTCATCTGCATATCGTTCAATCAAAAACATGGCTCGACGTTGGGCCAACATTTGAATGTTGTTATTTGACATTGCCTCAACATTGGCACAAAGTAAAAATTTCTATTGGCCCTATGTTGGTTCATTGTTTATAAACTGAGAATTGATATTGAACCCAACGTTTTCTGCACGTTCTATAAACATGTTGGCAAATTATCTTCCATCGATTAGTTCAACAATATGAATAATTAATCTAAACTCTTTTGAAACAAAAATTAAATCACAATTAATTGAATCTTATATGATAATTCGTGGTAAATTAGCTTGTTCCTCAACGAAATGTTTCGTTATTTTTTGTCTTCCGGATTGCAATCAACAGAGGAAAAAAGATAATTCAATGATTTCATAATTAAATCCCATATGATTATATTAACTACATAACATTCCTCTAGAGTAAGCAGAGACAAGCTCATGAAGGACAGAAGATTTGACGGTATTTCGCTATTTGTTGTGAAAATTACGGAAAAGAACTATAGTTCTACCCATAAAAGCCAATTGTACTGGTGGACAGATAAAATAAGTGTTTGAGAAGTGCTTCTTACAGTTACGAAAAATGAACAAACCTACCCACAGAGGTGAGAATGAAAGAGAGATTTCAACACGAAATTACGGAGACGCTTGCGTGTAAGTACTTGGAATTTAGAATAAATAAAAATATATTTATTTCTTTTGTAAACACGTATATCTGGCTGCATCTTTTTGGTTCTAGGAATGGAGAAATAGGGAAACTTCCTGAGTTGCTGCATGAAGTTGAATGATATATTATGTGTCTGTTGAGGCTCCAGCTTTCTTTGAAAGAACACCCCCGCCCCCCCCCCCCTTCCTTCCGATTTGATGTCATTTTCTACAGTTAGAATCTCAACCAAAAACTGTTTATATAGTAAAAATATATATAGACTGGAGTCTCGAGCAGGTTAAGCTGAACTTGATTGCTGATGAGGCCATAATATAATTTGTTTTCACCTCAGGCAAATCTGTAACAGCCTCCTACAGCCTCTTGACAACTAATTCCAAGCTGGACTCATGGTCCGCAACAAGAAAAGTCTACGCCTTTCAAGGTTTGTCGAAGTAGCTTCTCATTAAATCAGATATATCTTTTTGACACTGCATGCCAAAATATATCAGTTATAAACTTTTTGGAATATTTATTTTATCATTGTTACATGCCTTATTTAACGATAACTGGTATTCATTCTTGTAATTTAGAGCTCTTTATTTACTATATATTTGTGAATATTTTTTTTAAATACTGGCATCAATTGCAATGATAATTAGTAATGAAACATACTTGATGATACATGTGTAGTTATACTTGGCCTTGCTAATTTTTGGCTTTTTAAAGCCTTATTATTGTGTATAATTACAGGGGAAAAACATTGATAGTATTGTAGATATCACATACTGTGAATTAATTTTTTCACAAGTATGAATGTTATTAATTGAAGATTTATTTTTGTACCTAAATGATATAAATTTGAAGAACTTGTACCAAATGTTCCACTATGCTTTAAACATGTAAAAGAATCAATTCTTTTTTTTATTTGTTTTGAGTACAAATGAGCTAGGGTATATGGAAAAGTAGATCCGTAAAACCCATTAACATCTTTCAAATTTAAAACAAGGAAAGAAACACTTCCCTTTATAAAACAAACAAGATGTGTTTGTGAAACACTGATGCCCCCGTATGGCAGCTTATGGCGAAGGTTAAAGTTTCTCAAATGCAAGTCAAAATCCAGGCCAAAAGATAAAAAATGTTGGTACCCAAAGAACGGTCTTGTCTCGAGGAATATACCTGTGAAATTTCAAAGCCCTAACTGCAACTGTTCAAGAGTAATGGCCAAGGTTAAAGTTTTTCCAAAGTAGGTCAAACTCCTATGTCAAGGGCAAAGGGTCAAAGTGGTTGGTATCCAAAGAAAGGCCTTGTCACAAGGATTACATATGTGAAGTATGAAAGCCCTAGCGCCAACCATTCAAAAGTTATGGCCAAGGTTAAAGTTTTTCAAAAGTGGGTCAAACTCCTTTGTCAAGGTTAAAGTGGTTGGTATCCAAAGAAAGGTCTTGTCACAAGGATTACATATGTGAAGTATGAAAGCCCTAGCTTAAACCGTTCAAAAGTTATGGCCAAGGTTTAAGTTTTTCCAAAGTAGGTCAAACTCCTAGTTCAAGGTCAAAGGGTCAAAGGAGTTGATATTCAGAGGAAGGTCTTGGCACAAAAAATACATATGTGAAGTTTGAAACCCCAAGCACCAACTGTTCAAACGTTATGGCCAAGGTTAAAGTCTCATAAAATTTTGCAAAAGTGGGTCAAACTCCAAGGTCAAGGTTAAAAGGTTCAATATGATGGTACCCAAAGAAAGGTCTTGTCACAAGGAGTACACATGTGAAATATGAAAATCATAGCTCCAACCAATCAAAAGTTATGGGCAAGGTTAAAGTTGACAACAGACAGACAGACAAACAGATAAACAGACAAACAGACACACAGGACAAAAACAATATACCCCCGGGATATTTCGATCCGGGGGCATAAAAAGTGAGTGTTTTGCCTTATTACGTTAAACAGTCCACAAGAAGAGTTTTCCCTAAATGGTTGACAATTTGACACTTAACATGTATTGTCATCACAAAGGACGACAGGTCGACAGTTGACACCTAATTGGGAAACTCCTATCCTTCAAAATAAAGGTCGACAGGTCGACATCAAATTGCTAAATCTTATCCATAACAACAAAGGTCGACAGTTGACACCCAGTTGGGATACTACAGGGTGTTTCATAATAAATGTTAGTTATGTTACACTTTGAATCTTCAATTTAACAAACAAAAGAAAAAGATACAGAAGAGTGTTTTTATCAATTTGATGCATGTGTCCATAAAATTCATTATGTACAATTACCAACTAAAATATTAAACAGTAAACGAAATCTCAAACATTAATGAAAATTAGCAAAATTTCTAAATTAAGTCACTTTTGTTACGTTGAATTTCACAACGACAAAAGCCCACATTACATGTTTTTAATGATCTCCACTATTTCAACTGCAAATGAAAGTTGCTTCTTGAAATTTATATTAAACCTTTTCATACATTTTTTCTTAGACACTTCTCATATGAAGGTTTATGTTTCTTTTGAGCTCATTCAGTATCTGCGGTCTAGGATTGTAGACCCTATTCCTAAAGAACCCCTACAGAAAAAGGCCCAAAGATTGAGATGGGCGAATGCAGATATCAAACTCTTTTCTTTGGTATTGCATTATTGAAAATTGTACGCTAATAACTTCATATCATATTTCAAAGTTCAACATATGCTGGAAATGCTGATATTGCCAGCATCAATTTCTGAAAACATCCATCTAAGACTTTTCTCAGGAGTTTGCTGAACTATCTAAGAGTCTCAACTTCACAAATTAAATCTTCGGTTCTTGAAGTCCTTAGGCTTTCTGGAGTACCGTGTCATTTATCGCATATTGCCCGTCCCTGTCCTTTAACCTTGTAACTAGCCTTTTGATAAGCATCCTAAAAAGCTTCTATTCTTTTGGAATATTTCCTTTATCAACTTCTCAATGAATATTGACGACATGTATTGAAAAAAAAGACGGCTTTACAATTCAGCAATATGTTGATAAATTTAGTCCATTTTGAAAAATATTCAAATTATGACTTCGGTGTTTTTGTCACAATTAATCATTGTAATACCATGATTTCCTTGACATTTTTTTGACCTGTCAAACAAACATTCTGTCACCCTTCAATTTGTCACCCTGTCAACCTGTCGACCTGTCTACATATAACAATTTTACCAAAAAAGGTCTTACGCTACATAGAATTTCTCCACATTTCTTCATATTCTTTAGTATTGCAAGTTAATTCTTCAACCTGTTTGGCGTATGAAAATATTTACTTACACTACTTATCCATAAATCCTTGTTGAGTCATAAAATCAATTAAGTTAACTAGTCTTTGATACTTTAATATGCATTATGTGTTTACAAAAATATAGAATATTGGTAATGTAGCTTGTTCAAGGGTCTTATATTGATTGATTGATTGTGTGTTGTTTTATGCCCCGTTCAAATTTTTCACTCATTTAGAGACGTCACTAAATACCGGTGAGGGGCTTCAAATTTAGACCTTTACTCGGCACTCAGGGCCATTGAGCAGTGAGAGTTCTTTATCATGCTAACGCCTACCGTGACATGGGGCCTCAGTTTTTAAGGTCTCATCCGAAAGACCCATAACTTTCACTCCAAAGTGCCGAGCGCTATTCGAAGGAACAGTTGCTACCCATTTTTTTCGGCCATGATTCGAACAACGACCTTCCGATCACGGAGCGAGCGCTCTACTGACTGAAATACCGTAACGGTTCAAGGGTTTTATAAAAGACATCTATACTGTAATACTCAACAAAATGTAAAAGTGTAAAAGAAAACAAATTAAAATTATTGCTCGCTCTATCATTTGACTTTATCGCCTGAAAATTATGGTCAATCTAAAATATTTATATTAAAATTATCAAATCGATCGTTCGCCCCTTGTTTGGGTGACAGATATCCCTGTTAGATACTATAAACGATTAAAAAACTATATCAGTTTAATCCATTTAAAAATGATGTGTCTACCCTATAAGTTAAGCAGACTACAAGTAAATGTACAAGCAGATTTTAAAACAAATATGAATTTTTGAATAACTTGTTCAATTTTGAAAACTATGCTCAATTTAAATTTTTATACTATATTAAATTCTATCAATTACACATGTAACAATTATACCTAGATTTCAAGTGCTGGTACAATCCAAACAGAGCTGATAAGAATGCCCTTTCCTAGGAAATCGCTCAGTTATCTGCTGTGCCAATGAATTATTTGGAGCTCTAAAATACGGCACTTTAAGCTCCATGATGCTAAACAGAGAATCTACAAAAATTATATGCTGTGCAGAATAGAAATTCTACATGCATTTATTTGCAATTCGTGTAAGTTAATTAAAACATTCATTATTATTATTATTATTATTCATTTTTAGGGTTTAAAGTAATTTTTTTTTTTCTAATTCAAACATACACTGTAAATTATAACAAATGAGTAATTAAGATAAATCCCTCATAACTAGACATAAAATATTTTGTCCTTTTGTTTATAATATTTTAACCAAAGGAATTACTGTCTATATGGGAAGAGGTATTCAGTACATGGTGCTGAATTATACAAATTTAACACGTGTAATTTTCCCTTTATTTAACAGACCTACAAATATGTTGATGAAAGTTGCTTTAATTTCCGTCCTAATATTCACGCTGCTGGACCAATGTTGAACTAACGTTGAAAGTCCAATCAATGCCTAGTTATTATAAACATTTACTAAATTGGACCAACATTACATGCACAACATACATTGGCCATGATTCAGTTCAAGATTGCTTGGTTGGCCCTACTTCGGGCCAACATTACATCCTAGCACACAGTGTCTTTAATTGTTGCATGCCAATTTTGAGTAAACATTAAATGCCCAACACTCAGTGGCTCTTTGTCATGCCAACATCAACTTGCGTGGACCTACATGTACATTGGCCCAACATATAGTGATCATGTTTCATGCCAACATTTACTACAATGGACCAAAATTGGGCCAACATTGCATACCTAACACCGACAGATCATCTTTCATGTCAACATATATCACCCGTTGAACTAATGTTCAGCCAACGTTTACTCCAACTCCAACGCTATACCAACCTCCCAACCATCGACCAGACTTGCTATCTGGGAATCTGATCACAATTCCCATTTCTATATCATTTGGGCTTATAAACTTCTGTAATTGGATTCCGATATGCTGACAGATTCTTTCTAGAGAACGTTTTATTGTGTAACTGAAAAGTCACAGAAGTTGATCCTTGATATATCAAGTGATAAGTTCAAACTACCCATAAGCTTGTAAATCTGATATATATTGTATGTCAATGTTAAAAAACAAATTTTCTGCTGCTAAATACATATATTCAAGAAATAATAAACGTGCAATCATCTTTTGTTCATTATGAAAACCTGTATATTTTCAACCAACAAGGTTGCATAGTTTTTAACATATTTTATTGAATAAATCAAAAGGATTGGAAACAACTTTTTGCGACTTACTGGTTCCTTTCATTGAAATAAAAGTATAGTATGCAGAATAATGTATATAAATGTTCATGTTCTAAGAAACACAAGAAATATAAGTGGAATAGTTACGCAACATTGCAAATTAAAATCTCAAATTTTTATCAAAAAATTATGGAAGCAGAAACAATAGAGTTATTAATCTGTAAAGGCAGATTTACATCACCACATACTACATGTAGCAGGTTTGTATCAACAGTGACTAATTCACCAAGCATAAACAGGCAGCAAAACAGGTTATTCTAGCATTAAAATAATTTTTACAAGCAGAAATTGGAATGATTTTAATCTTCAATTTACCTTAAAAAATATAAGACTACTGATAATATTGCGATCATGTAGATCATAGATAAGTAAATAGTCGTGTCTCAGTTCGTCTCAGATCAGTATGGATTATGTTTATATAGCGTTTACCAAATGAAAAGTACTTTCAATTGGGGGTTTTCTGTGTTTTTTACACTTACATATACGATTTTACGAAATGGCTTCTCTCGTGTGTACTTTTATTAATAGATTCCAGCTCAATTAGTTGTGATTTAATACATTTAGTCAAGTATTAATTATATTAGTTTGTATCTTAAACTCAAAACTGGATGAGTGTGCATGTCCGTATAGTTGAGTACTTTCCCTAAAGAAAACGGATTTCTTTGCCGGACCTTACACCGGCATTTACTTTCAACATAATAGAAAAAGTATTGTTATGCATATTCCAACCCCTCCCACTAATTTTTCTCTCTAAATGATGCAAGAACTGTGATTAGTAATCTTTATAAAGAGGGTATTGCAGTTCTTTTATTTTCCCCAAAGGTGTAGGAGATAATACAAATAATAATGTTCATTTTTTTTTTTCAGATACAACGGTATATATACAGGAAAATATACAGCAAAATGTAGAACGATATTTGGAAAATTCATATCGGTTTCTTTTCTGTCATTAAATAAAGTGATAATTAGTCACACACAAAAATATGTCCAATTTTGAATTTTTCAAATAGGGAATCTCCATGGTTCCGAAAAATTGCCTCCTTGAAACAGAATGAATTTAATATAAGCATAAAGAGGCAGGAATTCTCTTCAAAACTGCCATTTCCGTTTTTGATTCAAAGAGGCATATTTTCAAAAAAACATAAAAAATATAGAAAATTATGATCCATCCGAAATGCAAAAGTGTAAATAAAATAACAAATTCTATCATAGTGTTGCAATTGGTCTATTAGTTAAGCAGGTGGACTTCTAGATTTCCTTTTAACTGATAATGGTTTCGAATCCGGGAATGGCTGGTATATATTTAATTTATTTTTTCTTTTTTTTCTTTTTTTTTTTTTTTTTTGGTAATGGAAGTGCGAGGAAATATCTCTTTTGAGAGAGAGAGAGAGAGAGAGAGAGAGATAATGTCAATAAGAAGTTAAAAATTGCTTTTTAAGAGTAATATTTCATTTAAATTGCTTTCCTCGATACTGTGATCTTAAACTAATAAGACATAAAAGTATTATTTAGTTGAGTGGTGATGTAATGCAAAATTTAAAAAAAGATGTTTTAAATAATTTAATTTTCACCCATTTATTTCGGTTTATTTTCGTTCTGTTAATTAAGTAATGGCCCAGAATTGACTTGAAACAAATAAATTGAAATGACTCAATTGAATGTCTTGGATATTGCATCAACATGGTGATTATGGGACACATTTTTTTTAAATTGAAAAATATTCACGCACGCTGTCTACAGTTCATCTTTCAAAAATGCTGGTCAAGGTGCTAGTCATTGTTCCTTTATATTGTTCTAGGCTTTCCCATACATTAAGGCGACAATGGTACATACATGTAAAAACTGAAAAAAAAACTCTATAAACGCCAATCAGTTGCTATGTTAGGAAAAACTATGCATTAAATAAAATGTGATGTGTTTTTGCCTTGAACGAGCTGGACATACCAGTCGTATAAATAAATTCATCTACGTAGCTGTATCTATATTTAGAGCTAACTCCTCATGCGTCTTGTGTATTTAAACGTACTTCTCTCGATGTAGGGAATATTCGCGGGTTTCTGCAACACCATCTTTTGAATATAATGCCATGTATTAAAACTGAATATCTTATTTACTGCGATCTGTAACTTCAGTTCATTTTATTTGTATATTTTGTTCAGTCCAGCAGTTGCATATGCTGTTTCCTACTTTCTTATTTCTTCTGATCGTATAAATTAATTATCACGGACTGTATGTGTCCAAGTGCACATTACGAAGTGGCTTGTTTATTCCAGAATTACTACTGGAGTTTATTATTTTATTTTGATATTATCTTTCAGTAAATGAAAAATTAGGATGTTATTTTCTCGAAATCTCCACATCCACGAAATGGTTCCAGTATTCCATTTACATGTATATACAAATAAACAAAAATCGATTGATTCTATTCGATTTGATTTCTTTGCATGCATGTTACGTCAGAATCCAATGTACATGAATGGAAAGAAAAATCTTGCTGTGGCTTTCAATTCAATTTTGGATATCTCGAAGTTTTATTAAAAAAAGAATTATAGTTATTTTCATTCATAATTCAATTCGATATATGGCAGTGAACTCGAAATAAAGGATATCACAGTCTGCTACGTTATTGACTAACAACTAAATTCGGATTACTTTTCAGCTTTTCCATCGTCAACTTTCCCTATTACTACAGTAATATTCCACATTCACTTGTATATGGTGTTTATATCTACCAAATAATCCGATACCCAAGAACATGTTCTGAGTTCGATCAATATTTTTAAGCAGAGGCACGCTACTAACAAGTGACAAATAAATTGATGCTACACGGTTTTCAAACTAACCCGTTTAAACTATCCCGTTTAAAGGTATTTGCAAAATCTAGCATCGATATTATGACCAACCTATCGTTGGTTCGTATTTTGACTGAAATGTTCAAAACAACTGCTACACCATTGTTTTTAGTAAAATATCACTACAGATTACTACTTTTACCAGATCAATACAGTGGTATCACGGTGGGTATTACCGGTACCAGGTAGATGTTTATTCAACCAATGCCCCTGATCATATCTCTGGTGTTTCCAGGGGTCTGTTTTTTCCCTGTTTACGATTTTCGGCGAGAGGTATATTTTACTGAAATTTCAGATTACTCACTGTTCGTTATCATACCTTTTATATAGCATGTGTCCTAATTGTTACCTGGTAATAATTACAATATAAATTAGTATATAAATTGCACATTTGCAAGACATTTTTTTTTTTTTTTTTGTTTATCATACAAGTACCTTGTACTAGGATGCATCAAACATGCATATGTAATTTTTAATTTTCCTCTTTGTATCTAAAGTATTATAAATCGTACTTCTTATTTATCTTAAAATGTTATTTAAGATCAATGCATAGGCAATGCTAGTCCCCTAACGACAAGCGCATTAAGTGTAAAATGTTTTCCCTTAACTGTCAAAAAGTCCGTAATTCCGCCAAATCTCATCAAAGCAGAACGAAATGCAAGTTTGATCTATCTACCAATCGAGGTATACTCACATTATGAAAATCAGCTCAATATATCAGCAAGCATATAGTACAAAAATGTGGAAAACCAAAGTGGGACAGTGACGGACAAACGATGAGGAAACCTATAGTTTCTTTCGGTTTTACCTATAGGGATTAATAATTAAATAAGAGCAAACCCAAAATTAATTATCAGACATTTAATTCCAAACGTGATTTGAAATAGGAACGTGAAGTATTGGTGAAAGGAGGACAACCAGGCTTCTTGCTACTTCTTGAGTTTTAGTGAAATAAAGCTATCTTCATACCATCAGATGCAACAGAGCTTGAAAATATTTTATGATTATCTCTGGGTGATATAAAGGACATTACTATAGCTGTGTTTCAGCTTACAGAAGTTCCATCGTATGTAAACAGCACATGGATGAATAGGGCACTTTTGAAATCCTGATTAATTAAGAATTCAAAGTGAAGCTTTATTATTAAAGTTCAAAATATGGGGATGAAATTTCAATATCACATGTTTGGTCATTTTCCATATTTTTATTTTGTTGAAAATTATTTTCTCTTCCATGGTACAGAATCCCATCTCTGATGTTTTCAGGGGTTCATGTTTGCTCTGCTCTCTATTTGTAATGTTACGTTGAATATTTGAGCACGACTACTATTCATTATCTTCAGATTTTCTTTGTTAAAATCATTCTAATTCTGTATACAGTGTGCATGTTCTCTGAAGTTGATATTAAAACGCTGCTGAGGTTCCTCACTGACAATGTCTATGAGTTTTTGATTCAAGGGTATCAATAATCAATAATAAAACAACGTTCATCAAATTCTATGTTTAAAATAGATATAACATTATTTGCAATTACAAACTGTCGTTAGGTAAAATGTTGACTTAGGTTTTAAACACGAAATTTTAAGCCATTATTTTCACACACTCATTTGTCTTTGGAGTACTTTTTTACAGAATCGAGAAAAAGGGTTTTTGTGGATGTGAAAACTAGACGGGGATGATTACTCCTCTAAGGAATTGACCTCAGTTTTGATGTGTCTAGGGGTCAATGTCTGCTTTACTTTAATTTTGTAATTTGTGATCAGATATTTGATCTTGATTAGCTTGATTACACTTCTTTTTTCACATTGTTTTAAACTTTAACATGCAGTAAAAGTTTACAAATACCGCAGGCCTTCATATCGCCTTAATCCGACTGATCCTCTGGGGAAAGTAAAGGGTTGGAACGTTCTATATCTGGTACCCAATATCCAATAGGAAACACTAGAAAATCGATTGATTTTATATCCTTCACCTACTCATACATAAGAAATATATATATATTACTCCCAAAGTTCCGTATACTTCATATAAGATATGGTGAAATAAATTCCAAAATTAACCTACTTAACTTTACTCAAAAGAAGCTTGGACCCCTCGGCCTCGACCTTTTAAGTGCTTGCGCATTCCATGCTTTATAAAGATTTATAATGAAAGATCATTAAAAATAAAAATTATCGAAAGTAATCTCTATATTTTGTGAATAATATTCTTATTAACATACTTGCATTTCTCTGAATATTGTTATTTAGAAACATGGAATGTAAATAAAAACCCCGGTTTGTGTGGTTTTATAAATACATTTTGTATGAGAAATATATTTCACAAGTTGGTTAACAAACTTATTAATGTTTATTTGCAGAGAATCAATGGATAATCAGCATAAGACATGTAATTTTAATGTTTGAATTCACATTGCTGGCAAAGTAGAAAGGACAGTGATCACTTCGAAAGCTGCACGATGTGTCAAATGCCTAAATACAATCTCGGCTTCGCACAAGCAAAACAAAAACATTGCAACATTGTTATGTTTTCTGGAAGCTGGAAACTGTCTCTCTATTTTACATGGTTTCAAAAAGAGTTGAAATATTTGAAATGAAATTAAAATTGAAATGTAAATATTACGTTAGCATGAAACAACTGTCGAAATATAGCACGACTTTTCGAAAGTAAGTGAATGCTGCTATAGCTAGCAACGATGTTATAGACCTTCAATGTCAAAAGACGTGAATGTTCATGAAAATATCGTGCATTTTTTATTATTTCTTTCAAGATCTAGAAAGAAAAAAAAGTTCAGTTGGCAATGAAAAATTAAAAGTAATGTGCTATTGTTCAGATTGCTATCAAGTTCTTTGTGCAACTGATTAGATAATCGTACGGAAAAGGTAATTATTTTCGTTGTTCATTTTATTTCTTTTTCGAGCACAAAGTAAATGGCAGTGCCTTCTTTTTCATCAGGAAATTCCTTTGAGCGACCATCGGATGTCAGATCATCTTCTCTCTTATCAAGATTATCTATATCGGTTCTGGAAGACGCCGTATTGTTTCCCTGATGTGCTGATACCACTGATGGTTCTGGAGTTGTGCGACTGTAGACGTTACCGCTCTCTGCTGTATTTGTTTCATGCAAGTGGTCATACATATTATATTCTTTTGATCTAGGACCTGGACCATTCAGCTCTCTATTATTTGGAGGTACAAATGATAGCTTTGTGGAAAATTGCTAAAATGTATTGAATTAAAGTGAGTTCATTTTATTTCAGGTATTTTTATACAATATTTGAAATTATTGTCCATATCTTATTGTTATTTCACAGGGAATATATTATTATTCTCTTTGCACTGAATAAAAAATCTTCATGCACCATGCACATATATGATCAATCATTATAAGCAACATAACAAATATCCAAATTTCAGTTTATGCGACGTAGAGAATTCTTGCAATGACTTTCTTTCTAAACCTTTAAAATGATTAAATGCATCATGCAAAATACAGTATCTTTTTGATCATTTCTATTTATTTAATTTATTTATTATTTAGATTCGTCATATTCAAATAAACAAAGTTGCCCGCGTGACACAGTGGTTAGAGCGTCTGGAGTTGATCCTTACGTCGCGGGTTCGAATCCAACTGCCGGAGGTGGAGACCGGTCCTTCGGATGAGACCGTATAAACCGCGGTCCCGTTTCGCAGTAGGTGCTGGCACGAAAAAGATCCCTCACTGCTCAATGGCCCTGCGTGCCGAGTATAGGTCAAAATTTGTAGCCCTCCACCGGCAAGTGGTGGCGTCTCCATATGAGTGAAAAATATTCGAGAGGGACGTTAAGCAACAAACGAACAATCAATCAATCAATCAATCAATCAATCAATAAAGAAAATCGTTTTTATGTATAATGAACTTACAGGCAGAATCCATTGTCAAATACTAAAAGATAACGTTTTTTTTAATTTTTGTATGCCACTAAATACACATTTTAAAAAAAAATTCAAAGAATGCATATTTAGTTTCTGATTAAATGAATTTTCAATTTCAAATTCTTCAACAAATTTAATGAAAGATTTTCAATATTGTAACTGAACTATTTAACGCAAATATCTGAATCAAACATCTGAATATTTTTAAGAATGTTTCAGTAAGTTCATACCCATAACAAAAAAAAAATTATAATGGAGGAATGATAAATACACCAAATAAACATATTCTTTTTAATGCATTGAAAACATAAAAAAGTGTAACTGGAATGAAAAAGGTAGAGAGTTGTATTGTTTCATCTTCATTTCTGATTATTTTCTATGCTTGGGAAAGTTTTCACATACATGTACGTCTCGAAAAATAATTGGCAAATTTTATATAAGTTCAAAATTAAGAATATTTTTTAAATATCTAGCTTATGGAAATTTCCTTCTCAGACATGATCCCCTTTCTTTTTAAGGATATCCGATTCTCAGCCAGGAAGGATAACTCTTAAATTTATTATTTTATTTAAAAAGTCTCAAAATGAAGCTTGAAATTGAGATCTTTTCGTGCAACAATTTTCATTTTATGCATCTCAATATGATTCAAGGTTCTTTGAAGTCTTAGAAAAGGTCTTGTAAAAAGTTGACATTTGTACCCCCATAAAAGAAAAAAATGAATTCATTTTTAAAGAAATCGAATTACCTTTATTCTAGCATTAGATACCACTGCTTATTAGCATGATATGAAATTAGATGTGATATGTGATGTCTAGCAATGATAGCACATCCTTTTTACACTATGTATTATATGACAATTGAAGTAAAAAGAACTAATTAAAAATACTGTATAAGCATAAAAAGATGCAATTTTCTCCAAATGCCTGGATACTTGTATTTTTCTATCCTAAATTATATTTGTTTATCAATTTTTAATTAGAAAATGCATAGCTGGTGTTTTTACTCGCATTTCCTGAAATTATATTTGAGATTTGATCATTTTTTCTATATAATATGATTAATTATTATGATGAATTTGAAGAAATCCATGGGTAAATTCACGTTACTATGTGAAATCAGAGACATTTTTGTGAGCATTTTCAATTACTTGAAAGTTGATTTTCAGAACCTGAGGATCGGACTATCTTAAGAATGTAAGATGAGTTATTGTATACCCTTTCATCTTTTATTTCGCAGTAAACATTGCTTCTTCTTTCTTCGACACGTGGCATAATAAGGTTGTCTCCAGCTTCGTATCTCAAATTATGCTCAGCGTGGGAGATCTGTTCGTTACTGAAAGAGAACAATGAAAATGAAATGTTGGAAAATTTCAAAAGATATTGTTTCTATCATATATGGCAAAATAAATAATAGGAGAACACTTTCTCACATAATATTTAATTCCGAAAAGTATTCTTTTTTTATTAAGAAAATTTTATTTAATCAAATTTAAAAAAAAAAGTACCACACAAACTGTTCCTGTCTTCTTCTACGAAGATATATAAAGCTGAAGGCTGTGAAAGCTGCTCCAAGCAACATTCCGCCTAACAATGCTCCAACTACAGCTCCAGGAAGAAGGTCTATTCATTTTATAAATCATATCAGTTTTGCAATTATTAACAAATAGTTCAAAAATCGGTATACACAGATTTAGCCATCTAAAAATTATAAAGAAATTTACCTTGATTTTTGACACCTAGTGTAAATTTTGTTGCCGATTTCTCATCTGTAATTATAGTTAATTCACTGTTATAAAACTGCAAATATTCATTACAATTCTACAAATAAACTTGTTTTTAGAATTTTTTTAAATCATGGTTTGTCTTGAACGGTATATATAAATGCTTTTTAAGAATATATGCGCATTGTTTTGAATTTTTCTTTTCTTCCAGGAAACGATTCCTGGAATTCAACGGTATTTGAAATGCAAGTTTTGGATTATATCATAGATCAACTCCATTCCTTTGTTCCCCTGCCAAAGAAAACAATTTGACGAGGTGTGGATGCAAAACATACCTGTACACAAAGCAACTCTCTGAATAATAATTAGATACGTACAGGTAAGGCATTGGAATTAATATTGTATTCAGCATTAGAAAGTAGCAATCCAATTATCGGTAAAATGCATTTTAACTGAGTGTGAATAATACTTGATCCAAGTCCCACGGCACATGGTACCATGAAGTCGTTATGTTTACAAGCGCATTGAGATCAATAACTTGATTGCACATTCATATGTCAACTCGATATATCCCAGTTACCTCGAATTAAGGAGGATCTGTACACGTATGAAGTCTAAGTGATTTTTGTTGCATGCGTTTGTTTCTAATAATAGACTTAATATTCAATAAAATAAATTTCCAAAGTATTTAAATTTAACAAGTATTTAAAATATTTAATTCTTTTTTTTTTTATAGAAAGAAAGCCTTTATTTTTATATTTCTAAAAGCCTTCTACTTTTAAGATCTTATAAAATTTTTATGTTGTAAAAACATGAAATGATTAAAACAGTCTTTTCATGAAAATATAACCGGATGGATTCCCTCCAAAATCTGAAAAAAAATACTATCAGTGAAGTTTAAAATTAAGAAAAAAAAATAAAGAAATTGAAAGAAATTGAAAAACTAACAAATATTTTAAACATCATTAAAATTCTGGTGGAAAAGAACCGTTTAAAGGGTGGGCTCAAATATCTTAGTAGTTTTTATTTTATATAGGGGATACATTCCGTTCACAACAGAGTATTTATAGCGCATGTTATGGTATACACAGTTAATTACCAGTATTAAATTAATTTGTTCAGGATAGAATCTAATCATTTTGGACCAAAATGGCGTTTCGAACGGAAGTACGCCATGTTTCGACGATATAGAGAGCCCCCTTAAAAGAGACTTAAGAGTGTTCAATATCTGTTTACATATATGTGGCATTATATACATTAACGGCCAACTTACAACTAAAGTACATGACATACGGGATGACTTCACCTTTATTTTTCAACGACATCTTTCACTTTTGTGTAGTGATATTCCACAAACACCTCAAAATGGTGTTTATATCCCAAAATTGACTAGATACATGTAGTCAAAAGCATGTTCTGATTGATTGACTGATTGTTTGATTGATTGTTGAATGTTCTCCGCTGGGAATAAGGGGATTTTTGGTGTTCTCCGATACAATTCGTTCATTTTACTTATTGATGGCGACATTTCAAAAGAGGTCAAGAAATTAATATTCATTTCATGTGTTACATCATCCTCACGATAATATGTAAGGTAAGGAGTACCTATAGTAACAGCTTCTGATTTAGTAACAGTATTCTCTGTGACTTGAACTTGAGATGTGGTCCGACAATGTTCGACGAAACAGCCACCTGAAAATGTTGAACATATAATGTTAAAAAAAAAACTCATAGTAAAATTTAAGTGACACAATAAGGTTCCTTTGTTGAATGATGTATTGTAGCAAAGAAATGTGGCAAACAAAGATCTACAATCTAAATGTAATAATTACTCAAGAATTTTAAAATCATAGACAGTTCAAGATCATTAAAGATCAATATCTGGTATGCCACCTGCAGACACCAATGATCGATAGACTAAATCGTCATCCCCTGGACTAAAATGAGTGTATTAAAAACTATATTAGAATAACATCTCACTCTAAATGTAGAGGTTGGCTAATAGCTAAATACTATGTTAGTCCAAGACATTTGAAGTCGATAATTGGCGGTTTTGTTGGGTAAGAACAATGGTATGAATAATTTTCCCTGGTCCCAATTCCATCATTCTGTAGTACATTGCAAATGCAAATTCAGGCCTCCAACTGTGTCAAATTTCAGAGAAAAAATGAATGAGGGAGGATTTCGCGTGTTTTGTAAGTAAAAGCTATCCGAATTCCTGCAAAAAATGTAAAAGAAAAAAGCGACTTGAATGGTGCAAACTGAATATACAGAGGACTGCAAATGAAACCTGAAAAAAAGTTATCTTTAATGACGAATGTAAGGTGGAATTGGGTATAGATAAATGCATTCTTGTTTGGAGACGGCCCGGAGAAAAGTGGTCATCCCCTTGCTTGAATCCTGATCGTGGTGCACATACGAGTCTAATGATCCGGAGTTGCAATACGTACAAAAGTATGGAAACAATTACTGTTGTAAATGGTAATATTTATCATGCAAAATATATAGAGACCATTGACAGTTACGTCTGACTAGTAATTGCTCATAATTTCCCGGATAACAGTTGTATATTCCAAGATGACAATGCTCCCGTCCATCGAGCCCGAATTGTCAAAGAATACATGGAAGAAAACCACATTAACTGCATGGAATGGCCAGACCAAAGTCCTGACATTAATATAATTGAAAATGTGTGGCAAAAATTAAAACTTGAACTGCAAACACATGCCCGCTGCGTTGCTAGACGAGGCAATTCGGAACATCTGGGTAGAGATTGACTTAGATTCCATCAGAAACTTACCATTCTATCCCATAGCGAATACAGACTGTAATAAAAGCTATGGGGAACATAAAAAAGTATTTGGTAGGCCACTAATCATTTATTTACATTTTGAGAAGAGATAAAAACTGGCACTCGCTCAAGACAACCTCCGTTTTGGAATTATCTTTACTTTTTGGCAGGCTCTGTATCTGAATTGTTTTGAAAATTTAACATCAAAATATACGGAAAAGGTATATATATATATATATATATATATATATATATATATATATATATATATATATATATATATATATATATATATATATATATATATATATATATCAAAAACAAAAGAAGTTTTGAAAACCCTATGTCTGTAAGGCTTTTTCGTTTATCTTCTCAAATTGAGCTGCAGTCAATCCTTCCACCGGTCTCTGTTTTAGTTTCTCTTCTTCACATACTTAGAAAAAAACCTATCTGTCATTTTAATAAAATAAGGATTATATAAATTATATTCCATGTTTATGACATCTGCGTTTCTGTAGAAGTGAATCCAAGTTCAGAACATTTGAACACGGTCCAGTGTGCTCTTTAGATCTGTGTCTACGCAGCAGCCATTTTTTAATGCAGATTTCAAACCGGAACATATAAAGCTTTACAAAACTCAAATTAATCAAAGCAAGTGCAACAAAATTGGAGGAAAGTTTGTTAACATTTATACAATATTAAGGATTTTCATTTCTTTTTCCAAATTTCTGAACAGTAAAACCTTTTTGTAAGATTTTATATATCATATACAGATTTTCATTTGCAACATGTAGTCACTTTGCCGCCTTCTCACACAAGGCAATGAAATGTTGTATTTGAATAACGTTTTTGTTTAATTACTCAATGTTTGTCCATAAATGGATTATTGTTACATGTAAGTTTATCTTTGTAAAAAGTTTCATTAATTTACGACACCGGGTTCCTACAAACTACACTTTCTTACGGAATTTTGGGACAAACTTCATATGTTAACAATATAATCATTTTGGGTGAGAAGTATTCAAAAGCTCTCTCCTCTCTCTCTCTCTCTCTCTCTCTCTCTCTCTCTCTCTCTCTCAATGAAAACATAAATTGGATACTGTGACCAAATTTGAAGTAATTTTCTTTTTGAATATCTGTGTCCTCAACACTTTCTATCTTTTAAATTAGTAAAATTTGACTGTATGCGTGGTCATTTTGTTTCAGTTGTTTGGCGGGAAGAAACAATAGCCTCAGTCACCATTTTCCTCCCAATGAAACACGAAGCGTTGGTAGGTAATGTTTTGTTGTTTCCTTGTTTTTGACAAATGATTTTAAAACAATGTTTCTCAAAAAAAATTCTAAAGAGAAATGGCGTTAACGTCATTAGTATTTTTTCTTCAATTAATGTATTTTACATTGTTATGAAGTGGGGGGGGGTGGATTGTGTTCATAAAGATCTTTGCAGATTCAGTCAATGTAAACAGTTCAAATGGGACTTAACCCTCCCCCCTTTTATTCCCTAGTTAACATAACGCATATTTTTTTTTCTGTTACTCACAATATAGCACGGATTATCAACTTCCAATGGACAAACAAAGCAGACGACACATTGTCAAGAATATACCCTGTATACAACTAATACGCACTGTGAAGAGGAAAACTACAAGGGTGTACAATGAATAGAAGAAATAAGGTAGGATTTCGCATACTTATTATATTATTTATAATGTGCCTTAACATAGGTTTCAAAATTTTCAACATAATTTTTATAAAAGATAATAAGATAACACCGAATCTCTGATGTTTATACTGACTCTCCATTCACCATAGGTCTAGTAAAGTGTTCTATATTCTCAAAATTATTCATTACTTTGCACTACACGAAATTAAGGTATTTAATATAAAATTATTACAAATCAATGTTTTGTAGTTAATTATAACCCATTGATGACAAGGAAAACCAACAGGATAAAATAGAACTTAGGATGATTGTATCCCCATGCTTATCAAGGTACATTTAACTTTTTTCTTGATTTTTATTCTATTTGTAAATACTTTATGGATCTACTAGTATTATGATATATCAATTATTTTCCTCTGAATATATATCTTGATTAACTTTAAGATTTATAATTTTGTTTTCATTGAACATTCATACTCAAATGATGTAATTTTTGTTTCATTTGCAATAGTATAGTAGCATTTTATATTAATTATAAAGTCTTTTATTCATTGCAGGACCTGTAAAAAATAGTATGGAATGGTTAGGGAAGAAAACAATCAGTTCTACGTCTGGGATTGGAAAACCACTGGAAAGTACAGCGAGAGACGGTTATCTGAGGCTATGTCTTTGATTGATAAGGAATTATTCACAAACAGTCAAACAGTGAAATTAATTTGTTTGGAAATATATAAAAGTATGTGTATATTATCTCTTTTTAATTTGCAGTTTAATTTGTACAGTATATCTGCTCATAAAACAGAAATGATATAATAAGTTACATTGTATTCCAATATTTGCTGTAAAATTGTTAATTTCTTGTAGCTGAAGGGCATTGATGCGTGATAATCAAAATGATTTGATTCGCATAGTTGCCATGATTCTCAATATAGTCAAAATGCCTAGCAATATAACTAAAGGAAAGTCATTCTGATATGAAATGAAAGTCACTTTGACTATCGGAATATATCGTTATGACAACAAGCATTCTGAGAGTATTGCATTAGCAATACCAGTCCCCTACCGGCAAGTGTAATCTGGTACCCGTAAAAAATTGAAAATGCCACAATTCCGTTAAAAATCATTGAAGCGGAACGAAATGCAAACTTGATCTATATGCAATCAAGGTTAGGTCACACACCAAAAATCAGCTCAATATCTGCAAGCGTTTAGAAAAAAAAATCGCGGAAAACCCTTTAAAATTGGAAAGGTCGTAATTCCGTCAAAAATCATTGAAGCCGAACGAAATGCAAACTTGATCTGTGACTAATCAAGATACACTCACATACCAAAAATCAGCTTAATATCTTCAAGCGTTTAGGAAAAAAAGTGCGGAAAACCAAGTGGGACAGACTGACAGACAGACAGACGGACGGACAGACTCAGAGGAAACCTATAGTCCCCTCCGGTTTCACCGGTAGGGGACTAATAATACAGTCAAGATTAACTCGCTGGTCTACTCATGGTGACTATTCATCGGTCACTATAGACTATTTAACTTGTCAGTGTGATTTTTCTCCAATCGTCAAAATGAGTTCAATATATTATCAAAATGACTAACTGCACCCTCATCTGGAGGACAAACTGATTATTTTTTAGGTCCTAGTGACTAACTTAAGTTTTCAGCTCTCTCTCTCTCTCTCTCTCTCTCTCTCTCTCTCTCTCTCTCTCTCTCAAATTGTGTATGTGTTGGTGTTGGATGGGTGTGTGTTGGTGTATGAGAATTTCTTTCTTTTGCTCAGATAATTAATTGCTAATAGAAAGTGCAATTCTTTGAAAATGTTTTCAACCTTTTGAAAGAACAAGGTATGAAAAAATAAGTTTTCCAAAATAATGGCTTCTTCTTTCACAAAGGGTTCATGAAAATGTGTTAAGTAAAGCAATGTACTGTAATGACTTTGAAGAATTCTTGAAAATCCCCTTTCAAATAAAGAATGAAAATGTCATGTTACTTTGCAATCATTATGATAATTTATCTGCAACTGACATATATTAGAACACATAGTCGAACAAAAAGCAATATTTTTGTTCAAAAATGTCTGTTTTTTCAGTCTAATTAAAATTCGCCACTACGTTTTACTATTTTTATGCTGTATAAATAATAAATAATAGAATGAATGGGCCAATTTTAATTAGACCTTCTGTTTTCTATTCTGTGTGATTTCTTTTAAACCCTCCCCCACCCGCTTGAAAAGTGGGGTAATACTGATAATTTGCTATTATACTCATATGAGAGCGGACTTTCATTTTGGGAACTCAGTGCTGTGACAGGACTTTTAGATCAAATTTGATTTCAGCAATTAGGTTGAAGAAAATTGTGACCATAAAGTTAAATCAATGTTAATGTCATTGTTTAACTATTGACTTCGTACATGTCAAAACGTATAATAAAAATCAGTTCCTGTGTTAATAACAACTGAAAGTACACATGCCTGTACATTGTATCAGTGCTAAATTCTTCTCATTATCATTATTTTATTGTGCCAATATTTCAAATGATTGAACCATACATAAATAAGAAAGCAATCTAAAAAGCATTATGAAACAATAAACAATAAGCTTTACCTTTGCTTTTGTTATCCATACTTGTTACACTTGTATCACTTATTTCTATCGGGACAAAAGCTTCCCAATTTAACAATAAACAGATTCAGATTCTTCCTTGTCATGACCTCACTATACATATTTAGAATTTATAAGTACTCTGTATATATAAAATTTAAAAAGCGTTTCATTATAATAGATTCACAATGTTCCCTAAATATTGCTAAATACGTCCTGTTAAAGTAAACTCAAAAATGCGATAGAATATTTTTAACTAGTCTGGACGATTTCCCTCAGTGGAAGTGAAGATCTCGAGGTCACCGTGCTCACCGATTGCTTGCTACCAAAACAAAATAAACATGATTGCTCTTCCTTCTAACTAATCATGCAACATATTTAGCAACCAACCAGAAAATACAAAATACAAAAAATAAATTTAAAAAAGATCATTTTTGCACATAAAAATAAACATTGTAATATTTATGCATATTTCAGAATAAAATGTCATTTATAAGAATTTTACCTTGAACAATCACGACTTTTAAGATAAAATATAAATGAAATAGGATTTGAATTGTACAGTTTATGATTGCAACCCCAATAATCAAATCATACTAAGAGATTAAATTTGAAACAAATACTACAGATCTAATTCCATCTTTGAGCTTTATGTGGCGATAATGTAACACTAGGAATTTGTCTGTTACTACAGCTTTGTTTGGAGGGTATAAAAAGATTGGGTATCAGGAAAAAAACTTTTTGAGAAAACCCAAATGTTCTCCTTTCATTTATTTTACATATAATCGCAAATATGCTGATCTGTCCGGAAAACAAAACATTTCCTTGAACATTTCTCGACATAGTGCAAAAGGACTAGCAATGTTTAAAAAAAAAGGTAATTCTAAACGCATCATCAATAACGTAAATACGTAAATACCATTCTGAGATACTACAACTTAATCATGTTATTATGCATTTTTATTTTTATTTCTTTATACATGTCCGTATGAACAAAACCCTTTCAATGATAAAATGACTATTGAAAAGCCTTTGAAATGACTATCTAGCATGAAGGTTTGCTGTTTATGACGCCACTGCTCCTGCGTGATCGTAGGTGTCAGTTTCATCCTTTATATTTATCCTATTTAGTTGACAATAATCCCTTTCTCTATCCATGGAATAGATGTGCTGCTCACCCTGTTCTTGAATGGGCTTCGAACCGATAACTTTGATGGAATTTTCCTTAAAATAGACAAGAAATGTTGTTGTGAATGCGTTTTGATCTTAGCATTATTTCGTGGATATTGTCAATGCACCTTGATCTATTATAAAGAACTGTTTTGAATTATAAAAAGCTTTTGAAAGAAACATACATTGCAATCATGCAAAAATTAAAAAAAAAAAGATTATTTAATGATGTTTTGCATCAGCCAATTTGAAATATTCGTAATTTTGCCAACATAGGAAAACCTATCTTCTTTGATAATTGAATCAAATCTGGAATCTTAATGATTTGCTTAATGATAAGGGCTACTTTAGACCAGTTGACCATTTTTCCAATATGATTGACTGATGTAATTGTCTACGTGAGTACAAACTCTTCTCTCGACCACTAAGAATATTAGTAAAGTACACGAATTTTCAAACTCAAGGTATATAAATCAACAAAATTTCATGACTTTTACCCTCCCTTTAGGATATTATGATCTATCTGGATAATCAAGTAAACTTTACTACAAGAATCTGTTTGAAAAAGTTTTGTATAGTTTATCCTGTTTTCAAGTAATATTAACTAAAGATTTTGGAATATACATAGGGTTCATGGCGGGTGTGACGGGCACATGGCGGGTGTGACGGGCTCATGGCGGGTGTGACGTGCTCATGGCGGGTGTGCCCAGTCGAAAGCGGATGCTTACTGCTCCTAGGCACCTGCAGCTGATCCTTCTTCTGGGATTTCCGGAGGTCCGTGTTTTAAAAATGCAGCTTTGTTCATAGAGATCGATCATTATTTGATTTCTTTACCTTTTTCATATGCAATGTTAAATTAGGCTATGCTGCTTTATCAAGTATATTAGAATATTTCAATTTTGATACTGTACCTTATTGTCGTTAATTTCACTATATAGTACTCTCTCCAAGTTGTTAATATGTTCATCGTCAAATTCTGTAGAAGTACAACCCTCATCTGTTTGACAAGAAAGGTTCTGTATAGCCCTTGATACGCTTTTTCTGATGTTTTGAAAAGAAATAAAAGCGAAATAGATTACAGTGTCTCATTTTAACTATATAGTAACATAGGCAACAAAGCCTTGATTAATAGAATTAACAAAGGTCGGAGCGTCGAATTTTTAATGTCTATATTGTTGATACACTGTAAGTGGTAAAGGAGTAATGAATTACCTTTTCTGAAAAGGCTGACGTTTATATAGAAAGATAATTAAAAGACCTGTTACAGTAGATCCAATGAAAATACCACCTATAGTTGCTCCGACTAGATAACCAACTGTGAAGTCTAGAAGTTAAGACAAAGGTACATTTATTTGCAATAACAATATGTTGAAGAACATGATGAATGAAATTTGTATAAACATTTTATCTATCATCATAATTTCCGTAACAAGTACAAGACATATATTAGGTAAACATGAACATTGAATTATATAAAAACGGAAAAATAAGATTCGATTTTTTTTCATTCATACTAACATTCACAGATCCTAGTACCTGATTTTGAAGACTTTGCTGAAAAGTTTTTGTTGCCTTTATCGACAGAAGTACGATTAGGTCTAGTGCAAACTGTGGAACACATTGAATCAACCATCTCTGTACATGCAAGGGTTCCTGATCAACAGAATGTGTATTCTTATGCATATATGCATTCATTTAAAGAAACAATAAAATCAAGAAATCAATGTTGAAAGATCCCACTTCTTCTGATTTTAGAGGCCCGTGTTTGCTCTGTTCCAGATTTGGATTGTTTCAATGGACTTTTGAGCTTGATTACTGTTCGTTATCTCCATAGTTCATGAAAAAAGGTAAAAACTTTACTCTCAGTGATTTAGTTCATCAACCAATAAAGCAGCGTAGATTTTTTTAAATAATTTTTTTTCTTCTTTGTGTGATTGAACAATTGTAATATTAAAAAATACAAGTCTAACATTTTGTCTGAATGGTTTAACGAGGTTGGATCCTGATATTTAAACTTTTTTTGTCAAGTATATTTTTAGGTTCTACATATATAGCTTAATTAAAAATCAAATCAAAAAATGGGGGTCAATATGCTTCTTTTGGCGCTACAGTACATTTAATATGACCTTTTTGCACTGAAATTTGTGTCTTAATCAAAAATCACATCTTCGACGTTTTCCCTCCAATGTTTTTATCCAAATGAATCATGGGAGAGAATAAACTATTAGTCTATTTTAAAGGAGACACTTTAAAATTGTGACTAACAAAAAGTTTCAAATTGCTTCGCATAATCAATTATTTGATCTTTCTGCACTCAAAAATGTTATTTTTCTGGCATTAAAAATTTAACAAGCAAGAAAATTATTTTAAAGTCTTAAACTTTTGCTGAATTTAGGCAGGTTGATCAAAGTTATCTTATATATTCAGTAAAGAAAAACAAAAGTGGGGGTGTATGATATAAATTTTTAGATATTACTAAAAAGGTGCTAATTTTATGTTAAAAATGGCTAAATTTTTTTCTGGACTTTCAGATTATATTTACTATATTTGTCACAATATAATAAAAGAATTCATAAGACATAATTTAATAGATATTTCAGAAACAGCACAAAACATTTCACTGCAAAAAACAGCTCAGTGTGCAACCAGCATGGAAAAATAGGAATCTAAACTTAACAGTACTGAATATATTTCAAAAGGGAAAAATTTATTAATTTCTCCTAAAAAAAACCTTCCGCCACAAAATATAGTTCCTGGCTTAATCCTATTTGGATGGAATTTAATCGCGGTTTTTTCCTTGGATATAGTTTAATTTGCATTGTAGAATCCAGATTTAATGTTTGAACTTAAAAATGATGCAGAATTTTACAAATAAAGGTCCAGACCAAAATCTGCTCAAAAGCTCAGGATCGAACCTCCTTAAAAACAATAAAGAACTTGAATTTGATTTTTATTCAAGCAAACATTTAAAGGATGATGATGAACATGAAATGATTTATGCGCAGTTACACATGTGATTGTACATGTAAAGTGTATATTCAATTTGTATGGTTAACAGTGGTTACTAAGATTGAAAGAAAGAACATTATAAATTACCTTTGCACTCTTCGTAGATTAAACCACCAGAAGATGTTTTTTCATCACTTTCTGCAAGTTTTGAGTTTACAATATTACTCAGAAACTTCTTGCACTTAGCACATTAAAATTAAACTAAAATATAATTAAATATTCATACATATTGACTTGTTTTCCCTATTTTACCTCTGCACCATTCAATATTTCTTTGCACGAATATCTTTGACATAACCATACATCCACAAAGAAGGATCAGAAGAGCTGAAAATATTGTAAATAATTTATGAAAGCTTTTGGTAAATTTCTGTCATGTGGGTAACATCAGTTACTACATGTCATCCCACAGCTAGGTTGTTTTGCAAATGTGCATACCGTGATCATATATTTGACTTTTAAAAGAAAAAAATCAATTCTAAGCTTTCATTAAAGGAATATCTAATGATATAAAATATTTTTGGTTGTAAGTAATGAATGCTTCTTGCATAAAACCTCATAACTTTTGCAATCATTGTCGTTTTCATTTTAAAGCTTATCTATTCATTGCAGTTAATTTTAATTTTTCAGCAGTATGGGAAAATTCATTGTAATCACACGGGGGTTGATCCAAAAGAATTTTTATTGGTGTCATACAATCTTTGAAATCATCAATAAAATATTATATCAGGAACGTTTATCTTTTTGACTGTTGTCTTAGAGGTTCATTCAGCTATATTTGAACCATTCTTTTAATTATAAAAAGCATTCTGAGAGTATTATTGCATTAGCAATACTAGTCCCCTACCGACAAGTGTAATCTGGTTCCCGTTAAATATTGAAAATGCCGTTAAATCCGTAAAAAATGAATGAAGCGGAACGAAATGCAAACTTGAACTGTAACTAACCAAGGTTAAGTCACATACCAAAAATCAGCTCAATATCTGCAAGCGTTTAGAAAAAAAGTGCGGAAAACCCTGAAAAATTAAAAAGATCATAATTCCGTCAAACTTCAATGAAGCCGAACGAAATGCAAACTTGATCTTTAACTCATCAAGATACACTAACATACTAAAAATCAGCTAAAATACCTGCAAGCGTTTATGGAAAAAATGCTGAAAACCAAGTGAGACAAACAGACAGAGGGACAGCTAGACGGACAGACAGACAGATGGTCAGACAGACACAGAGGAAACCTATGGTCCCCTCCAATTTCACCGGTAGGGGACTAAAATAATTATATACATGTAGCTCGGTACGTTTATCACTGCAAGTTAAGAATGTTAGTGTTTTCCCGATTGTTATATACTTTAGTTGCTAAAGTATATAACAAACAGGATGACTTTATCTTTTCAATCTCAACTTTCCCTACATGTATTTATGAAGAAATATTCCACAATCACCTATATATGTTTTTTTTTTTTTTTTACAACTGATTTGATATTCAAGAGCTGTTATGAGTATTGTCAATTTTTAAACCTGTAGTTTTTTACTATGTAAGGGGAAAAACTCTCCATGTCAAAAGAATTGGATAGTATTGAATACACAGAACTAGGTAAGACATGCAAATTTTTATGTGATAATAGGTCATGCACAAAAAGATAATACAATTTTTCTGAATTTGTATATTAAAGGTCACTAGCGTACTGTCAATTTCTCTCCCACAATCTTGAATAGCACTTACAGCCATATTTTGTAAGAATTAAAACGAAATTTCTGTTTTTACGTCAATTTAATTTTCAGACTTTTCAAAGGAAATAGCAGTACTATTTTTTGTCCGGGGGGGGGGGGGGGGCATTTATCCAAAACAAGACAGTTTCCTCCATTTCAAAAAAAAGACACATAAAGGCCTATATAATAACGATTTCCCCATAATACTACAAACCTCAAATGAATTAAATCTAGCATCATTCTTTTCCCTACATTTTGTCTCGATTATTTAAACTGAAATATTTTAGTACAATTGTTCATATCATTGAACAATTTAGCAGCTTTTATTGTTCCATTATTCACTGGTTGTTTTCAAAACTACCGCACTGCAATGCATCTGTTACCGTCTTTTCTGGGAATGAGTTTATCTTTGTCAGTCGTAATATCTAATCATCTTACTTTTAAAATTCTTTCGAAATCTTTCAAAATAACGATTTATTTAGCCAAAGTCATCTTATATGTAAAATAAGTACTATTCCTTCTGTCAGATGTAAGTTTGTTTTTGATTGGAATTTCGCTTTTGTAACCGTAAAATTTCATCTGCATAAGATATGTGACAAACCTGCTCAACATCTATAAGGTTTTGTTGAAGATTAAAAAAAGCATCTTTTTCTCAAAGAAGAATTTCTAAGCAGATTGTATTATTCATGTAGGAATGATTTGAGATAGTTATTTCACAAATTTTTCTACCTCTGTGAGCGCACTTGATACTTTCCTTTATATTATAAAATTAAAATTTGTTGCATGAAATATTTTTGTCTATTCTAAAATAGATCCTTTTGGTCATGGACTATATATGTAACTCATATCTGAAGTAAGAAAACGTCCAAAACTGTTCATTCTATGAAAGAAAGAACTGATAATGAACTTAAATCATAAAACTTTACATGGTTGATAGGTTTGCAGTAAAATGACTGTCAACTGAATTCGATGTTTAACTTATTTAACGTATTTGCTTCAAACATACTGATATTTAAAAAGTACCAACACTGTCTGATTGTCAATACAAATTTTAAAAATTAGATAATTTATCTAAAGATGAAAGAATCAAAGGAAAAAATCAAATAAATGAAATTGATACCAGATTCCATTTTAAGGATTTTGTTACTTGAGGTCCTTTTAATAATATCTAGAAATATTTTCTTTTTTTTAAATACACATTTCATAAATATTTTTTTTTTATCAGATTTACATGTATCAAATATACACAAATAAATAAAAAAAAACATACCTGATGTCACCGACATACTTTGCTTCATAACTTCCTTTTCTTTTTAAAAATTCTCTCTGCACAACGCTTTAACGTTTCTCAAAGTTTTAAGCGAAATAAGATAACGTTTTCTTTCTTTTTGTACTTTCTTGCCCTGTAGACATCTTAAGGAAGATAACAGAAAAACTTTCTATTTGTTTATTTAATCAACCTTTAAACATTTTTTAATTATGCATACGTATATGAATAGGCATTTAAATGCTTTCAAATGAAATTGTTTTGGTACATTTGATGAGAATATAATGAATTGCTTCATATGCATACTTTTTTCTCAGTTAGAGTACAATCATCAATCATTTAGTTTATTACATAAAAGTTAATCAAATAAGTAAAATACAAATTCAGATCTGTATTCCCTCACTCTCGGGGTTGTTTTTGGTGGGGAACAATTATTCAAGACACAAAGTAACTGTCTTATAAGTCCAGTATTCTCTATCCATCAAAGAATGTTAATTTTTTGGTTAACCAATACCAAATGGCCGAGAATAAATGTTTTGAAAACTAACTCAAACTTCAAAGTCAAGGTCTTGAGGTCAAAAGTCATATTACATACTGAAGGGTTTGTCACATGTAAGGCTCATGTAAAAATATAAAAGCCCTGTGTCTTCAGATGTAAAAGTCAAGGTTTTTTTTTTTTTTTTTTTTTTTTTTTTTTTTTTTTTTTTTTTTTGTTGTTGTTGTTGTTGTTGTTTGTTTGATGTTCTTTATAATCAAACTTCAGAGTCAAAATCAAGAAGTCAAAAATCACATTGCATGACAAAGGTCTTGTCACAGGTAATAACGCAAATGTGGAATGTGAAAGTCCTACCATTGTATATTTAAACAGTAATTACCAATGGTATTACCAGTGTCTTTTTTCTTTGGAAAAGTTGGATAAACTTTAATGTCAAGGTCAGGAGGTCAAAAGTTATTGTACAGTCGCAAAGATCTTGTCACAGTAATGCACATGTGAAATATAATAGCACATTCAAAATACATGACTTATGTTAAAGTGTTTGTGACAGACAGATTGAGAGACGAATGGGATTTAATATCCCTATTCTTTCGCCAAAGCTGGGTTAAACATCAAACCTGTTAAAATCACTTTAAAATATTTAATTAAATTTGAACCTCCCTTCCTTTCTTAACATACTTAAAGGCCCACTTCAAGGTTAAGGACTATTCTGTCTTCCATTTATGGTTGACCATAGAAAAAAGTTCATAACCTAGCACTTGTAATGAGTCACCTGCTTCAAACATACATGTACATGTATGTGTAAACACAACGCCCACAGAAAGTCAGTAATGTCGTTTATGTTTCGATTTTTATATACATGTACATTTAGTTTATCAATATTTTCAAATGATAAAGTGATGCAGGACACGAACATGTTCAATATGATGTATTTTCCCTTCGCCAAATTTAAATATTTTTTGCACTAGCATAACCATTGTCTTTTAAAAGCATAGCTAGATTTGTCTTCATTTGTGCTCTTTGACATCAGAAGCAAAAACTATCTAATATTTGAAATATAATCAAAATTAAAATTCTTTCATCTGATTTTTTTTTCTTATTTACATGAACAAAGTTATGTACTCATCAGTGTCAGAATTTATTTAATTTATCTACCATGCATTTGTTTCTGTCAGTAGTTGTGTTCCTTTTGTGAAAAACTTTTAGAAACTTTTTTTTTGAAAGTTTTACACAACCATTTTCACATTTCTGATTCTGGAGTTTTATTTACCTTTCCTTATGTGGACAGTTAAAAATCTTTGGAAATTTTATGCCTGGTTTTTTTTTTTTTTTTTTTTTTTTTTTTTTTTTTTTTTTTTTTTTTTTTCAAACTGATAGTTTTTTTTTTAATATTGTAATTTTTCATTTATTGATTTTTCAAATGCAAAAAAAATATTCCAACAAAATCTCTAACAAAATTAGCCATGATTAAGATCAACTTTTACAGGAAATTATGTTCTAAACTCTCTCTCTCTCTCTCTCTCTCTCTCTCTCTGACACACACACCGTTTCAAAATAAATACATTTATTATAGAAATAGTGACTGGTTTAGAAGCAGCTACTTCACAATTAAATGTTTTCAATATTTCTAGATATTAAAAAATAATTATACAGATTCTGAAATTCAAGCTTGGAAACTTATTATTTCCACGTAATATATGATATCCCCCTGCAAGTACAAATATTCCGCACTCATTCACTTTACTCATTTCCGTTCGCCTTTTCCAGTCTTTCCATACCATTATTTTTCCCATTGTTTTCAGACACCATAGCCATCGTACTGTGATGCTGTTGAGGGGACAGGCCCTGCATGATCATAGTCATCACTATTGGTATCAGACTGAGTTTTAAACGGAGCGTCTGCTCTAGCATGGTCGTAGTATTCATCTCTGTCAATGGTCTCTGTTGCATTCAAATGATTGTATACTCCTTCTTCTGTATTAAACTGGGTGCTTTCCTTCTGGCTTTTTGTCTGTTTAATGAGAGAAATCTACATTTATAAACTCTTGCTGCAGCATGGTACGCTAAACATCAAATCTAGATTATTTAATCTTTTGCGATTGTTTGATCGTTTGTAATTTTAGCAAAATCGTTTCTCGAAAAATTACCTGAACTACTAAATTATTATACAATAAACACCTTATCAATAGGTAAATGTTTGACTGTACATGAATGTGTCACCCATTTTAAGTATTAAAAAAAACTTGAGTGCTGATCTTGATGGGAAAAATATTGCTCCATGACAACGAAGGGATGGATGGTCCCCCAAAGGTATCAATGCTTTTTAAATGGAGCACTGGTTTGTACATGCTTTTTTAAACATCCAAAAATTTATAAATGTTCGAAAATATGACAATTCTGAAGCCACACAAACGTGAAACGTCATTAAATACCCCCTGATTTTTTAGTTTTTTACAGTGATAAAAGAACAATTGTAAAAGCATACCATTCCACTACAATCTACAATTTAACGTTACCATTTCGTTCTTTATTTCGTTGGAAGTCATTCTATTCTTGTTGCTGTGACCTTGGACTAGTTGCTCCATTACCCTCATGTCTGCTATGTTTTGTGGTGCATCTAATGCCATCCCTCTAATTTAAAATTCAATACATGATAGAATAATTTGCGAGTTGTCGACGACTACAAAAACGCTTGCGGTGCTTTCAAAACCGAGGATCCTCTCTCTCTCTCTCTCTCTCTCTCTCTCCTGATGAAGTACTTTTACCTTTTCTTCTGTTCAGCAGTTCTTCGTCGAAAAATCATAAAACAAACAACTGTTATAATCGATCCAAACAGCGCTCCTCCAAAGACAGCCCCAAGCATATATCCAAGGAGATTGTCTAGATAATTCATAAACAACACTCTTAAAATTTCATTATTTCTCTCACAGCTTAATTAAGAAAACTAACAAGCTGACGTGTTAAACCACAAGTACTTTAAACACACACAATATTTAGACCTTACCTTTGACGTTCAGTAGTTCCTTGTTAGAACTGGACACCATATCTTAAAAGATGATGATTTTTTCTCTCAAAATTAGGTATCTTTAATTACAACTTTTTTCTACGACATTTAGATATATGATGATTTGACAAAAACATCCTCACTTTTCTTTTAAAAGTAACAAGTTTCCTTGTATATCAGTTTTAAAATCCATATTAGTTTACATATGGAGAAATGGTATGCATTTTGGTAATTTACAAAGCGGCCGTATTGTATTTAATATGGCAGATTTCTATTCAATGCATTATATAAGGGAAAAAACTAGAAAAAAGAGATTAAAAAATATCGAATAATTCCTTCTTCCTGTTGTTCTATCTTTTATAGTGTCCTGGGTCAGAATTTCAGTATTTGTTTAAAAAATGACGAAAAATGGATGGTTCCCTACAAGCTCGAAAATCTTAAGCAAACCTGATTTGATATAGAAAAATGTGGTGAACAAGTTTAGAACGCTTGTCAAGTAAATTTAGATATATTTGCCATTTTTTGACAGAGTTCTCCCTCATATAACGTGAATATCGGCCGCGACTGACCTAAGCCGATAAAAAATGGGTAGCAACTGTTCCTTCGCCATGCGCTCGAAACTTTGAAGTGAAAGTTGGGGGTCCTTCGGATGAGACCTTAAAAACCGAGGCCCCGTGTCACGGCAGGCGTTGGCACGATAAAGATCCCTCACTGCTCAATGGCCCTGAGTGCCGAGTAAGGGTCAAAATCTGAAGCCCTTCACTGATACATGGTGACTTCTCCATGTGAGTGAAAAATTATCAAATGGGACGTGAAACAACATACAATCAATCAATCAATCTTTCATTTAAAAAAAACATAGATAATGAAATTATAAGGTTTTTTAGAACTACAAAAATAATGAAAATTAATTAGTAATGGTCACGTGATCACTAGTTCATGAAAAAAGTGTACAGCATTTCTCCATATGATTAATTATCACAAGAGTTTCTCGACTTTGTTTTTTTGCTGATTGTACAATAATAACAGGAATAAAACTTTGTGATTTAAAGACTATCTGACCATTTGTACACTTAAGAAAAATGTTTCTGGACATTGATAATTCAAAAATATAAAATAACTTTTTCTTAAGTGAAAAAATAAAATAAGCAAATAAATTAATTAATTAAAACGCGTTAATATTGAGTTGATCTGTTTCGCTTCTAACATAGGGTACCATCCACTGTACTAATTTATTTCATTCAAGAATCCGACACACTTGCATATTTTAAAATTACCTAGGTTTTGTTTTGCTTATAAATGATTTCCTTTGGAGAAAAATGTTTGCTAAAATTACTGCTTTTCGAAGAAAATTAAGCATTCACGTGTCACATTTTCTAGTCTATGTAATTTCAAGAAATATCAGAATTAGCTACATTTCTGATACGGCATTAAACCTTAGAATCGAAAAAACTAATCAGTTAATCAAAAATTAATTACTCAATAAGTTTGATTGTAATTCTTTATATATATATATATATCTATATCTATATATATATATATCTATATATATATATATATATATATATATATATATATATATATATATATATATATATATATATATATATATATATATATATATATATATATTAGGGATGTCAACGAATAGTCGACTATTCGACCATCAGTCGAATGGACCGACGATCGAATAATGAAACGACATTCGAATATTATCAATAAATAAATACAATAAAAATAGTGATAACGAGAGGGAATTCTGATCACAAAATTGAGAAACTGTTTTTCCTCAGAGACAGTCGATAAGACAATTTTTCTCAACAAAAATGGTTGACTTTCCATGTACATATAGAAAGTACTGACAGTAATTAAATAAATATACGTGCTTCACTATCGTAAGAATTATTTATCATTGATTGCATGTGTTGTTTTTTGTAAGAAATTATCCATCAATATACCGGGCTTTATTAGTAAAATTATTAATTGGTCTTGATCTTATACCATGTACCAATTATATTTTGTTATTTTAAGATTGTTCCAATGCAAGGAACACACCAAACCCGTGACATGATTTAACACTTCGACAATTATAAAAACGATTCGCTTAAATTTTAATGACATTTTGATAGCGGGAGCAACCAATAACTCATTAATCAGTATCTAACTGTTTAACAGTATCACAGGCACCTGCATGATGTTTGGATAGTGTGAGATTACCCCCACCCCGATTAATTTCATAATAAACTTTAAAAAATATCGGCTGGCTTTTTTTAATGCTTACTAAAATTAAAAAAAAAATGTCTATACAGACCAATTTATGAATTTGATTGACGGGGAAATCATAAATTTGGGGGAATTAGCTCTCTAAATTTATTTCAGGTAACCATGCTATCAACACGTTGGATTAATTTGATGTTGCTTTTTAAATAGATTTAAGTAAAAGGGTTTTTGAGCTATAAATACGTCATGTACCAGAGAAGCTGGAAATAAAATTTTCTTTTCAGGAAATGTTCCGAATATTCGACTATCGCTCGAATAATGGAATCGAATAATCGACTAAGGAAAATAAATATTTTGACATCCCTAATATATATATATATATATATATATATATATATATATATATATATATATATATATATATATATATATATATATATATATATATATATATATATATATATATATATATATATATATATCAATTTAAGGGAAGTTTAGTTTTGTCATTTTTCTCCATATAACTTATAACTTACCAAAACTAGAAGGAATTTCAGTTCTAAATATTTTCTCTTCTGTATCTTCTTTCCCTATTATAGTTGTAGGACCGCATTCTGGACATGAAGCACATTCTAGGAATTAATAAACAAAAATGTTCATAGTTTTGACACAAACAAAATAAATATGAAATGACTATTATGCAAATATAAAACAAATCTTAAAAAAAAGATCAGTAAGTATAAGACAGTAGCAGTATAGTTTCATTGATTTTATGTCAATAAGCCACGTTTCTCTACTTGAAACATTTGTTTAAGGCAAAAACTATTGGTCCAGTAGGTTGAAAAAATATCCTACTCTTGTCTACACTTTATCTGACAATCGATATAAACACTTAAAATTATTTTCATTATTAGCTATAGTCATATCGTTTAACTCCAAGAGACATAGTACTGAACTAGTTGTATCCAGTTTTTTTTTTTTCGAGAGCCTCTAAATAAATGAAGTCTAGGAGATAACAGAAATAAGAAAATAATTAAATTGAATTGGAATCAGATACATTTCTAAATAGAATATTTAACCTTACTTTTGATTCAGATAACATCTTGGTATGGACATGATGGTTGTTTCTTTATATTGTAATTTATATCAGGGTTCCAAAAATAAATGCTTATTATGGGATCTTTTGAAGTTAAAAGCGTTTTTTTTCCAGGAAGTTAAATTTTAGTTCATTATCTACTGTTGTAATGATAGTTTGAAAGTATAACATAATGTAATAATGCATAGTAACAGCGGGAATATTTTTCAATTAAATTCAGTGTGTAGGGGTTAAATGTCTTTTCGATATACAAATGCTTAAAAACACATTTGCGTAAATTCTTATGTTACATAAAAAGGACAATACAAAGAGATGATATGCATGATATGCAAACTTTGCAACCATCTACGTATCATTAAGTATCTTTTCTCTTTATATTCCCCAGCACATGTTTTCATCCAAGTTTTGTCATACTTTTAAAACTTTTTTGCTAAGACTAAAATTTCTCTAGCCAAGTTAAGATTTTGAACAATATGCTTGAGTCATTCTCTTCGTAGCCTTTACGTTCTGCACTGGCTCCTGAATTAAGGAAAAGTACCTTTAATGATAATGATGGCCTTGTGTTAATTTCGAATATCTTAAAACTCTGAAAATAAATATCAATCTCGACTTCAGTTTTGCCTTGTACAAACTTTTAATTATATAAGTAATTAGATGATCAAAACAGACAGACATAAATGATTCTAAAAGATTAATATCTACCTTTAGTTTAATGTTTGGGTTTTCTCTAAATCTGATAAATATATCCAATTTTTTCGAATAAATGTGAATTGATTGATTGAAAGTTGTTTAATATTCCATTCGAGAGTTTTCACTCATATAGAAACGTCACCATATAGCAGTAAAGGGCTTCAAATTTAGATCTTTACTTGGTACTCAGAGTCATTGAACAGTGAGGGCTCTTTTTCTTGCAAACGCCTGCCTTTACACGGGGCTTCGGTTATAAGGTTTCATGCGAAAGACCCTCAACTTTCATTTCAAAGTGCCTTTGGCGAAGAAACAGTTAATTGCTACCTATTTTTTATCCACTTAGGTTTGTCACGGCCTGGGTTTGAACCCCCGACCTTCCGATAACGGAGCGAGCGCTCCACCGGCTGAGCTGCAGTGACATTACGTGGTCTCATATGTATCCGTCTTTTTCACAATTTAGATTCAGTACAGGAGAAAACAGATGTAAGAAGATGAGTCAGTTATAGTTAATTCATTCTAAAATATCAGATACAAATCTAAAAAGGATCTTCAAACTTACTATATATTTAACAATTAGGTATAAACTGTGTTATTGTTTCTTTTAATTTATTCAATATCAAAAGTCGATAAATGTGGTTTGATCAACTGATTTTTATCGTTTTCAGTATTTTTTTGCGTATTATCAATATTTAATATATACATGTATTCGATTCATTTTAAGAACAGTTCAGTTTTGTTTTCTCCCAATACCTACCAAAAGTAGAAGGACTTTGAGTTCTGAAGGCTTCCTCTTCTTTATTTACATTAGTTGCAAGATTGCATTCTGGACATGGTGTACATTCTAGGAAATGGAAATACAACTGTTCACAATTTTGACAAAACAAGATAACAATAAAATTCTCTTAATATGAGGAGTGAAGTTTTCAAAATAAAAAATATTTAACGTCAATTGCATATTTTCTTAATTAAAAAAGATTTAGTTCGGTTATCTTATACTTAGTCATTTATTTACTAATTTAGTCATTTATACTCCTTTAAAGTCATAATTTCGTAATTTCTATGGTCGATTCAATGACCATGTCAGTAAAAATAATTATATCATTAAGTCATATGCTGACTGACGTTTTTCATACTAATTGTTAGGTCAATATTTATACACTGAATTGTCGACGGATTTTTCCGTTATTTCCCGATCATGACAAGGAGCACACGGCGGGTGTGACCGGTCGGCAGGGGATGCTCACTCGTCCATGGCACCTGATCCCACCCCTAATGTTTTCGGAGGTCTGTGTTTGCTCTGACCCCGGTTTGTGTTATTATGGTGGACTTTGGCTTGAGTACTGTTCGTTATCTCCATATTTAACTATTATGATGTAATCAAGCTAATAACTTGGGAACATACCATTCAAAATGTGATATCATTTTATTTTTCCTTGCAAGTAAAAATTACATTTTTGTTTTAAACATATGAACTCTTTGGGGGTAAGTATGGTGTGATATTCATCAGAAAAATATCCGAGAAGAAGCCGAGATATTTTTTTCTGTTGAATTTCAAACCACATTAACGACTTAAAGAGTCCATAATTATTTTATTATATAGTCCAGTATGAATACTGCGGACATTGAAGTATGTAAGACGACTATTTTTTTTTAACGAACTTCCATCACAGAAACATTGAAAATGTCCAGATTAAATTTATAGATATAATTACAAATGTACTTCCGTGATTATTTCTATTTTAGGTGCTTAAATAATAATCAAGCAAAGTACTTTCAAAACGTTTTTCCTGCTCAGATACACAGCTAGCTCCAACCATCGCAGCCACTGTTTACAACGTTGTCTGGGGTGTCGTTGTGACGTCACGGTCGTTGTTGCACACGCACTGACCCTTCGGTGAACACGGATTCAAACCCGGTGAAAATGTAGAATTATGAACATTTTGTGTTGAAAAGTTCATATAAGGACTTTATATAGACTTATATAATAATATTTCTTATAAAATTCAAACAAGGAAAAAAAAGCAAAAATAAATCGGATACAGATAAATTTTTACACCAACTGTGTTCCATTTAGTAATTTTTCCTAAACATATTCCCGAGCACGTGTCAATTTCAATTTTTACTTCTCTATAAAAGACGATTGGTCCAAATGAATATGATAAAGGTCTGCTTTGCTTTCTCATAACGTTGTTGAGTCTGACGCTTGTCCTCACTTTCGTCAATAGAACATATAACCTTTTGGTCATGTATTTGTTTGTTCTACGTTCTTTTGATCAAACCAACTCTCACACCCTCTGTGAGCTCTACACTGTCAGGTAAAAATGACACCAATCCGTCATATTTTCTTATTGCGATTTTTGTATCCCAGCATGGGTGCTTAGTAATGGCACCTTTCTTGTATATTTAGATTCGCGTGTTATAACTTTTTTTTACAATTTGGAAGATTACACTTAAATATTTCACGCAGGACAAAAAATGCTTAGTCAGATGAACCTGTAGAGATTCACCTGTTAATAAAAATAGAAAGGTGATCTTTTTGTTCAAAAGATTTCTTTGTTTATTTTCCATAAAAATACAAGGACTTTCATTATCTGATATGTGTTCAAAACTCCTGGTGCAGGTAACGTATGCTATTTTTTTTTCTCTTAAGAACATCCGATGGTACTGTGATTTTAAATTTAGAATGTTTTGAAAAATTATTAGCTGGAAAAGTACCTTGTAAAGTACATCTGCAAGTACTTTCTATATGACCTTAAGAACCTAATGTCATACGAAAAGACAATGTATGGGAAAAAAGACAATGTATAGAATATGGAATTAGAAAGCATGTGATTCAGAACAGAAAACCTCAAGATAGTTGCTCCCAGACAGCCCAAGGCGAAGAGACTGAATTCGTTATAGTGGGTTCAAAATGTACAGTGGAGGTTCTTATGTAAAGAGAGGTTTAGTACGAGTTTATCCTGAAGAGCATTCAGAATCATCTGTGCCTGTGTATGCGATGAAAGATGAACATTGTAACCGTACATTGGCCTCAACTGAATTAATTGATACCGTTTATATCAAAAAAGAAATGAACTGATGTACACTTCCTGAAAAAAACATGCTCTTGGTGGCTAAGCTATTGGTTTCTTTGTGCAGTCGCTACACTGATCCACATCACGGAGATTAACTTACAATTACTGAGTGCAGAAGTATTCCACAACATATCTTTGAGGTATATATACCTATTCCCGAGATTGTGGTCCAGTATCCACACCTTCGCGTCATTCCATCAGAATTTCCTAAATACTTTCCCTCACATTGGACTTCTGATCGGAGTAGACACCATGTTTTGCGACAAATTATTAGCCCCATTGACAATTCGTTTGAACAGAAAACATGCCTTGATTTGGTTATAATGGCAAATGTGTGCTTGGATGTCAAACACGTACATATACTTGTTCTGGACACGCCATCAGATATAGCCATAATAAGTTTCAAACCTTATGTTATTATATAACAGTCGATCTACAATCATCCAGCCATAGACTGCACCTATTTATTTTCGAAAGCATAGACGCACCAACGCACCCCCACCCTTGCTGAACAACTATCCAATGGCACTAAAGCGAGCAATGATTCTTGATTCAAGCGTTTAAAAAATGAGAAAAATATCAACACTTTGCTTCATTCATGAACAAAGTAGTACATAGCGGTGCGAAGATATTGGATTAAATGATGAACAAAAGTATAGTACCTTCCAAAATTTGCTTGGAGAATACCACCACAAGAAAAAGGATCAGATACATGGAGTCTTCCACTCTTTTACAGCATTCCAAGGAGTGTTCTCACAGGATCTAATCTGACAAACAGTGGGCGTTCTCCTTCGATGTAGGAATTACCCTGTGACAGAATCCGAAGATATGGAACAAATGTTTTACTTATTCCTCGTTCAGGATGGCCGAGGGATTACTCAGTAATTATGGGGTGTTTTTATTGGTACAGGGTTAATGATCCTAATAGAGAACTCATATAGATCGCATCTATGGGGTTTTTTTTGGGGGGGGGGGGTTGTTTTTTTTTTTTTTTTTTTTTTTTTTTTTTTTGTTTTGTTGTTGAAATTCTCTGTCTCCATCTGTGGCCACATAAGGCTTAGACACGAGCACAAGAAATCCTGATTAGAACATTGTCGAATTTGTTAAAAAACGATTTCTACGTAGACGATACTTTAATATCCGTACCAGCTGCTTCACGGGCAGTTGATCTCTTAAAAAGAATTCAAATTGTACTAAGAATCATTGGCAATATCAAGTAAACAAAATTGCTTCAAACCATAAAGATGTAATTTTGGCTTTCTCCAAAGATGACCTAAGTAAGATATAAATCTGCTAGATTTAGAATAGCACTTGCTACTCTTCTGTCTTCGGCATAGTGCCTTTTCATGGTTATACTATGTCACGACTTGAATTTGTGCAGCATTACTAGCGGTATATGTAGGTATATGTAGAAAAAATTGTCAATATGCATCTAAATTTCACATTTACAACCAGAAATCTTTATTCCGATTGTATGATTGCACAGTGTATATGGATTTATCAACGACCAAAGTAGGCATTTCTAGAATTCTGTGGCCAATCGTATTGAACATCTAAATTCTCAGTGAAATTACATATAAGTGAAATCCACAGAAAAAAAGAGAAGATCTGGGACACGTGGATTAAACTCAGCTGATAAGCTGTGCCATGGTTGGTTGAGCAGACCAGAATTCCTCCATCTCAATACACAAAATTTTAATTAAATGATTAATCCAAAGCAAGACAAAAAAATTTGTGGAAATGCTAATATGAATTTGGTTAAGGACTTTAACCTGACTACGAACTTTGAAGAGTTTTCCAGTTGGGACTCTTTAGTTTCAGTAATCACAGTGCTCAAAAGTTTTATTTGAAACTTAAGTCAAAAATGGGTCAGATCCTGCTACTATCAGACTAGACAGTGAATCCTTCATTATGAAAGAAACCCAGAAAACCTTCTTTTTGGATGATATTTATTGTTTATAGCATAAGAAACCTCTAAGACGAGACTGTCTGTGAGTAATTTGTGTCATCTAAGTGAAGATGGTACATGTATCATGAAGATTGCTGGTAGATTGAATCTTAGCGTACTTCCCAAGGAACAGAAGAATCCATGCAACCATTTTTCTCAAGTGACTAAAATTGTACAGTATTTTTCATGAAAAATCAGTTCATCAGGGTAGACACATCACATAAGGTGATATTAGAAACAAGGAATACTGAATTATTAGGTGCAAAGGAATTAATTTTGGCAGAGATTCAAAGGTGTGTTGTATGCAAAAGATGGAGAGGAAAATTTGAAAGTCAGAGGATTACAGATTGGATTACTGTGGAATCATCAATGTTCGTGGGGGGCAGTTGTTCATGGATTTCGTAGGTCACCCATATCCACGAATTTATATCACCACGAACAATTATTTTGTCAACATATTTATTCAATGAATCAGTATACACGAGTTAACCACGAAATTACGTCCCCACGAACCAACAAAATTTTGCTTACCCACAAACACTGACATTGAATCAAAATAATTCTACAGTACTCCAGGACCTATACAGTTTATTCTTAGAGAATAAATAGGTAAACTAGCTGTCGTGCCTTCGACTTTTGGGGACAGCATAATCATTAAATTTGTTTTAATATTAGTTCTGAAGCTGAGAGAAGGAAATGAAAATGCATAATGCAGACTGGAGCAGTAAACTATGGGAAATTAAAGAATTGAATCAATGCACCAGTCTAAAGGTAGTGGTATTCCATTTATTAATAAGCTTTTTACAAATCAATAATTATTCTGCTTGCTTACATCTAAAAATGGCACCTTTAAGTTCTTGAACATATGAATATAAATGAAATGTTGGGACCATGGTGCATTAAACTGTAAAAGAAAAAAGGTCTCACAAAAAATAATTTAGTTCAAACTTACAGCCTAAAAATCGCTCCGTTTTACTAGAGTACTCCAGTTTGTACATGTATTTATAATATGCTATGATTTTTTATCCTGCCTTTCAGTAATTAAAAAAAAATGAAGCTGCAATTTAAAAAAAAAAGCAGCTGTTGAAAGTCTCAATTAAGAGTATTACTTTATTCTCATAAGGTGACAAATGTTTCAAGTAAGTAGCAAAAAAGTCTTCCTATTATACCTGTATATTGTTTCGGACACTTTTTCTCAATACGTACAGTTTTAAGTTTATTTCAAGTTAATACTGTGGATGTCATTTTCATGTAATGTGATAGATCGATCCTGCGTGAATCGAGTTCAGTCGTTTAATTTGTAGTTTTAATCATGCATGATCATGCGGCAAAAACCGTGCATATTTCGTTTTGTCAGTTTTTATCACAATTTAAATTGAAAAAGAAATCTTTTTTAGCCTTTCCTTAATATTTTTATGGAAACAAAAGAAATATATAGAGAGAGTATCTATATTTGATATTTTCTAATATTTATGAGGTAAGTCATGCTATCTGTCGAATGATCCGCTAATTATTTTTTTTATTTATTTTTTTAACTTTTTTTTTTTTGTTTTCTTTTTTATTCATTTGATGTATTGATTAAGAACTTTATTTATATTGTTTAATTAACAAACTAGTATTTCATCCTTCAAGAAATGAAATCATTTATTTCCTGTAAAACTAGTATTCAAGATTTTTAAGGAATTTTTCTAGAGTTATTTACAGTGTATGTCATTTCTAATCATGGTCTTGGTATTTTATATCAATACATTGGAAAGGTATATCTTAACAGAAAAATCTAAAATCTTCTATAAAAATTTAGTCGGCGAATATAACATATGATCGATATCCGGGAGTATTTTTACCCATGTATCTTTGATATCTGATAAAGTATGCAGTATTCGATCACAATTTCGTAATCCTATTTTTAAAAAAAATCATCTTAAATAACTATTAAGTCTTATCTCGTTAATCGTGAGGAATCGTTAGTGTAACAGCTACCACTTGTAACAAATAACAGTTTAACATCTAACAATTATGTTGTCAGCGATAATGTTGCACCCACTGTAGGACATGCTCCAATTAATTAAATCCGTCGAGATCAAAAGATAACGTTTACTTTTCAAAAATGAGTGAAAATTTGATAGGAAAATGTGTAGTTATACTATATATAGCACAGCATTCTGAATAGTACGCAAATGACTTACTATCATTCATGCAGCAGGAAACGGCTTGTAAATTTCTTACAGGAAAAACCTAATTATCGGCTGCAGGAGCGGCCGATCTATTTCTGGCTGTGTAAGAATGTGTACATGGGGAAATGAGACATTATTTTTTTTCATTGCTTCGATGAAATAATTCATTGGTTTGTATGGTGGCATATTTCTGCCCCATGTGTGCAAGTTATTTTTCTGTCAAATATGTCGACATGCAAGATAAATATGTTGACATGCAAGATATTTATGTCAACATGCAACATAACTATGTTGACATGCAAGAAAACTGCAATCAAATAAGAATTATAAAAAAAAACTTTCAAAAATCTCAAATATTGCCCAAATGTGACTTCCAATATGTTAGATGCTACTTATTTATGTCGACATGCAAGTTATTTATGTTGACATGCGAAATAAATATGTTGGAATGCAAGTTATTTATGTCAACATGCAACTTAGTATGTTAACATGCTTCCTTTTTTATGTCAACATGCAACTTATTTATATCAACTTGCAACTTAGTTATGTCAACATGCAATTTGTTTATGTCGACATGCAATTTGTTTATGTTGACATGCGAGATAAATATGTTGACATGCAATTAGGCACGGTTCTGTTTATTTTTTTGTTGGTAAAATTGAAGTTGATTTTCCTGATCGAAAATTTATTGGAGCAAATGTTGCAGTTTAATTTATTTTCTATAATATGAGGTGGACAACAAAGTATAAATTGAATTTCTTTAGTTAAAATGTCCTGGCGATTCAGAAACGTGACCGTAGATTATAAAACGTTTTTAGGGCCCCTCTCTGCAGGCGACCTATAGTAATTAGTCTGTTCGTCCGAGGTCTCTTTTAAAGGGTGTGGAGTGACCTTGAACTATGTTTCAAGGTCTACGGTTAAATTCATAGCAGAACTGTATCTGAAAAATGCATGTAAACATAAATAAGTTGCATGTCGACACAAATATGTTGCATGTCGACATAAATAAGTTGCATATCAACATATTTATCTTGCATGTCAACATAACCAGGTTGCATGTTGACATAAATAAGTTGCATATCAACATATTTATCTCGCATGTTAACATAAATAAAATGCATGTTGACATAAATAAGTAGCATCTGGATGTCACATATGGGCGATATTTAAGATTTTTGAAGATTTTTTTAAGTTTTATTTGATTGCAATTTTCTTGCAAGTCAACGTAGTTATGTTGCATGTTGACATAACTATCTTGCATGTCAACATATTTATCTTGCATGTCGACATATTTGATAAAAAAATAACTTGCACACAAGGGGCAGAAATATGCCACCATAGGTTTGAACATATTATATTGTAATTTATAATTACAAAGGGATTGAGCAAAGGTTCTGAAAACCTATTACGCCCTCTCGATCCCTACATGTTAACTACAGATTTAAATTGTCATAGTTATTTTATCTGAATAAAATCAACTTTAATTGTACTTAAACTGAGTGATATATGAGAAATGGCTTCAAAAAAACAAAGTATGAGGTTAGTTTCTTCGAAAGGTGCTGTGTTCTAACTTACAGAGTTGACACCATTAGGCTCAACGTTTCTAAACCAGAAAAAAAATAAACGATTTATACATGGCATTCAAGTTTAATTTTTTGGTATGATCAATTTTCACTTGATCATGTTGGTAGATTATTTTTCCAAATAAAGAGAATGACCTCTGCATTTATTTTCCAAGTACCCAATATGTCTGTTGTTTGCCTCTTATACACAAAAAACACAACCCAATCAGGAAAGAAAAACATACCTCCCAACTATAATAGTTTTTGGGCATGTGACAGCCTATTACTACACACCTATTACTTTTTTTTAACGTAACCTTAATAATTTTTTGATTAAAAAATTTTGAATGTAAATAAACATTTTCTATGTTAATAATTGTCTTGTCAATGTGTTAATTTTGTTGCTATTCTTTAAAAGAAAATGAATTGAACACATATTTATGAATTTATCTTTTAAATTCTTATATCAATAAAAGTTTCAGTATTAAATGATAATTAAAGTACATAAAGTAAATGTTTATTATTTTAAAGACTTTAGAAAGTGCCCTCATGAAAAATTGTCGCGGCGTAAGGTGCTCTTTTAATTCTTGGATTACCATGCCTTTTTAGAGTCTAGATTTAACACTATAAACACATTATATAATTTTTTAACTATGCCTGATTTATGTCATTTTTACATATTAACAAATTTCTATATAGCATTTTGATTTTGCTACACTGATGAAGTCAATGAAGAATCGATATCGCAGTTCATATTGATTGAAAAGAAACAGTTTCTTTACGAGGTTGTTCGTAAAGTTCGTGGACAAGTTAAAATTTAAATAAAAGTTGCGTCATATATATTTATTATTAGCATATTTATAATTCTTTACTTTATGTAAATTACAAAATGAAAAATTTTATTCAATTCTAAGTGTATAATTACAATTATGACTTCATTATTAAACTTGGGATGGTGACCCGGAGCACAACAAAGTTTTAATTAAAAAGTTATTAATTACTTTATACATTTCATTTGTATTTTGTTAAATTCCGCGGAAATTTGGATGGCCCTTACATTATAAGGTTGACAAAAATTATAATGTCAAACCTGTAAAATTTGAACGTCCAAAGTTTCGAAATGGCAGAGAAGTTGAGGTAAGAGTTTATTGAGATAGTTTCGTCACTGTTCGAAAAAGGGACGTTTTCGGAAAAGGTGGAGCAGATAGTAGTGATAAAATTGTGTGTAGACATCGGAAAAACACCAACAGGTACCCATAAATTCCTTAAACAGTCGGGAAATCATAGTAAAGTAATCTATTCTTTAGTGTTTAAGGAGGCTGGGGGGTCAACAAATTAACCACAAACTAACCACCAGATTTAACTTAATTTTTTAGATATGATATCTTAAGCTGTCAACTATCATTTGGCAGAGAAAAATTTCAAAAATTTTAGTTTTAAAATTTGATCATTTTCTATATCTTCATATGGAGCTCTTCTTCTAAAGGAGATCAATATAGTCTAAAAATGGCCACAACCCCCCAGCCTCTTTAAGTGGAACAGAAAATTTTCGGATGAAAGAGACTGTTTACTGGATGACAGTCATGAAGGAAGACCATCGTTTCGAGATTGTAGTGCTGTAAAAAAAAAATGAAGTTCGTAACGTGACTTTGCCGTATTTCCGTACATACGGTCGTTTTACGCGGACAGAGGTTTGATGATTTGCAGGATCTGAGACAGGAAGTTGTTAAATGTTATTTCATGTATGAAACCAGAATAGTTTGTGCACATTTTTGATGACTGGTTGAAACGACATAAGAAATGTGTTGAGTGAAACGGTGACTGAGTTGAGAAAATTTAAATGTATTTAGCATTTGACGTCGAGTAAAGGCAAGGATTTTCGTTTTACTGCTCCGGGTATGAGTGTGTATCTTTTTGTATCTGATAAAATATAACTATTTGTGCTTTGTTTGTGATTAAAACTTGCATAATAATAAACTGAAACATCAATTTAATGAAAATAATAGTTTCATATATTTTATCAATGTTTGTCAGCAAATATCAATGTTGTCCACGAACTTTACGGACAACCCTCGTATTTTTCGATTTATTTATTTTCGTATGTCTTCGCAAAATTAACATTCATGCATATTTTGATATACCAGCCTTTCAAAAAAGAAGTGGTAGTATTTGTAGTGTTGATGTTTTCCTCTCTTAGTGTACAAGGGCATTCCGTTGTTGGACATGGAGTCGGGGACACTGGAATTAAATGATTGTACATAAATGTGTGGGTATTATTTATTCTCTGCTTTTTAAATGTTGCAAAATTCTGTGTACTCTGTAACATATTGGAATTGTTATTATTTGAATTTACACATAACCTGTTTTGCCGTGTCCCTTTAGCTCATAGAAAGGTAATTAAAATATTACGTACTATCAAAGCTCTTATATGTATATTACCGTTTATTGCAGCAAATTCGGTGCATCTTGAACACATAAAATCAAATCCATCATGTTCACCATTTTTCTTACAATCTGTGAAATATAAACCAATTTAACTTTATCAAAATTCATTTAGGTATATATGACATGTAAAACTGTAAAAGCAGCTTATTTTTTCATGAATTAATTAATGAAGCTGTCGATTGAATTCTTACCTACACATAAATCTGTGAATGAAGTCAAAAAGATGATTTTTCTTTCACATGTAAACGATTGCGTTCCTGCAATATATAAAGGGAAGAAATTAGTTTACAGTATTGTAGTAATAAAAAGGAACAGATTGGTATTCAATAGATCGAATATTTACCTTCTTTTTCTTTGAATTTTATGCATTTCTTACAAATTTGAGAGACGTCAACATCCATACATTCTGTGAAGGAATTTCATTTGTTTATGTTATCAATTATTTCATATACGATTTAAAGAACAATAACTGTTTAATGAAAGTTCAAAATATTAAAGTATGTTACCTGAACAAATATCTGTATAAATCGTTTCAGATAAAATCAAAGTTCTCAAAAGTAGTACGAATGTTACTGAAAGGAAAGTTACACGAAAATTAAGCCTGATAAACCTTTTCATTCTTACAGAGTTTGCGTCTACTCTACATTTCTCTATCCGTCTCTCACACTATGAATTTTTCAATTTAAAACGCAGCAAAAATTATTTCTGAATATTTTTTACCATATCATGCCTTAAAATACAGTACCAACCAGACCCAACCTGACACCTAAGCAGTCCCAGAAAGCAGTCACTGCTCTGGGACCGCTGTGGGACTGCTCTAAAAAGCAGACCCAACAGTCCCAGCAGTCCCCAGGACTGCTTTCTGGGACTGCTTTGTTCACTCATGCGTGAAAGAGGTTCTGAGTGACATGATAGCTCCGCCCCTTGTGTATTCTGAATTTGCAGTCTCCCTGTTGTTGTTTTTGTTTACTTTAAGCAGAGTGGTGTTTAAGATAAAAAATAAAAGAACAAGGATTTCTTAAAAAATTTTAGCAAGTAGATATATATATATATATATATATATATATATATATATATATATATATATATATATATATATATATATATATATATATATATATATATATATATATATATACACATACATGGATTTACTATATGTATTCAGGGCTCTAAATTTACACAATTGTAGTCTAGACTTAATTTTTAAAAATGAAAGTAATTAAAAAGGGAAGTCAGGAGATGATTTTTATCCCTTAAATTAAACTTTAATACAAGTGTTTGAAACAAAATTATCTAGGCTTATTTAATTAACTAATGCTATCAAATTATGTACTCAAAGTTTGCATTAGCACTATTTAAAAAAAAACAAACAAACATGTTATTACAGTAAGATATAGTACTGTGCTGGATTTTTTTTAATTGATAAAAGCTAAAACCATCCTAAAAAAAAGCGCATTCCATGCTATCCATGCTATTTTTTACCGCCCTCAAATAAAACCTAATAATTTTTATTAAATGACCATGAAAATTATTCTACCATTCTTTCGTTATATAAACAATGTGAACAAGTATTTGGGGATTTATTTTTGAATTAGTTTTTAATTTATAAACAAGTAATTAAAAAGGTACATTTATTTAAAAAAAATAAACATTTGAAAATATCGGGAATTGTGTGTTGTCAAGACTTGAGGTTTCAATCGCCTTTGGGCATGATTATCAGAAAGTCAATGAATGGCATCAGCGTTACACATCGCTGAACACGCTGGTCACAATGACACTATTTTCAATCTATGAACTGCAAAAAATCTTTGTTTCAATAAATGTGTATAGATTTATTTCGAGGTTAATTAATTTAAAGCATAATCTGAGGGTTCCATTCTCGTGTTTTGCAGATGTACACTCGAACGTTTATATAATAAAACACTTAAAACTGAGTGTTATTGTTTTCTGTTACATAGAGAAGCTAACGATAATCAATTTGGCAAGTCAATGAAAATAGTCATGACTGAAATATAATACTCGGCAAAATTTTACAAAGAATTTTTCAAAAGCCCCAGAAATTTCCAGTAAGAAAAAAGCAGTCAGAATATAGTATGGGAATCGGCCTTGCTCTATAATTATAAAATCTATTTAAACTAATTCTGATAGAAAAAAATAATTAAATTTAATTTTTAATAAAAATAAATAAATATGGAAACAAATATCAATCACAGAAAATAAAGAAATTGATTTATTTTGGTGAAAAATTAATATACCACATAATTTTGTTTAAATATTCATGTTATTAGTTGGAGTGAACACCTTCTTTGTTCAATATTTAGTATTTGTTTCTATACGCGTACTGTGATTTCTGAACAGTTCAGAAATGACTGTCACACAAAAATTGTAAATATTTATTGTTACTGCTCAGAAAGAAATGCATCATCAATTTCCATTATCTTTTATAGTTACATTGTTTATTGGTAATCTCATTTCTGAGTAAGCTCCGCCCATTAAATTAATAAACCCCGCCCACTGGGACTGCTGGGACTGCTTTCTGGGACCGCTGGGACTGCTTTTCGGGACCGCTGGGACTGCTGGGACCGCTGTGGGACTACTGTGGGACTGCTCTGGGACCGCTCTGGGACTGCTTTGTGTCAGGTTGGGTCTGGTTGGTACTGTACGTATTAAACTTTGTTGTTTCACATTCTAATACCAGAAGGTCGAGAAAGTTGGATATGGTGTGGATTAAAAATTATTTGAACCACGTTTTCAATTGTCACGGTAGCCTATATTGTGGTAGAGAGTGATGAGGAGGCCGGGGTTTGATTTTCGTTCATCATTTTGATGTATTTTTCAAGTGATTTTAGACCTGACTGGATGTTACATGTGGGATGCTTCTCTCTTTGGGGTTACCAAATTCTAAAAGATGTCTATTTCCAACTATTTCCAAGTGATCATTAGCTTTACAAGTACTAGCTTTGCATCGTTTTTGTATCTGGAATGCATTAACGCTTTCGATGCTTCTTTTGACGTTTATTGTGTAGATGCAGATTCACTTTCAATTTTTAAGGGAAACATGCTTCTCATAATTTAAAAATTTTTGTGCTATATATAAATATTTTTACTATTTAAAGGTAAATGGAATACGTATACGTTGAATGACTGAAAATTATTCAATCAACATTTTTTTGAAAAAAATATAGTTTTATGACTTTAAAAAAATGATTTTTAATCAAAATAATTAATGACGTTATTTTACCAATTAATTAAAGTCTGTAAAGAAAAACTAGTTTTCAATGTCATTTTTGGAATAGAAGAGGCCAATCAAAAATGCATCAAACTGCTTATCCTTTGACAGATAACTACAGAGGTATTTATAAACAGAAGATTTAAAAAAAAAACGTTCATCAAAAGGATAAGTGGTATACGTAAAAATGCTTTTAAGTTATTACTTGAATTTAGGACAGCTATTTTTCGATAACAGGAATGAAACGGAAATTTGACATTCTTTCAAATAGTTTCTTGGTAGTATATTAATAAGATTAAATATTAGAACATCATTTGTTAGGATGCTATTTTTTCAATAAAAATGGAACTCGTAAATCTACTTACCTTGTTATTGATCATTTGCAATATTATTTTGTTTAAAAAACACTGTGATTGTACACACAAGTACTCCGAAGTTGACATTAAAAAGATGCTTGAGTTTCTGATTGACAATATCTATTTTTTGTATTCATATGAAGCAGAATTTGTCCAAAATCTTATATGGGATAAGAAGAAAACACTTGCTGGTACCTTCAACTCGACATTTAGATATATCGACGACGTATTGTCAATTAACAATTGTTATTTCCATTCTTATGTCGATACGATATATCCCCGTGAGCTTGAGATAAAAGATACTACAGCGTCTGACACATCTGTTTCATATTTGGATATTTTATTCGGAAAGGACGTTAATGGTAATCTAACAACCAAGCTTTATGATAAACGTGATGACTTTAACTTTTCAATAGTCAACTTCCCTTACTTATGCAGTAATACAGCTTCATCACCCGCATACGGGGTTTATATCTCTCAGTTGATTCGATAAAATAGGAGCAGAGCAAACACGGACCTCCAAAACATCCGAGGTGGGATCAGGTGCCATGGAGGAGTGAGCTTCCCCTGCCGACCGGTCACACCCGCCGTGTGCTACTTGTCATGATCGGGAAATAACGGAAAAAATCCGTCGACAATTCAGTGTGTAAATAATGGCCTGACAATTAGTATGAAAAACGTCAGTCAGCATTTGACTCAATGATAAATTGTATTTGCCGACAAGGTCATTGTATCGACCATAGAACTTACGAAATGATAACTTTAAACGAGGCTACTGATATTCTTGTTTCATCAACTTGTTTGTCAATAATTTACCTCGTTTAAGAAATTGTACATACGTAGAGCTTGCCCTTGCGTATCGAATCAACTGAGAGATATAAACCCCGTTTGCAGATAAATAATAAGCAAGTAATAAATCGATCCTTGGACAGGACTGTTTTCTTTGTAGTGGTTTAAAGTCGTGGGTAAGGGTGATCAACAAATTCCACGAACATTGGTCCCCGATGCAATGATGATTCCATATATAGTATGATTATTATGAATCTACCAAAATGATCATTGAGGGAATGTTTCCTTTTCCTTGGACACCAGGACTTTTTCTCAGACAAAGACCAAATTATTTGTTTTATGCCAAAAACATATACTTGCTAGGATACATCAAATTAAATTGCACATATTATCTCTTAAAAGAAAAATAGTAGAATTTGCGTGATATTTAAACACATAAACTTGAAAATTATGTACATGTAAGTTCTTTAAAATGCATAAAAATATATGCCCTTACAAAATTGAAGCATTTAGTAGAAGACCTTGTATATAAAACAAAAAGGTGAAGATAGCAAATCGTGATTTATCTCATACACATCAACTTTGTATTTTAGGTCTTCAAAAAGGAAAACGATGACCTTTTATCTACGTTTCAGATCTTTTTGTGTCCACTAGCCAGTGGATACAACGTAAATATTGTATTAAAACAATATCTCTTATTTCATATGATTTGTAACTATTGCGTTCATTTCGTGTACATGAATTACTTTAATCAACCAAACCTTTTACTTGCATTAGAAACTAAACTAGTTTTTTTTAAAAGAAAACACTTCAAAATGAAGTAATTAAAGAGTGTCGACCTAGAAAAGATTGTTTACTTCCTTATCGTTGATATGTAGTGCTGTGTATCTTTTTTCACATTTTATATGTATAATATTCATCGCATTAACTTTTACAGTGGAAAATCGTTAACCCGAACGCCAAAAAATCAGCACGCTTCACTTTCTGGAAAAAGTATTTTGGTAACAGAATTAACAATAAAAATTTGATATGAACACATTAAAAGATATGTTTCAGTAATTCTGACTCCTCCATGGCACCTGATCCCACCTCTGTTTTCAGAGGTCCATATTTCCTATGCTCACAATTTGTATTGCTTAAATAGACTTGTTGAGCTTGATCACCGTTCGTTGTCTTCACATTTCATTAACCCGGACGATTTGCTTGAGATACAAGTGTCTGGATTTACGAAGCTTGAATGTATCTTATACCGTAACTATATTTATCATATCTGCATTATTTTTTCTCAATATAAAATGTATTCCATAAAACTTTTTTCTCTCAAAATGCACTATTCCCCCACCATCTGAGGACTACTCCTTGTAAAATCAGAACTACTGTCAGGGACTACTTCCTCATTAATATTCATTATTATTACGATTTCAACAGTGAAATACTGTGATTTTTTTATTGAATAAAAGTGATATTTTCTCAGAGTGTGAAAGGATACCAAAGTGATATTCTGTCAAAGTGTGAAAGGATATCAAAGTAAGTAAACAGTAATTTCTGGTCTGTAGTAAGATAGAGATAGTAACTAAACCATCTTGATAGAGACTAAAACTGCCAATATCTTCCCAAATATGTTGCTAAAATTCATATGCATGTTACATTTTTTCAATCTCACAACAACTAGGCTATGACGTCTCAACTGCTCTGCTATGGCGTCACAGTCTATGTCACTGTGTTAAGAAAAGACAGAGGCAAATAGAAAATCAGAAAAAATGTAATAAACAGAATTTCAATGTTTAGTAGTTGGATATGGAATTCATTTTCCTCGTGAGACATGATTTTTTATATTTTCACTCGTGCTTCGAACTTGTGAAAATATATATATATATATATATATATATATATATATATATATATATATATATATATATATATATATATATATATATATATATATATATATATATATATATATATATATATATATATATAAAACCTGTCCCACTCGTTAATAAATTCAATATCCAACAACAAAACATTGAGTATCCTCTCTATATTTTGTTAACCATTCTGAATGTTCAGAGGAAAGAGCGTTCAAACAATATCGAGATTTTGACGTACTATGACTTCAAAACATTTCCCTTTCCGCAGATAGAATAATAATGGAATGGTTGCAAAATGACGATCACGATATTCCATCAAATAATTTTGAAAGTAATTTAATGTAGCATTACCATTCCCCTCAATATTTATTTATTAGTAATTTCATAAAATTTCAGTTAACTGTGTTTATTTGAATGACTCTATATTGTCTATAAGTAACGTTTGAGTATATGCTTTCATAAATATATATACTCTCTTTAGATTGTTTCGTTTTTAATATAAGAGTGGTTATCGGGAAATAGCAAATTTTTGGTCCCCTCTGTAGGAAACTATTTCCTTCCTCGGGTATTCATTAAATTGTTACTCCCCCATACCCATTTCATAGCTTATGAAATTACTTCAACCTTAACTCTTTGGGTAGAATTGGACTAAAGTCTTTTCACTCCTATTTCAAATCTTTAAAAAGGTGAAGATAACGAACTGTGATCAATTTCATAAATCCTGTAAAAAATAAAAAGTGTAAACAGGTCAAACGTAGGGAAAATCGGGGGAAAAAACAGAAGAGGATTAAGAGTCAAATTGAAGGACTGGAAAGATATTCATTTTGATTTATAGGTTCTTATTCACTTCATATAATTTTATCAAGCAATAGAAAGTTTAATACATGGATCAGGTGTATTTATATTCAGGTTTATCACTAGAGATGGAGCAGGTAATATACAAGTATACTTATAGAATTATTTTTCATATAAATTTAAATTCTTCATTACATGTATTTAAACATGTAATAATAATATCATAATGGAGTGCTTAATATAAGTATATTGTTGAGAACCGATTTTTAATTTAGGTTATAAATGATCGCTTTTGAGTATATTAAATATAATTTTTAAAAATCTTACCTTGTGTTTTGGTCTTATTCATATCGCATGTTAATAAGGCTTTTCTTGTTAAAATTCCTTATACACGCGATTTATATGAAAACAGGGAAGTTTAATTTTTCAATTTTGTAACTATGTACAAGTCCTGCTTTCTCACATCTTGTTTTGTTAAATATACAGTAAGCAGTAACGATCACTATGTAAATACTGTATACAGGGAAATGTTTGCCCCCGTTTTATTTTCTCCCCTTTCGCCCTCGTCGGAAATGAGCGAATTTGAAATTAGGCGAATTCAAAGTAAACAGTATTATATCATTCTTCTTTTAAAAAAAAAAGAAAAAAAGAAACTGTTTCTGGGCGAATTTAAAACGGGGCAAATTGTTTGCAAATGTGAAAAGGTGAAAATACGAGGGTTGTCCCAAAATGTCGTAGACAATGGTTATAACTTTGTAAACATTCAACCAATACTAACAAAATTTTGCATAGCCATAACTTATTCAATGTTCCTTAAAATTCTGAAATATATAACTTTCATTGTAAAGATATAATGACAATTTATAAGAAGGGTGATATGGTCTATCGGTCTATAAAATCCAAAATAATTTACTTATGTAACTATTCCAATTGCATTTGGTTCTCTGGTAGTATGTAAAATATCAAACTCAAATTTAAGCAATGAAATCAGAAACAAAATCTGAATGATATATCAAATTTTCAATTAAATAGGATCAAAGCCATAGGATTGGTGGAGTAATTTTCTAAGTGATGTTGGTATTGTTTGCTGCAAATGACGTCGTCAAACGCACTGGATTTTAAATGCGGTTTGTCCACTTCAGAGATGGAAAAAAGAATACAGAAGTGACATTACACACTAGAGAAGTTGTTTCTAAATGGTATGAAAGTCATTGATAGATTTTACTTTCGTATCGAAAATAGTAACGCATATAAGAAGTAGAGCACTGTTTGTTAAAATCAGGCGGTGAGGAATGTTATTGGCCACGATCGACGTCACATTTTGTGGTTTTCTGCTACCTACTATGTAGGGCGACCTTTCGTCTAAATTTAGATTGAAATTTGAAAAAAAAAAGACTATAGACAGTAGTAATTTTTAATGAGTCCGTCAGACAAGAGTGTTTTTTTATCCTTCAAAGAATAATTGGATGCTTAAGAGACGCGAGTTAAGCACACAGAACAGTACTTAAAAAAATGATCATGACGTTATAAGAGACGCGTAAATTATGTTTGATTTCGTGCGCCGATGTTCACTTACATGCTTCTTTCATTTTCACATTTTTTTTTTCTTATTAAGTGTGTTATCATCATGAAACTTGAAATTCATGATCATAAAATGTTGCTTTATATGTGACAAGAAAAGAAATTTAATTTAGCAAAGAGAAACTAAATTATTTTCCCAGACTACGACTTTTTGGGACAACCCTCGTAACACGGGGCGAAAATAACCATGTATATAGTTATATTTTCATTTAACTTTATTTTTATCAGCTAACCAATATTGAAGGACCCACAATATCTACCTTGTTGCAGGTATAAAACAATATGACAGTTCTGTCGTTTATTTTCGTCAAAGATTATGCAAAAATTACAAGTGGTACACAATGTTTTGATGATGTTTTTGTAATTTATGTAAAGTAAGATTTCAGTTGAAACATTAGATACACATCTTTATTGCTGTGTGTGAGAGGTTCTATGTGTTTGTTTTTTTCCCCGTAGTGTGCCCATCTTTGACTTTTTTCTGATAAAAACGCATTTTTGTTGAAGTGTTGTTGTAGGAGAGCATACGCACGTAAAATGTTTAAAGAATGAAAGTTGTGTTTATGTGATCTTCAACCTTCTTTCACAAGATATCAAGAAGTGTGTTATATGATAAAGTAAAATGATTTTCCTGAGATTGTCTTAATGTTTATTTTTTTTCATAGCAAACCTTTGCTAAGTATACTTAGACAACACAAAGACAATAATTTTTGACATAGAATGTTTATTAATGAGAGTTACAACCTTATCTAATACCATACATTGATTAATTCTGTATACGAATCAAATATGTACAACAAAGTCAACAGGTTAATCATTGACAGGTTTCTAGACTGTTTTTAATAGTTTAAAAATGGTTAAATAATTTGTAAAACTGTTTGAGGATAGAAAATCCATTTGCAAGGAAATCTAAGGGAAAACCCTTAAAACGGAAGGAAAAGCAATAAAATCCTAATTCACATCTCAGATGTTTGGCGTCCATCCAGTCACGGAAAGAAAATCAAGAGAGAGCGAAAGGAAAAGAATATGAGATAAAGAAAAGATGGAGAGAAGATACATCTAGTAAAAAGGAAATAAAGATATTTAAACGGAAGGATAAATACAAGTATAAGCAAAATACTTAATGTAATATTTCATTTCTGTCTTCCATGTAATCTTAGAAAAAAAATCAAGATTGGGGATGGGGAAGGATGAATGAAGGGGGGAAAGATGGTTTAAAAAATCAAGGTAAAGATGTTTTAACGCGGCAGAAATAGTTACCAATTGCAATAGCCAGATCGCGACTCCATTTAAAAAGTTGTAATGATGTCAATGTAACAAATTGCATGAAAATACGCAAATGTCAAATTTTATTACAAACTGATATTATGCTAAAAAATTAATGGCTACACGGCAGTGGTTCTGAATCCTTTTTCTGCATTAAATATGTTCCCATTTAACCTTGATTCTGGGAATGTACGGAGAGCTACTTGCACCTCTTAAAAATACATATAATCCATTTCAATTTTTCTGAAGTCTTCTAACCTTAGATGAGCAATTGTTTCAAGTCTATATCATCTATAAACAAATAAACAATATCATGGTAAAATGCACGAGACTAGGCTTGAAATGCAAAATTAAAAAATAGAATATCAAATTAAGACTGATAAATAAATATATTCAAATAAAATTTTGTCCAAATACGACTTTTCGGTCGCTCTAAAAGCTTGATTAAGGCAAGAATAGTTGATTAACATCTTTTAAACTACCTGGACTAAACTTCTTTCAGTTGATTTGCATGACCAGCGTGTGCATACGATAAATAACCTGCGACCTATTCCTGGTGCCGGACACTTCTGTGCCTGAATTTACTTACATTTTTCTCTCCATTGTATCCGGTAATAGTTCGTGATAGGGAGGCCTGGGTTCGATTCTCGTTTCCCGCGTCGTGTCAAACCTAAGACGTAAACTTACATGTAAGTAGTGACTGTTCCTTAACCAAGCGCCCTACAATAGATATGAAAGTCACGGGTCGTTCGGTTGAGTCCTTGAAAATCGAGGTCCCGTGTCACGGTAGGTGTTGGGACGATAAAGAACCCATCACTGCTCAATGGTCCTAAGTTCCGAGTATAGGTCTAAAATTGAAGCCCTTCACCCGTATATGGTGACGTCTTTATATGAGCGCAAAATTCTCGAATTGGACATTAAACAAAACACATTTAATAAATCAACCAATCTGTACACTTTACGTTCCCAATGTAATTGCTTCTTTTTATGATGCTTTTTTTAAAATCTATTAATTTCCCATCACAATGGTCAATTTATTAATTTTTACAATTTCCATGATGGCTTTCTGAGAAATATTCGAGTGTTAATTTAAAAATGAGTTTAATTTTCAAAAATTCATGAGGACATGAACAACGACGCTTCTTGCCGACATATTCATGTTCAGCGTTACATTATTTGTCTGATTATTTTATTATTTCAATGATCATTTCTGAAACAATATAGTTTCGGTCACTAAAATCTTTACGTCAAGTAAGGTGATATGACGTGACAATGGGGATATTCTTGCTCATTCACGGTAGTTCATGTGAAAATGAACTTTCTCAATTTGCAAAGAATATACGGGGGGATATTTAGAAATGTAAATATTTTTTTAATAAAATGCAACGTCAGATATTATAAAAGTTTTTTATTGTTATAATTTAATCAGACTTTATCATCTTCAAGAAGACTAAAAAGGCAAATGCTATAAGTACTCATAGAAATTTGATCCCTGGTGAGCCAAAATATCTCAAAATATGTGTAATCTCTATACTCTATAGACATTGAATCTGTCCTTTCCTACGTCGCTACTTTACAAGACTCAAGAGTCAATTGATACACAGTAAATGATTGATTTTTTACGATATACAGGTATATACTAAAACCTACCCAAGTTATATTTTTTTCTGTAATAAATTTAAAAATTAGATTTAAAATAGTATAAGCATACTGTATAAAGCATAAGCGCTCATACAAACATCTTTTCAACAAATTTAAAGTGGATGAAATGTTTATATACATGTAGAAATAAAAACATCATAAATAAGAATATCTGCGACATATGCATTGATAATTTAAATGAACCAATATGTTTATCATTATTTTAAAACATAAGAGATTATAACTGAAGTTTCATCGGTTTTTTGTGATGCTTTTTTTCATTGTATTTTATCAAGCACGAAGTATTCATCTGCTGATTGTCTCTCGGTATCAACTATGGACTTATTTTCCTCTAAATTTTTATCATTTTCACCATTATTCACAGTCACAGTGCCGTATCCATCAGCTGGTGTTGATACTCCTGGTCTGGCGTGATCGTAGTACTCACTTCTGTCCACTGTCTCTAAATCTGTTTCATTCAACTGGTTGTACACACCATCATTATTATCAGGGATATTTTCATTCATCCAGAAGGGAGGTTTGTGAGATACTCGTGCAGAATCTAGCTGAAAGATATATATGAAAATACTAAGTAGAATAAATTTATGTGGAAAAATGCTGCAAGTTCCTTTTTTATGTTGCGACATAAATCTACATATTTTAATGTAAAATTTGCTCATTTCAGTTCTTCTAGGTAGAGAAATCTAAGAACTGTTTTTATTTTTTATCTTCCGTCGGTCGCTTTTTGGATCAAGTGTAAGAGATGATTCCCTAGAAATGATAAAATATGCAAATAATTTTTCAAAGAAGCCGAATCAAAACCCTGTATTTACATCATAGACCTTTGCTTGCAAGCCATATTCGTTTTTAACCTACATATGTAGGTATATATTTAGAGTATGTATTAATTTTGATCTTATTTACTTCATGTATGCAGTCCAAACTAATCAGAAATGGTTTCATGGCAACGAAACATGTATTTTTAGGTGTGCCTTTTGGCCCAATGTCTCCCATACGTAAGTAACTTGTATGCTCCTCCTCTCTATTATGAAATGTATTAAGAATTTGCAACTTTATTTGACTTGGTTTAGGAAAATCTAGAAAAACCGTTGTTGAAAACACTGAAGAATGTTTTGAATCTTTTCTTTCCATTATAATAGCTAGTAACGATACATGTATCATACTCAGATATATTATGGTAATTAAAATCCTCTAATGGTTGGTATTCTTGAGTGGTAATAAGCAATCAAGAAGAAAAGTTTCTTGATGAAAGCAATTGAATCCATGGGGGGACTGGCCCCCAACTTTTTCTGAGTATAGTATATTGATAGGGTAAATTTTCCTTTTTATCCCCCCCCCCCTACCTGAAGGTTGAACACTTGCAAATTCCAGGATTTGGACAGTAAATAAGGGTTTTTTCGCTTGTCAGATAGTTTTGGGAAGCCTCACCCTCCCCACTTTTGAAATCGCTGCTATGGGCCTGTTCACAGAATATTTCACCAGTAAATATGTTTGTTTTTATATTTGATAGCGATGAATAAGATTACCCTGTCTTAAAACTTCTTTTGGGGCAAAACTGCTAATGCGTTCAGTGGTTATACTGTTCATAGCTACAAATCATTTTCGGCCAGAAATGCTTACAAACAAAACATCTCTCTTTTAAAAACTTGTCTAGTTATTTTAAAATACTTTTATACTGTAACTGTGCATTTATTTATTTTTTTTTATCATCAAAATGCAATCAGAGTTTTAAGATACACACAAACAGAACAAATTACATATATAAACATTTTGGAGTACCCAAAATTTTAAAAAAAAAATCGTTGATCCTCAACTGACTAGTACATAAATGCCTTTATGTACAGATGTTAAACATTTGTCGAGATTTTGTTTTTGATTACATAATTCCAATAAATTATATTTCAATTGATATTTTCACTTATTTCCTTTTTTTGTAACTGAATTGTCAAATTTTTTCAAACAATGTAAATCTAAATGTTTTTCTTTGATTTTATTTTTTTGGTGCATATAACATACTATAAGTAATTCGGTTAACAAACACATATACGTATATTGATACAGCCAAATCTCACAATATACATGTAATATAATGAACCAACTCAAAAGAAAATGCATCCCACTGATTTCACTGATTAAGGGTCCTCCCATAAATTCTTCACGTACTTTTGGACGATATATCGTGTTCAGTACTGTATATGTACATGTAGAATAAGTATATGAGAATTATCAAATCACTGATAAAGAAAACCAATGAGTAATTTTATTTTTATACTTTAAATAGATAAACATTCAGGAAACTGTTCTATTTAAGACAACTATGAGATTGCTCATCTAAAGTACAGTCTTTAAAACTTCAAAATTCATCAAGTTATTTAGGTACTGAGAAAGAATCGACTTTAAGTTTTAAGAATTTTATTTTTGAAAAAAGACAGTAATCAGAATTTGAGAATTATCAGGTTTAGATGACGGACATTAATATGCAGTTTTCTTATGACAAAATACATGTTAATATGTTGTGGTTACAAAAGAAGAGTTGATGGCGGTACACGTGTATATTGTTCTCAGACTAGATTCCCTGATTAATTTGTCAATGTTTTGTTTCAATTGTATGTTCTCATATTTATAAAAACACTTTCTACCGAGAGCTCTATCAATAAAGATCTATTTGTGTTAAATCGGACTGCTTCCATTTTTTTCTAATTAGATATTCCTGTAGAAGCCGATTAGCAGTTACAGCACTCCAAGAGTTAATTCTCTGAATTAATCATTGAGAATCATTAAGGAATTTATTCCAGTGTGCAAATTTAATGTGTGAAAAATGTATTCTACTTATTTACTTAGACTATCATATACTTTTATCCAATTCTTATAAGTATAAAGTTACTGTGCTTTAGGTATTTAAGTTTAGGTCTACCTTTCCCTGTTCAATGTCGCTGTACATCTCACTACTACCTTTGCTACTCTCCTGATCCATCCGCTTTGAAAGACGAGTATCCGTGTTCATTCGATTTTGGTTTTGCTGAACACTTGCAATTGATTCTGGTTTCCTAATTAAAAAATAAATCTTTATAAACAACAACTAAACAACAAAAACTAAAACAAAAGTAATACTTTGAACAAATTAAAACAAAAGTAATACTTTAAACATTTTTTTTTTTTGTCATTGAACTTAATCAATACTATAACGATGAGATGAAGCTTGAGTTGCAGTATTGAGAGAGCCCATTTGGGAGGTGAAAATCCCAGCATGTTTTCTTGACATTTCTACCTACACATTTTTTTTCTTTTTTATTGATACCACTTAGAAATGGTGCTGATGGTACGTTTATCTTATTGACCTGTGTCACCTTCCCTTTGATTGTGTAAAGTGGCAGTGCATGCTAACAAAAAAGGACAGAATCTATTCCCTATCTAAGTCACATCATGTTTGTTGTAGACTGTTCCATGGCAAAAATTATTCAATTTACTTGAATCAAGAAGTTTTGGATTTTCGATCCGACTCTGTCTTTAAAGAGATTACAAAAACGTTAAGCTTATATCTGAAATCTTTTTTAACAACATACATTTCGTTTATAATTATATATTCATAAATACAGGGTGTAGGTGGGTGGGAATTTTTTAACACAATATAAAAAATATATAAATTTACAATTTGAGATGCAAGATACGCCTGTTCTTCTTCGTTCTTCAAAGGAAAAGGAAGTATACCTAGGATTCGACTAAAATACCCAAAGTTGAAAAATCGGGGAAATGTTAATGACCCGATAACCCCAAATTTGGGGCTCTCTAATAACGTGATTTAATTTTCAGCAATTAAATCGAATTATTATAGAACACCACACAGATCTAAATTTTTTATGTTTAATGGCGAAAATGGCCGTTGCAGCACCACAATTTTCAGTTATCAGCAATTACAATCATTTACTAGTCACAATCGTAACCAAGGCTACCGACCCAAGTACATTGGGCGATTTTGGCAACCCAAATGGTCAATACATGTAAATGATAATACACAAGAAATAGGCAAAAATAGAAATGAATATGAAATAGGCAAATATACAAAAGAAGCTGTTAAACAACGTACTGGCAAATAATACATTGCAAATATTTCATCCAGTCTGACACAAATAAGCAAATTGAATTTCACAAATATTGAAAAATAATTATGTAAAGTTGAAGCGAACCCTGGGAATAGATGCTCACTAAATATAACCTATTTAAGTTCAGCTAAAGATTGCGCGAAATGGACACAATGTATTCACCGCCACAATGGCTGTAGCTGAACGCTTCTGATTAAAAAAGCGCCCCAAAAGAAAAGGCGAATGCACACAAATTAAACATAAAAATATTAAAACAAATGAGCATAAACAATCATATAAACTACAACAGTGTCTATTTAAGTGTGATTTACATTACTTAGTCATGGAAATAGAGTGCCATGGCCATTTTTAAGAAGGAAAAACTCCCTTCCCTGACATCATAAAATTGTGCAAAGTTTTTCTCAAAGTTTCAACAAAGATCTGATTGCCTTGCTCTGACAAATGCATCCCATCCTCTTTAAATAAAGTATGATCAACTGAAGTGAACTCTGGGTACCGAATATATCCCTCTTGATGAGCCAGAAGTTTCGTCGCAACATAGCTATTAACTCGAACCCTTGCTTTATTAAGAGCATGGTTGTCCCTAGCATCACGCCAATTCAATCTAGGTAATACATAAGACCAAATAATTTTGGTGTTTGCTAACAGTACCGAAAGTGAATCTAAAGAATTATTTATGCTATGACAAAAACACATGATAGAATTTGACCAATGTCATTGCCACCGCAATGTAGAACCAGAAATTGTGGGGGATCTGCATACCTTAACATTAATTTGATTTTAGGGAGGAGATGTCGCCGTCTCATGCCGCCTTTTCCCTGCCACCAGATATTAGCCTTCACTGCGGATAACCCAAGATTGGACCCCCATTTTTTCTAGCATGACCAAAAGCATGCCATATTATTGATGATCCAACAATCCATATTCTTACACCTTCTGAAATATATGTAAACAAAAATGAATATAATAAAAATTAAAATTTTGCAGACTCGTATGAAAAAAAAACTATCAGGCTATTCTGCTTGAGGTGCTAACAGTACCACAACTAATTGAGTCCCTAACCATCAATCAAATTTGAGGTTGGTATTTTTATATATCTCTTATATGCTTTAGATCTTCATCGTCCCGATTCTTGAATTTGATCATCTGACATGCCATTAATTGAAGCTGTTGTGGCACCACCTATCCTAAAGGAATGCGACTTGTACTTATTATTGTCTACCCCAATACATGACAACGACTTCTTCAAAATGGCATTAAATTGATAATGGTGACCTGTCAAAATGACAAAAAGGGCCTTCAGTTATGGCACGTTGAACTGAATATTGTTTCAACAGCTTGAATGGACAGATCTTTCCTTCAACTGCAGGTAGAACCAAAACAACCCCCTTTCCAAACCGATCAGTTTTAGAATGAGACAAATCAGTTTTTACATCTGAATTGTCCTGAGAGAATTGGATGCTTGCCGCATCCAAGGCATGAGAACTACTGCTTTTCTTACTATCTAACACCAACTCACAAATCCAAAAAAGGCTAAAAACGAGCAAGAAAAAACGCGGAAAACAATGAAGTTTCATAAGATGATTTACAAACAATTGGGAGATCATTCAATATCTTTCCCAACAATTCTGGTGTAATGGGCAATCTAGCATCCACTGAACTTTGCAATCTTGACATACCTGGCACCATATTTTTGATAAAGATTTGGGTGGGGTCCCGGGTACCATTAAATTTACATTTAAAGCTTATATCTGACAGATAGGTCCTTACAGATGCAGATGACAGTCCCTTTAATGAACAACTAGCTACAAATTCTAATATCTGTTTTTCATCAGGAGGCCAAAAACGGACGTAACCCACAAGATAACCTGAAACAATCAAATTCAACTAAACCTGTTTGATAAGCAAGTCTTGTATTTGGTGAAATTGAACTCTGAACTAATCTGTCAAATTCAGTCTGGAGATGACGGTTTGAAAGGAATCTGAAATTAATGTTGGCTCCAAGACCGCCTGAGGTGCAAGTGACCGAAAGCGCTGAAACTGACAACGAGAAAAAGCATCAGCAACTTGATTATGAACACCTGAAATATGACAAGACTTGAACTGGATATTGTTTGACATGGAATGAAGGGGGCGAAATAAGCACATAACATGCTTAGATTTTGAAGATGTTTTGTTCAAAATTGTTACTAAGTCCTCATTGTCCACCTAGAAAACTATTTTTCTGCTGAATAATTGACTCCCCAAGCATGACTTGCAAAGACAATTGGAATAAGTTCAAGAAATGCGATGTCCCTGATTACTTCAGTACCAGCCCATTCACTTGGCCACTTGAAAACAACCAATGATTCCTAAAGAAAGCACCACAACCTAATTCCGAATTCCCTGTACTGTCCGTAAATAATTGGAGTTGGTCATCATCTACCCAGTCATTTTGTGGAAAGTAACAGCAGTCATTGAACAAATCTAAAAAAGTAAGCCACACATTCAAGTCCTTTTTAACTGCCACAGAAACCCTGATGAAGGAAGTGATGTGATTTAGAAACCCCTTGCATGACATCATAAATACGTCTAGTGAATGCCCGTCCTGACGGTATGGCACGCAAAGAAGTTCATCAAACCTGCAAGAGCGTGAAATTCCTTTAGAGTAGCCTTCTTTCTTGCCATAAAACTGTTGATCAAATCCTTTAAACTACTTAACTTATCAACTCAAAACCCAAAAAGGTTAGGGAAGTTGAAGGCCAAACTGTTTTATCATCGGCTAAGGGGACACCTAACTGCTTGCAAAGCCCCACAAGCAATGACATAAGTTTATCACATGTTTTACTAACTGCTCTATCAGCAAACAAAAAGTCATCTAAGTAATGCACCACAGATTCCTGTCCAGACTGTTGCTTTAATATCCACTCCAAACATGATGAAAATTCCTCAAAAAGACTACAACACACTGAACATCCCATAGGCAAGCATTTGTCAAAGAAAAACATATCATTTATTTTAAAACCTAAAAGCTCAAAATCTGACGGGTGAACAGGAAGCAACCTAGATGCAGACTTGAGGTCCATTTAACCCGTCAAGGCTCCCTTACCCAACAAACTTAGTAACCTAACAGCATCGTCTAATGAGGAGTAATTGACTGAGCAGAAAGTTGGATCAATAAATGAATTAACACTTGAATTTTCAGGATAAGATAAATGATGAATCAACCTAAATGAGCCATCCTTTTTAGGTACTAAACCTACAAGTGAAAACCTAAGATTGGGAGGGGGTCTTGAATGGAGTGGACCAGCGACTCTTCCAGCATAAATTTCTTTGAACACTTTCTCAAGAATTTCAATTTCATTCTATCTAGCTGATTTTTAATTAGAACAATTAGTAGCTACCCTTGGACCATTGTAATTTTTTTTAAACTTTTAGAAAACCCCTTTAGCAAAATTTCTGAACTCTTCCTGTCATAATCAGAATTTTGTAAATAAGCTGCAAGAACTTCCACCTTTATTCGAGAAAAACCTAGGCCCTGTAGATTGGGGTACACTGGGGAATCGCGCTCTAGGCCGTTGGAGTGGTCTTGATGACGGTACCTGGCTCCTGTATTGTAATGGGTATCCTTGACCTGAAAAATCTCTAGCAGCATATTGATTTTTAGAAAACGGGCCCATACACATAACTGATGGATGAGGGCTGCTGCAGCTCAAACATTTATGCAAATAATGGCACTCTTGTTTTACACAAACCCCATAATTGTTATAGTCATAGCATTTGAGAAAACGCCCCCCTGCTGAAGGTTTTTGCACAGGAGCAGTAAAGGATGGTACCATGTACATAAGCCAAAGCTCCTGATCAACTATTCCCCATGAAGCACTTGAATTTTTTGCAATTCTCATTCGAAATTGTTCATCATAAAATTTCAATCCTTTACCTGCACATCTGCTAGTCCCTAGTCGAACAATGTGGATGTACTTAAGGAAGCCAAAAACTTTCGTAGGGTGTACAGTGGCATATATTGAAGAGAAAATCAAAAATGCATCAGTCCACTGCTGTACATTTGTAATTTTAACTGTAGCCCGTTTCGGTTCAATTACTACTTGATCATCAGAGACTGTTAGTGTTTGATTACCATCCATCGGGGCCGGATTGGATAGTAGCTGACCTATAAATCGATGTATTATCCCTTAACAATTTTTTGTTTGATTGATTCTGAAACATTTGCCCCCAGACTACCATATATACTAACAACTTCGTTACCTGTTGTATCAACATGATTAGCAGACTCAAAACTGACATCACTTTCATTGATGGAAGGAGTAGCCACACTTGAATAAGTTGTAGTAGTGGAACCGGTTGTACTGGTGTGTTTTCCTCTGATACTGGAACGGAGATATCCAGTGTTGAAACTTCTGAGGATGTTGAAACTGATTCCCTTTTCCGTTTACCCGGTGGTGCTGGCTCGGCAGCGGATTGACGCTTCACCGGCTTGGCAGCTGGTTTTCCTCTCAACATTCTGCTTTTCTGAAACTATCGACTTTAGAGTAAGAAGTAATTATTATTATTATTATTATTATTATTATTATTATTTAATTTCACACCAATGTTTGTTATCTCTGTGTTACAATTTTTTTTAAATGTGTTTTTTTTAATTCGAACAACATCCAACGAATTATTTACGTAATGATGCATATAAACACGAAATAAACATTGCTCTGTTCTCCTTAAATTTCAATGGATAAACTTGAAATTTTTTAACACAATATAAAAAATAAACAAATTTACAACTTGTGATGCAAGATACGTCTGGTCTGCTCTTCTTCGTTCTTCAAAGGAAAAGGAAGTACCTAGGATTCGACCCATGGTTGAAAAACCGGGGAAATGCTAATGACCCGATAACCCCAAATATGAGCCTCTCTAACAACGCAATTTAATTTGTATTGTGATAACTAATCGTTATTATCTTTTTTACATGATAATCACTAGATAAATCTAGACTTTTTTTTTCAAAATTCAAAAAATTCATTAACTGAGGAATAATGGATGTAATATACGTACATGAACGTTCATCTCTGTTTTCCTCTCTCATCCAGATTGAGGAAGACTCGTTTTTTTAAAATAATAAGTTCCATTGACTAAAAAGGTGTTTATATATTGCTGGTTTTAAATGTTTTGTAATAAATATTAATCTGGAAACTTAACATAGTTAGGAAATAAAGAAAAGGTTTTGTGAGATTTAACATGTGCTTTATCTAACCATTAAATGAAGAATGAGGTAATATACACATTAGGAGTATTGGATGAAACTACAACCTAAGGGTTGAGTACACATAGGCGTCTGCCCACACTAAACATTATTTATAATTTCAAATACATTTTACTGCTCTTTTTCTCAGAATATTTTTAAATGTTGAAAATGAACAAATGGAAGCTTATTCATTTTCGATGTAATTCCACACAGGGTCTGTAATCGTGCAGTACCATTTCTGAGACATTTTTGATTTTTTCTTTTTTCAGAACATTCAGAGTGTGGTAAAAATCATATATTCTGTTTACTAAAAAATGAATAAGGTAGAAATATTTTTTCCTAATATCTATTCTTGAAGGAAGAAGGCGCAGGTTGTAAAACATTAAATCATCATTGGCAGAACTTAATACTTTTAAGTATGAATTTAAATTTAGGCATGTCCAGATTACCATTGCAAGAGCACAAAGCATACTTTTGTGGGAAGAAATCGTAGTTCTGGAAATTGTTTTCTCGGTATTTAACGAAGGGAAAACTGGTGCTGAACTCCGTATCTCACATGGCGGACAATCTAAAAGAAATAACAATGATTGATGGTAAAAGAAAAATTTTTGAATGTTGAAATAAATTTAAATTTTCAATATGATTTATTGATAAATAATCAATTTCCTGGAAATTATTTCATTTCAAAGAAGAAATATAACAAGCTAGATGAGAGCTTACCTCGCGCAGCAGAAATGGTGCCCTGTGTAATCGAATCTGGACATTCATTTCTTTTAATTGAAAAGAAATCTATAAAACAGTCTGAAAAATTCGAAATTTTTAAATTAAAATGAAAGTGGCACCTGGTATATTGTCATTGTAAGAATATTTTTTCTGATTAAGTAAAGGTGTGTTATGTTCATAATTCAAGTTTATACATCGAAAGTGAAGGTCACAGAACGGTTTCTAAACTATAACTGTGGAGCCTTTGGTTGGAGTACATGTACGTGTTTTAAACTCAATTGTCTTATTGGTCATGACCTTTAGGTGTGCAACGCAATTTGCTCTGAGCCATATAAAGATCATGGTCATGTATCATATTTTGGGAATATGGGTTTTCTTGAATGTTTTCTTGAATAATAACATTTCAAACTGGCCACCATAAGTAAGTTAATATGTAGCTGAAAAATGTCCAGAATTGTGAGTTTCTGCGGTTTTAAAAACGTTTAGCAAATAACAAATTTTCAGCCATGAAAAATTTACTTGTATACTATTATAAAAGAGGTTCTTTATCTCACTAAAGCACCCCTATAAGTGCTGTATTGTGCGCTGCACGGTGTTTATAATACTACTTTTTCCGATTTGTTTCATATTGATTTCCTTTTGCTTATCATAATATATTGCATTTTTTATTCAATGTATTCATGAGTCAGTAATTTTACTCATGAAGCAAAACAATTACAAGTAAACTTTTTTGTCCTCAGTATATACAATTTGCCTTGCAGTAATCCATACTCACATGCTTTTAAGTAAGGGAAGGGAAAATCAGAGGTACAAAATTATAATAATGTTATGTTTTTAATATGTTGCAAGTCACGATTTTCGCGAACTAAATTAATGACTTCGATAAAGGGAATAAAATTGGGTTTGTGATATTTTGATTCTGAAGTAGGCCCCTCTGTTTTAACACACAAATGCCATAGTTCTGTCCATTCACGAAACACGTGATGCAGGCGATCACGTGACAAGTTCCGTGGCGTACTATTCACAGAAGCCCAAAGATTTTCCCGGGTCTTCTATTAGAATAACCCATATGTCACAATAAGCCATATCTCAACAATCGAATTTCATTACCCAGTATAAGCATCGTGTTCATCACAATGCGACTCCTCTGTCTTTTTTTTTTTAAAATTGTGGATCAAGTATGTGTCCTCTCTATTTATTATATATGATCTGTAAACAGTCTAAAGTTACTGAAATTCTAGATCCATATCGTCCCATAATTGCTTTACTGGAGAGGAGACAATTTGGGACATAATGGTTACCACTCTCAGTCCTTCCCTTGGTTGCCACAAGGAAATCTCAGCAAACCCAAGCAATGTACGTTTTTTTTACGTTGAACTTCCAAAATAATGGCCTGAATGCTTAGGTGTCTGCTTCAACGAGACTTTTGCGTACAGATGCCTCTCTAATTCTGGCATTGTGGTGTCCAGGAATGCTACTGGCAGTTTCACATGCAGTTAGAAACTTGTTCCGTCGGTGAATTTAACTTATTTTTCTTACCAGAAGTCCCGTTGTCCCCTTTAGACGGTCTATAACGTTTCCTCTTAACATAAGTCTTTGTTGTAGACGAGATACAATGGATTTAGATGCATTAAATTGCTCAGAAATTTCATTCTGATGGTGTCTTTGCATTATCAAGCCAACAACAAAACTTCTTAGAATTTCAATAAGTCTTTTACGGTCAAAATTTGTTCAAACTCTCGCCGGACATTTTCAAAAACATTGCTGGAAATTGCAAAAATTTTTCAACTTATCCAAAATTCTAGCTAATATATAACTTTCAATCCGAAGCTCAAAGGCAATCATCTTGTACTCGAGCACGCCATGTAGAGTCATTCTTGAATAATCTTCTATCGCACATCCATTTCTAGATATTACGTAAAGCCCAAATCATTTCAAAATAATTTTAATCATGATAAGATGCATTTGTAATAGATTCATAATAGTAATGCGTTTCTTTTTTCCTTTCAGTACTGCAAAGGATTTTCCAAGATTTGTGTAAAATTTTACAGCCTTTCCTTGCTCAAGTAAAACTGAGTCAACCACTTTTTTTTCACACGACATCTACATGTTGACGTAATATTCACATAGTGACGTCATAAATGTTACGTAACACGCTGTTAATAGAATATATTTTTGACTATATGTGTATGTATACCGAATATTATTCTGATCTGAATTGTCGCTATGTAGATACAGAAATGGTTATAACTTTTGAACACCCCTCGTAATTTTTTTCCCCAAATTTAAGGTAGTACAAACACCTATTAAATCTATTTTAACTCATTTCTTAAAAAGTACTCGAGAAAAAAAGAATAATATTCCCATATTGTCAATAATAAATGATCTTTGTAAGCAAAATAATAAGCTGTGGCATGTTTTCATCATATTTTGTTAAAAAAATAGTGATATCATACATACATGTATTGCTCACTTGGGAGCCAACATTTTAGAATGTCTTTATGCTGTCTAAATGCGATATAGCAGTCTGTTATAACCCTAACAAAAAATACTATAGTAAACTATAGTTAACTATAGTTTACTATAGTTAATCAAATAATATAGTAAATCAAAGTTCCAAAGTTTTCACTATAGTAAATCAAAGTTCCAAAGTTTTCACTATAGTAAATCAAAGTTCCAAAGTTTTTACTATAGTAAATCAAAGTTCCAAAGTTTTCACTATAGTAAATCAAAGTTCCAAAGTTTTTAGTATAGTAAATCAAAGTTCCGAAGTTTTCACCAAAGTAAATCAAAGTTCCAAAGTTTTTACTATAGTTATTTTAAAGTTTCAAAGTTTTCCCTATACTTAATCAAAGTTTCAAAGTTTTTTCATTAGTTTAACAAGTTATGTATTTTTATTAATTTATTTTTATTATTTAGCCATTTCAGGGGAGGGGGTGAATATGGGGTTGGTTGAGGCTGGTTTTTGTTGTACATCTTTATTTAAATATACAAAGTAGTTATATTAATTCAAATACAATATTTACATTTATAAATGTAAAAAAAAAATACATATTGACTGAAGTTGATGAAACAAATATTTTGATTCAAAATGACACAATTTTTTTCATATTTTATTTTTTCTCCATAAATAAGACTTACGTTACATCTGCATAACATTAAAATTAAATACATGGAAATAAACATTGCTTATTTATCGGTGCAAGCGACAACCTTTACATTAAAATTCATATTTTGTACATTATTCTTTTAAAGGAGGGGTCGGGTTTTTTAAAATGTTCTCTAAAGCTTTAATGGATCTAAATTGAAACATCATAAAATGTAAAGAATGGTAATCAAATACATAATTCCTCGGGATTTATCTTACTGAATCAAAGTTTCAAAGTTTTTACTATAGCAAATCAAAGTTCCAAAGTTTTTACTATAGTAAATCAAAGTTCCAAAGTTTTCACTAAAGTAAATCAAAGTTCCAAAGTTTTTATTATAGTAAATCAAAGTTTCAAAGTTTTCACTATAGTAATTCAAAGTTCCAAAGTTTTTACTATAGTAAATCAAAGTTCCAAAGTTTTTACTATAGTAAATCAAAGTTCCAAAGTTTTCACTAAAGTAAATCAAAGTTCCAAAGTTTTTACTATAGTAAATCAAAGTTTCAAAGTTTTCACTTTAGTAATTCAAAGTTCCAAAGTTTTTACTATAGTAAATCAAAGTTCCAAAGCTTTTACTATAGTAAATCAAAGTTCCAAAGTTTATACTATAGTAAATCAAAGTTCCAAAGTTTTTACTACAGTAAATCAAAGTTCCAAAGTTTTTACTTTGGTACTATAGTTAACTATAGTAAACTATAGTTAACTATAGTTTACTATAATATTTTTTGTTAGGGTAAAAGCAGTGTAACTTTTGATCCATAAACTGTAGGGGGCTGATATTTGGACATATGTATAAGGAGCCTCTACTCTTTATGTACAATAAAGGTCAAGGTCATATTTTGATGTCAAAGGTCAAAATATTGTGACGTCATCTACTGAATCTTTTAGTTTTTTGCCATTGAAATTTGTTTTAAATCTCCAAAATATCTGAAACCACCGGTTGAACATTCGGTATTTTGACACATTTTAATCTGTGATCTATTTCAATTATTTATTTGATGCTTTGTAAAAATTGAATCATACCTTTTCTCTTACGAGAACTTAAAGAGTAGCATATTTCCATATAAATTTTTAATTCCGGGGAGAATGTATGTTGTATTTTTACATCATATTTTACTCAAATTTACCAGTACCAATATTTTTCACTGAATCTTAGTAATAAAAAGGTTGTCTTTGTAAACAGCATCAAAAGTCTGCAATAAATTAATTGACTTTTTTTTTAAAAGGCACATTCTCAAGTCGAATGTCTGATTTCACAATATTCTTACAGGGGTTTGATAGGGCAGATTTCAAAATATGTGGGCAAAAAATGTGCCGTTGAATTTCTTTCATATAACATATAAAGAGATATTTTATACCCTAGAGCAAAATATCAAAGTTTCAAAAAAAATTGATTTAAGAAAAATTTTGGCCTATCTATTGTGTACTACCTTAATGTACATAAAATCATATCTTTTATACTGATCGAAAATTCTATATGTCGATCCGATCTTGTGCTATTGAATTTGTGTTTCTCCTTAAATACCTATTATTCAGTAGGGAAGATGGATAAAAATATTTCAAAGTAGTGTGCCAATCCGTCGAAAGGGTGTGCTTACTCCACCATGACACCTGATCCCATCTCTGATGCTTTATTGGGTCCGTGTTTATTTGCTCCCAATTTGTATTGTTTCAATGGACTTTTGAGCTTGATACTGTTTGTTATCCCCATATTTCATTAATCACGCAATCATTATCTCAATATCCTTATTTTCGCTCAGGAAATATTTTATTCCTAGTACATGTCTTATTCAACAGCTAAGCAGTTTTTTTTTTCTTTTAACTTATATTCTTTACTAATATTTTACTCACCATCTGAACAACAAGCCGTGCACTTTTGACAGACTGTACCATATTCATCATCCTCATTCAAAAAGCAAACTGTTAATATATATATAAACTGTTATATATATATATATATATATATATATATATATATATATATATATATATATATATATATATATATATATATATATATATATATATATATATATATATATATATATATATATATATATATATTTGGTTGTAGCGATTCATTTGATTAAAGATTTTAATGTATTATTTATGACGTCATAATATAGACAATAAACTTTCCGCTTTCTTAGACGTCATAATCACTTTTACTTTGATACTGTTGTCTATACATTATCGTAAAACTTCTGATGATCTGAAATGAAAGCGCTTAAGCTTTACAGAGGATTTCTGTGTTTTCTTTTCTTATTTTTTATATTGTTACCCAATTACTGAGACTTCATTTCAAGTTATACTGTAAACCTGGGTTGGGGCAGTATATGCTTTATAAACCGCGAAGCGGTTTTTAAAAGAGCGTAAACTGTTCCAACCCAGGTTATACAAGTATAACTCGGGTAGCTATTAATTTATTCCTTTTAACTTAATTTTTCGATCATTAACTGTAAAAAAAAAAAGACGAATTTCCCTTTATAAAGGCCTAAGCGTCATATTCTTCATATTTCAACTGTAACGTCAAGCAGATTGATATGTTTTTTACGTAAATCATTGTGACGTAGGCAACACAGGTTATACGATATAAACGAATTTTTCTATCCAATCAGTGGCCTGGTACAACCAGAATTAAATTATAACCAAAATACAGTGTATATAAATATATATATCACTCCGTCCCCGGAAAGTCGTGGGCTGAAGCCTCGGCCAAAACAAATCAATATGTAAGTTGTAAGACAGTATTGTTTCTTCGTCAAGCGATTGGCACTTTAAGTTGCGGACATTTTGGATGAGACCCTGACAAGTGTTTCTTTAAAAGGAAATAATCGGCAAGTGTAAACATTTCACCTCTTTTCAATTTACTGTAAGATTTCGCAACCAAACTTAAAATACTTAAAAGTCTGTATTATCATAATGAATTTAATATTCTCCATAATCGGATACATAAAATAACATAATTGCTTTTAAAGTGTCTGTCCTAATATTGATGTATGAATTAATTTTTCTCAAAGCAGTTGTTATCAAATTTATTTTTTTAATATTTCGGTAGGCGTTGGCACGATAAATATAATTCCTCACTGCCCAATGACCATGAGTGCAGAGTAAAAGTCTAAATTTATAACACTTCACTGGCATACTTTGATGTCTCATATGAGTCAAATAATCAATCAATCAAATAACACAACAAAAGTGGACCGGACTGGTTCGGATCTCTTTGTGATCAGGAGGTCTGGGTTCGATTCTCGTTACGGATGCTTCTTCAAAGCTAGGACACTTGACAAAGTTAGAGCTTATCCCGAAGTTAGAAATGAAAGTCACGGGCTCTTAGAATTAGAGGTCCAATGTCACGGTTAAGAATTCTCGCTACCTCGAGTGCCATGAAAGCATTTAAGGTCAAAATTTGTGACATTTGACCTAATGCAGGTGACATATTACATTCTAGAACGTTAACGGGCATTTAACAACATACAATCAATCAAATTAGAATAATTGAATAGTTTTTCTCTTTTAAAATTGATTTTGATTCTTGAATAAATTATTACATAAACAGGTACCTGAACATCCGTATGCACCAGAGGTCGACAAAATGTTATAGATTTCTGGGTAAGTCGAAAGTTTTCCTACAGAAAGCAAATAAAACCTTAAAGTATATCATTTAACAATTAAATATGATGAAAGGTTATTATATTGATAAAGTCTTAGTTTTCAGTATGTTATGCAATTGAGTTAGCTACAATAGATGGAATAGGGTTAATTACCATGACTCCTTGAAATGCAGCTTTTACAGACTGTATGTCCATCACTTTCCACACATTCTGGAAGGAATTATGTCCATTTCAATATTCATAAATGCACAAAAGCTAAATTAACAGTACATAATTATGTACATTTTTCACATTTTCATGAAAACTGTTAATTTTAATAAAGTTTACCAGAACAAATGTCGGTATAAGTGTAGGCTGTAACTGATAAAATCAAATTTCCACACAGAGCAACAACTTTCACTACAAAGAGAAATATATTTAGATCAGTTGCATGTAAGTATTCGACAAGTTATTTTTCTCATTTTTCATTGCCTAAGGAACCTAAAAAAACATTCTGGTTTTTAAGGAGTCAAGCTGTCTTTATTTATTTCTTTAAAATAAAATGGAATTACCCGTGTCTTTATGTAGAAAAACATATCAAAATAAGAATATAATGTTCTATTTTCATAGTAGGCAGGTTCATAAATTCATAAAGAATCATAGCATTTCTCATGAATATCCATGAAACTACAACTCGCAATATCTGTGCAAAGTTTGAGAAAAACATGCCCCACTGATCTATTATCAAACATACTTCTCAAAACAAAATTTGTTTTTTCATCTTAACCTTTCAGATCACTTTAATTTCTCATTTTTTTAATCATAAAAAGTCAACTGTATTAAAAGATGTACATGTATTTACTCCATATTTTGATCACGATCTTTAGGTAGTTTATACTTGCATGTTACTACAAAGAATGATTTACTTGAGGATCGAAAATATATCGTTTAAAGTCATCATTTCGAAAGTTCTATGGTTTATACAATTGACAAATCAATCTGTCATTAAGGAGAATGCTGACTGACGTTTTTCATATTCTTATTGTTAGGTCATTATTTACACTCTAAATTGTCGATTGATTTCTCTGTTTGCCCGGTCATGGCAAGGAGCACACGGCGGGTGTGGCCGGTCTACAGGAGATGCTTACTCCTCCATGGTACCTGATCCCACCTCTGATGGTTTTAGAGATTCACTCCTCATTTGTATAGTTTCAATGGATTTTTGAGCTTGATAACTGTACGTCATTACCATATTTCATTCATGTAATTAAATATTTATGCCCCGATATCGAATATTCGGAGGTACTTAATTTTTGCCCTGTCCGTCCGTTTGTCTGTCTGTTTGCCTGTTGGTCTGTTTGTCCCCAAAATCTTTAATATTGCTCATAACTTTTGATTGGTTGGAGCTATGGCTTTCATATTTCACATGTGTATTTCTTGTAACAAGATGCCATCATATTTGACATTTTGACCTTGATCTTGGAGTTTGACCCAGTTTTGTAAAAATTTTACCCAACTTTAACCTTGGCCATAACTTTTGGACAATAGGTGCTAGGGCGTTCATACTTCAAATATGTAATTCTTGTAACAAGGCCTTCCTTTGGATACCAACACCTTTGACCCTTTGACATTGACAAAGGCGTTAGATCTACTTATATGAAAAACAACTTTAACATTGGCCATAATTTTCAAAAGCTTGGAGCTAAGACTTTCCTACTTCACATATATAATCCTTGTGACATGATCTTCCGTTGCAACGTTTCGTCAGCAACGTTGACCCTTTGACCTTGACCTAAGAATTTGACCTACTTTTGAAAAACTTTAACTTTGGTCATAACTTTTGATTTTTTTGGTTGGTGCTAGGACTTTCATACTTCACATACGTAATCCTTGTGACAACACCTTCCTTTGGATATCAACAACTTTGACCCTTTGACCTTAACCTCGGAGTTTGACCTACTTTTGTAAAACTTTAACCTTAGACATAGCTTTTGAGCAATTGGTGCTAGGACTTCCATAATAAACATGTCTATTTCTTGTGATAAGACCTTCCGTTCGATATCAACAATTGTGATCCATTAACATTGATCTTGGAGTTTGACCTACTTTATAAAAACTTTAATCTTGGCCAAAACTTTTGAACGAATGTTTTCATATTTTACATGAACATGTATATTTTTTGTGAGAAGGCCTTTCCTTGGGCACCATTAATTTTGACCATTTGACCTTGACCTTGATTGACTTACTTTTGAAAATTTAACCTTTTCCAAATCTATTCAATGTTGTCTGTTAGGGCCTTCAAATTTCACAGGTATATTCCTCGAGACAAGACCTTACTTTGGGTACAAACATATTTGATTTGCATTTGAAAAAGTTTAATCTTTGAACAATTGGTGCTAGGACTTTCATATTTAACGTGTCTATTTCTTGTGACAAAACCTTCCGTTCGATATCAACAATTGTGATCCATTAACATTGACCTTGAAGTTTAACCTACTTTATAAAAACTTTAACCTTGGCCTTAACTTTTGAACGAATGTTGCTACCGCTTTCATATTTTACATGAACATGTATATTTTTTGTGAGAAGGCCTTTCCTTGGGCACCATTAATTTTGACCATTTGACCTTGACCTTGATTGACTTACTTTTGAAAATTTAACCTTTTCCATATCTATTCAATGTTGTCTGTTAGGGCCTTCAAATTTCACAGGTATATTCCTCGAGACAAGACCATACTTTGGGTACAAACATATTTGATTTGCATTTGAAAAAGTTTAACCTTTGCTCTAAGTTGCCATACGGGCGCATCAGTGTTTCACAAACACATCTTGTTTTGTAATGTTATTGAAAAACTATTACTAGTATTTGTGTAATTTTTAAAAATTGTATATATATATATATATATATATATATATATATATATATATATATATATATATATATATATATATATATATATATATATATATATATATATATATATATATATATATATATATGTATGTATATGTATATATATATATATATATATATATATATATATATATATATATATATATATATATATATATATATATATATATATATATATATATATATATATATATATATATATATATATATATATATATATATATATATATATATATATATATATATATATATATATATAAAGCTTGTTCATTTCATCTTCTTATATCATTGAAATCACACGCATTGAGTACATTTTTTTAGATGTTCAATATTACTAAAGATCCAGAATAAAGGGATTGTCTTATTTTTAATCGCAAGTAAATGATTAGAAAGATGCATAGACTACCTTTCTGATAGGCCCTGGTTATTCATATTTAAAGCAGATTGTGCTGAAACATTCTGGAAACGTTTTCATATTGCATGTTACAGTAGGCGAATGCAGGATTAATTTCCATGCTGGAATCAAGATTTTACAGGTACAGTGCCAATTCTCGACGACACGTAATATATGTGTTTTATTTTGTTTTACCCACCCTTTTTCGATGGCAGGCAGCAATTTAGGATATTTTGTGTATGTTTGGAATTGCATTATATTTAGGATGGGGTCAACTTAAGACTCATGCATACTGTACTTTGTCCAAGTTTTCCATGTTTTGAATTCCTATTCTAGTTTGGTTGACTCCCTTTTTCATATTTACATTATGTTACAATGCCATTATAGTGCAGGGGTACAGATTGTGCAATATTTTGATTAAGATATGTAATACTAAAAATATATTTGAGTCCCCCTTTCTTGACCCCTTGGAATTGTTTTTACTACTTTTTGTTATTTACTGTAATATTTTTTTCAGTTCTACACAATGCTGTTTGTTTTTGCTTGCTTTAACAAAAACAAGCTAAATCGTTTGGCAGGAGAACAAAGGAACATAAAATAACTTTTTTGAATTATTTTCAATAAACAAACAATTAATATATGGTCAATATAAAACTACTTTCTTTAAATTTATAATATACAAAGACGAAGAGAAAATTACTTTTCCGAGAATTGAATAGCATATACGTAAAATGAAAATCAGTCAAAGTTATCTGCAAACTATTAAATAAATTTTAGCGTTTCCTTAGGAAATATCGTAGTAAAACCGATAAATCAAGCTGTGAAGTTTAATACCTGCGTGTGCGTTACTTAGGAGGTATATATGTAATTATTTCATCGATTGTTTTCTTTATAAAAAGTCAGTAAAAGAAGACAAATGAGGCCAATATTTCCTTGCTTTTTAAATGGGATCTCATCAATCTTAAATCACTGAATGTATTTTATATATATTGTAATATGATTGAAAATGTTTTAAACTTGAAGCAAATTGAATTACTGACTATGCATTTACATAGAAGACAGTAACAGGATAAGTGTAAATGCTTTATAAAATACAGAAGCTCTCTGTTAACATCAACTCACTGATCTTCATAATATGAATCTGTGCATCTGTCAAATTAAGGTTTGTTATAGGGGTCTTGACACATATTTGAACTTAATATTTTCTTCAATGTTCTGTATAATATCATGACTTATATGTTGCTAAACATTCCAAACGGAAATATATTAAAAGCTTGTTCAGAAACTTTTTATCTAGAAATTACTGAAACTATAAATTTCTGGACGGGTTTGATTGACATATCTTTAACCTTAATACTTAAGAAAAGTAGAAATTTTATTGTATATGAATGAAAAATATTAAACTGTAATCCAAAAAATTCAGAGTAGAAATGTGAGAAAGCAAAACCAACTCACCAGTATTGTCAGTCCATGCTCAATGATATGTGCAGGGTTTAACAAATTGAACATATTCGGTGAAACGTAAACATTAACAATACAAGAGCTCGTGCCCTGTTTACAAAAGCAGATGTTTGACATGATGTAAAGAAAATGTCGTTGGCATTGAATTCAAAGAATAGTCATGTAAGTTCAATCCATTTAACTGGTTTTATTTTTAGCTCACCTGAGCCGAAGGCTCAAGTGAGCTTTTCTGATCAAAGAGTGTCCGACGTCCGTCTGTCGTCTGCAGTCCGTAATTTTTTCACGTTTTCGACTTTTCTCAAGAACCACTGGGCCAATTTCAACCAAACTTGTCCCAAAGCAATCTTGGATGTAGGGAATTTAGGTTTTTCACAGGAAGTGCCGCGCCCTCTTTCAAGGGGAGATGATTAAGAATTCGTGAAAATTTGGTGGCATCTTCTAAAAATCTTCTCAAGAACCACTGGGCGAGAAAAGATGAAACTTATGTGTAAGCTTCATTACATACTGAAGATTCAAGTTTGTTCATATCATGACCCCGGGGGTAGAGTAGGACCGCAGGAGGGTCGAAATTTTATATAGCAATATATAGGAAATGTCCTTAAAAATCTTCTTCTCAAGAACAGTAAAGCCATGATTAGTCAGTATCGTCAGGTAGTGTAGATTCAAGTTGTTCCAATCATGACCCCTGGGGGTAGGGCAGGGTCACAACAGGGTCAAAGTTTACCATAGGAATATATATTAGGTAATATCTTTAAAAATCTTTTCAACAACAAGTAAGCCATTATTAGTCATATGAATACAAAAGTATCATCAGGTAGTGCAGATTCAAGTTTGTTCAAATCACGACCCCCGGGGATAGGGCAGGGCCACAAAAGTTGGTCAAAGTATATAGGTGTAATGGTTAAGGGACATTTGAGTAAAACGCATTGAAGAGCTCAGATAATGGAATGACCTGACAACCCTTGGAATGGACTACATGTAGCCAAAACAAATGGTATATATAAGGCAAAGCTTGGGGAAAGTCAGGCATTCAGAAGTTAGCTGAAGAAGTTGGATGCTGAATCAGCAATAATAGCAACAGATTCAAGAAATTGAGTACATGACAGATGTGTAGGTGTTTAATACTCAGTATATTTAGACTGATATTTAGACTTAATTCCCATTTATTACTATTAGCATGTAAGGGTGGGATGTGTCCTAATTTATGACCTTGAATTTTGGTAAGGGTTCTCTCCCTCTGTTTTTATTTAATAAAAAAAAATCAATTTTAAAAAAAAACTTATCTGGTAGAAAAAGTTGTTTTCAATTGTCATTTTATTTCTAATGTTTTAATTCATCTTTCCACCACAGTATCTATTGATATTCTTATTATTTCAATTTTTATTTTTGAAAACAAAATATCTTGTCCCCATAGACTTCAATGCAATCTTTGTTGATTGATTACTGCTTAGTTAATTACATTTTTGAAACTTTCTCTGAGTAAATCCTTTTCAACTGTGAAATGCTTTTATATAGGAAATATCTAAAATCTTCCTCTCAAGAACAACTAAGCTATTATTAGTCATATTTATACAGAAGCAACCTAAGGTATTGTAGAATTAAGTTTCTTCAAATCATGGGGGTACAATAGAGGGTCAATTAAGTTTTACATAAGAAAAATATATAGGGTGAGTAAACCATGCATCGGACACATACCTTAATTCGGACAACTTTAAGCATTAAACTTTCATTGAACCCGAGTCTCCCCGTGCTTTTACTTGTTTCTGTCTTAAAGGTGATGAATTGATTGATTGTATGTTGTTTAACGTCCCATTCGAGAATTTTTCACTCATATAGAGACGTCACCATATAACCATATAGCCCCATAAGGGCTGCAAATTTTGACCTTTACTCGGCACTCAGGGCCATTGAGCAGTGAGGGATCTTTATCGTGCCAACACCTGCCGTGACACGGGGCCTCGGTTTTTAAGGTCTCATCCGAAGGACCTGCAACTTTCAATTCAAAGTGCCGAGCGCATGGCGAAGGAACAGTTGCTACCCATTTTTTATCGACTTAGGTCAGTCGCAGCCGATATTCGAACTCATGACCTCCAGATCACGGAGCGAGCGCTCTACCGACTGAGCTACCGTGAACGGTGTCTTAAAGGTGAAGATTTAAGCTTTTTAATGTTGTCGATTTTTATTTTTATGTTGTGATAAAAAAACCACATGAATGGCCTTGAAACTACTTCATATTTTGCATCATCAAAGGGGAGTAATCAGAATTTTACGATTTTGCGATTTTTAGTGTTGTCGTTCTTTTAGACTTCAACGGAACGAGTCGGAAGTAGGTTAAACTTGTCAATGATTGATAATTTTAAAGATTTTTTTCAAAAATTTTACTTCAATGTTTGTATGTAAAATTTTTTAGAGTTTTTTTTTTTACTTTTATGTTTATTTCACCGTACATCGGACACAAATTAACCATGCATCAGACACTTTCCGATGCATGGGTAATCACTTCTATTTTCATTAAAAAAAAAACCAAATGACAGCTTTTTTTTACGGAAATAGAAAATAAAAACTAAATTTTCATTGCACTAGATGATAACCCACGAGACAAAGGCGCGAGTTGCCATATTACTAGCATTGTAAAGCCTTTCTAAGGCGATATGATGCAACTAAAATCTCTTCACATTTGTGGATCGAAAGAGTCAAATTTGACTAGAAGGTTAATTTTTAAATAAAAGATAAAAATGTTTCGATAACACTAATTTTAAAGCACCGAGATCAAGGTATGATTTTTTTCTGGATTAAATACCGTACGTCCGATGCATGGTGAATATTGTCCGATCCATGGTTAATTCTGACTTATTTCGAAAAAATCCATTTTAGTGATATTTTCTCAGTAAATAGCGCACGATTGTGTCAAAAATTTATATTTTAACCACATACCACATGTTAATTTCCATTTTGAAATATTCAGTCGGTAGCGATATCGCTAGAACTTGTTGAAGTGCGAGGGTGTACGATGCATGGTGAATTCACCATACGAATCATCTTGAAAAAATTTTCTGCTCAAGAACAGCAAAGCCATGATTTATCATATTATCATAGAAGCATCCTCAGGTAGTGTAGATTCAAATTTGTTCAAATTTAGGGTGGGAACGGTGGGCCCTCAATGAGAGTTCAGAGTTTTACATAGGAAAACATGGGATAGGTTGATTGTATGTTGTTTTACGTCCCGTTCGAGAATTTTTCACTCCTATAGAGGCTTCACTATATAACGGTGAAGGACTTCAAATTTAGACCTTTACTCGAAACACAGGGCCATTGACCAGTGAGGGATCTTTATCATGCCTACGCCTGCTGTGACACCCGGCCTCGGTTTTTAAGGTCTCATCCGAAGGGCCTGCAACTTTCCCTTCAAAGTGCCCAGCGCTTGGCGAAGGAACAGTTGCTACCTATTTTTGTTTCCGACTTAGGTCAGTCATGGCCTGGGCTCGAAACCACGACCTTCTGATCACGGAGCGAGAGTTCTACAGAATGAGCTCCCGTGACGGTGGAAAACATAGCAAAAAATCTCTAAAATTCTTCTGTTTAAGAACAGCAAAGCCATGATTAGTAGTATTGATATGGAAGCATCCTAAGGTAGTGTAAATTAAGTTTGCCTCCCCCCCCCCCCCCCCCCAATGCTGAACTGATTTCTGCTTCTTCCTAGCCAATGAGCTCAGGTGAACGATGTGGCCTATGGGCCTCTTGTTTGAATAAGCATAGAAATTTAAATGTAAACAATGTAACAGTGTACGGAACCCTTTAAGGCTTGACTTAATTTCAGTCAAGAACAAACATCGCCCCTTCCGTAGGAAACAGGTAAAATTGCACTAAGATTTCGTTAATCAAACACTTATCGTATGAATTAGACAAAGTTTTCACACGACACAAAGAATGTTAGAGTTGACATGCCAAAAATAGCTAACTTCCTCGTTGTCGAGGTTTAGTGTAATATCTCATTATGCGATTCTATATAACCATAAAATCCTCCATGAATTCAGTTGTACCACATCTATATCATTTTTCACTTCTCATTACACATTGTGAAATAATCACATTCTTTAATGATATTTATGAATGATTCTAAATTCGTACATTAGGTTTAGTATGAATTAGCAAAATAGCGAATAAGTTTATAACTTCTGGTTGCAAAAATTTCATACTTTTGTAGGAGAAAAACGAGAATTTATAATTTCTCATTCTTTTTACAGTCTGAGACTTGGGTAGTTCACTGCATGGAAATTAAATAGAAAAAAAAATCAATAAAAGAGATGTGTAAATAATATAAAGATATAAAATTATAGGGAGTATAAAACTTAAATTATGTACAGATGTGACAGTGATAGTCTTCAGATATATTCAGATTTAATATTATCCTGCTGTTGTTAACATATACGAATATAGGTAACTTACTGAGTTTGTTACAGTACAAATTAATTTAGATATAATCAAGAAATTTAACCTACCTAGTGTGTTTGCTGTATTCATTTGTACTTTCACAGGGGACTTTCTTGTAGAACAAGAGCTCCTTACACTGTAGTTTTATATATTTAGCACTTAAAAAACAGGAAGCTTTATATTCTTTTTTGTCCCTTGTTCTCTACATTTTATTTATCATCTTATACCAATGACAAGAAATTGTTAATATTTTTATAGACTCGTAATCAAAGATTCGGAGACACATAGTTTTTGGTTTGTCTGTTTGACTGTTCTCAGCAAAAATTTAACCGTAATATTTATGACTTCTTGCTCTTAAGAGTTTTACATTCTTTTGAAAAGAGAAAACCTCATCTTTGTCCATAACTTTTGAACGATTGCTAGGGCTTTCATATCTCACAGCTCAGTCGGTATAGCGCTCACCCCATGATCAGAAGGTCGTGCGTACGAATCGCAGGAGGATAAAACGTAGGGTCAACTAGGACACAAGGTCACCCGCAAATAGTTCGTCATTTTGCATTGTAATAAAAATTATATGAACTCTTCAGACATTAAAGGCACAAAAGTAAATTCATCTATAGCATATACGGTGACTGCAGGTCAGCTTATATTTTAATTGAATTTTATTTAACAAAGTTTACAGATCTTATTCAAATACAATAAGTATATTAATAACTTAACATCTATCCACTTTATCTACTAAGCTGTGTCGGACGCTCCCCCCTACTCCCAACAATTTTGTCAGTATATTCTATAGAAAACAAAGGATTTTTTTTCTTGTGTCCCTTCAATAATTTTTCAAGCATCCTAGCCTGGCATTTCACACATTCGTAGATCTGATTCATAAATAAATTTGATTAATTAACAAATTTTTTCCTTTAATTTTGATTAGGATTTAAATAATATTAATCTTTTCAAAAATGTTAATTGCTTTACTTTTTTCTAAACAATATTATTATCGGCCGCTCGAACAGCCGACTATTTGTAGTTTTGTTAGAAAGTACATATATAGGGAAATGAGTCTTTTTTTATTTTCTTTATTCGTTTAGTATTATCATCAGTCATTTACGAAACTGGACCTTGCTGAAAGACTTTTCAAAATCAAAGACAACAAATATGAAAATAAGCAACTGAACATTTATCATGTGAAGAAAAAACCACTTACATGCATTTCACTTTATGCTTTCTTCTTACCTTACACAACAAAGACAACAAACAAAGATTTATTTACAACTTTCATTCTTTTATATCATAACACAATAATGAAATATAAAGATAATGAAAATTACGAACAGTAATCATGAATGCGGAGACCAATAAATAGCCGAGGGAACCCTCTTTATAAATTGGAAGAACGAAAGTTCAATACTTATAAATTAAAACCAAAACCGACCTCGCAATGACATATTATGTTTTGAGCACATTTTAAAGCTTCGGAAAGCCTTAACATAGCTGCGAATGATGTACAATATATGGTGACCTTTGGTGATCACCTTATATTGTACATTATTAGGGAGACCAGAGGTCATATACAGTTGTATGCAAATGCGAAGAACAGAGGTCGCCTTATATTTTACATTATTAGGGAGACCAAATGTCACCTTATGCTGTATATAATTAAAAAGACAAAAGGTCACCACTTTGTTGTAAGGAGACAATAGGTTAAAAAGTCTGGAATATGAAGAATTATTTCCCAAGCTCAGACTCGGATTTTAATGACAAGCAAAAACAAAAGGGTACACAATTTCTTCATTTTCGCTAAATTTATTTCGTCGGAATGGGATGTGTGTTTGGACAATTTGCTTGTCTTCATATACCTGTATATGATTCTTAGAAGCAATTCTCAAGGGGTCCATGTTTTCTAAGTGTATTTTTGATAAGTCTCTTTTTTGGTTAGATTTGTTTCCCCATTTGCAGATCTGGCGGGGGCGGTGATTGGAGTTCAACATCTCCCTTCAATTAAATTTTCACTCATTAAATACAAGTGGAACACCTGTTCTCTGATATCAATAAGGAGCCCAGAGGTATATTGATAAGGTCACTTGATGCGGTATGATATATCATTTGGGAGACCAGAGGTCACCTAATGTAATTTATTTCCAAATCATTATACCATTATCTTAAAGTATCAATGAAAAGTCCAAGGGACATGATCTACTCCCCCTCTCCCTTCCCGTTAGATCTGCGCTTACAGAGACAAAAGGTCACCTACTCTGATATATTAATAAGGAGACCAGAGGTTAACTAGTGTGTCACTTTGATATGGACGCGTAACGTGGTTTTTTATTCATTATCATATAACTTATATCATATATCTTAAAATATAACAGTCAGTGTTGCTTGCTTCACCATATCGTATCTTTCCTAACATCAGATGATTATTGTTTAAAGGAATTCATTTTCTCTTTGTTATATTACATTTGTAAAGGCCTCCCAGTAGAACGATTTATTCTACTTTCACTTTGCGGTTGCAGTGCGCTATATTTTGTCGCGGAGTAAACAGGTTAGATACATGTAGTTGTGAATGAGCAGGTGACCTTAGGTCCTAATTGAGCGTACGTTTTATCCTTCTGCGCTCGAATCACGGCCCCGATTGACCTAAGACAAAAAAAAAAATAGGTAGCAACTGTTCCTTTGCCAAGCGCTCGTCACTTTAATTTGAAGTGAAAGTTGCGGGTCCTTCTGATGAAACCTTAAAAACCGTGGCCCCGTGTCACGGTAGGAGTTGGCACGATAAAGATCCCTCGCTGCTCAATGGCCTAAGGTCTAAATTTGAAGCCTTTCACCGGTATATGGTGACGTCTCTATATGAGTAAAAAATTCTCGAACGGAACGCAAAACAACATACAATCAATCAGTCATATTTCACAAATATAATTTATTCATTAGGTGCCGTTTTGATATTTACTGCAAAAAGTGATATCACCTATTCGAATAGGTGATATCACCTATTCAATTGGTGATATCACTTATTCGAATAAGTGATATCACCTACTGTAGATTCCTAAATATACGCGAGGAATTAAATATCACGTAATTTCGCGAGAAGCACCACTCGCGAAATTAAATTGCTCGCTTTTATTTTTATGGTACGGAAATCGATGTAAAATCTCTTGATCAACCGTCCACTCGCGAATTATTGTTCTCGCGGTTTGACGTTAAAGAGCCATTTCGCGATAATAAGTACTCGCGAAAAATAAGGAATCTACAGTATTCAGCTTCTGAATAGGTGATATCACCTATACGAATAGGTGATATCACCTATTCGAATAGGTGATATCACCTCTTCGAATAAGTTTTGAACGAATAACTTTTGAACGATTACTGCTGGGGCTTTCATATTTCACATCTGTATTCCATGTGACAAGACCTTTCCTTGAGTACCAACAATTTTGACTCTGACCTTGATCCCTGCGTTTGACCTCCTTTCAAGAAACTTGACCATAACTTTGAAAGAGTTGGTGCTAATGATCTCATATTTCACTTGTGTATCTCTTGTTAGACGTTTTTTAATGTTCCTGGGATTATAAACCATAAACCTACACATATACAGTCAAGTGTATGTCGTTTTGAAATCTGAGAATAAATTATAGAGATAATGAACAGTATTCAAGCCATTGTCCATTGAAACAATACAAATCGGGAGTAGAACAAACAAGGACCTCTAAAAACATCAGAGGTGGGATCAGGTGCCATGGAAGAGTAAGTATTCCCCGTCGACAGGTCACATCCGCCGTGTGCTCCTTGTCAAACGGAAAAATCTGAAGACAATTTAATTTGTAAATAATGGCCTACCAATTAGCATGAAAAACGTCAGTCAGCATTCGACTTAATGATAAATTTTATTTGCTAACAAGGCCATAGAACTTGTGAAATGTTGCCTATAAACGAAATTGTTGATATCCTTATTTCATTTACTTGTTTGTCAAAAGCTTGCCTTGTTTTAGAAATTGTTAGTACGTAAAGCATGCGGTTGCGTATCGAATCGACGGGAAAACATGCAATCCATATGCAGATGATAAGGGTATATTGCTACATAAATAAGGAAAGTTTATGATAGAAAAGTTTAAGTCATCACGTTTTTCATACATTTTTCTTGTTATATGTAGGTTACCATTAACGTCTTTTGGTAGTAAAATATCCAAATATGAAACAGATGTTTCAGATTCTGTGGTATCTTTCATTTCAAGTACACTGTGATATATCAAGTCGACGTATGAATGAATTCAGACTGATGAATGCGTTTTTTCCTCTTTCTTTCTTTTTTTTTAAGGTGATGCAGGCCTGTAAAAAACGGATATATTATCCTCGAAATAATAGGCATACAATTAGGAATGGTGGGGGCAAGATTTTTTTTTTCCTTTTCGGATTAGCAGCTATTGACTTGTTGCACATGAACATATATACTTATTTGTATCACTCTTAAGATGAAACATCGAGAAAACGAACAATATTCAATCTCAAAGTCAATTTAAACAATACAAATCGAGAGCAGAGCAAACAGAGGCCTCCAAAAACATTAGGTGGGATCAGGGAGTGAGCATCCCCTGCCAACCGGTGACACCCGACGTGTACTCCTTGTCATGATCGGGGAAAAAAAGAAGTAAAATCCGTAGACAATTCAGTGTGTAAATAATGGCCTAACAATAAGTATGAAAAACGTCAGTCAGTATTTGACTTAATGATCATAAATTGTATTTGCTGACAAGGTCATTGTATCGACCATAAAATTTGCGAAATGACAACTTCAAACGAGACTGTTGATATCCTTGTTTCATAAACTTGTTGCTCAGTAGCTTGTATCGTTTTAGAGATTGTTCATATGTAGAACATGCCTCTGCATTTCGAATCAACAGAGAGACAAAACCCCGTATACTGGTCATGAAGGTATATTGCTGCATAAGTAAGTTAAGGAGGATCTCTACACCTATGAAGTATATATGATTTTTGTTTCATGCATTTGTTTCTAATAATAGACTCAATATCCAAAAAAAATAAAGCTCCAAAGTATTTAACTTTATTTTTTGGAAATATTTAAATATTTAATATGTTTTGTAGAAACCCCTTGATTCGTTATTTTTAAAAGCCTTATGCTTTAATTTTCTATTCAAAGTTTAATTTTATAAAATCTTGAAATGAAAACCAACAAAGTTATAAATTAAATCTACATAATTTTTATTTGAATTTACAATAATAGACAAAAGAAAAACTAAAACAGCATTTTCATGAGAAGAACAGGTCGGATTTCTTGCAAAATCTGAAAATAAATATAATATCAAAGGGTTAAAAGGATGAAAAAAAGAATTTGATGAAATTGAAAAATTGACGAAATCTTAACCATCACAAAAATTTAGGTGTCAAAGATCCGTTTAGAGGGTGGGTTCAAATATCTTGGGCTCAAATATATTTAACCTAATTCTTCTAAAACTTGCACAGGTATTGAAAAAAGGAATTATTAGGTACATGCCAAACTAGGACATCGAAAGAAGTTCGTATTGTATTGTTTTTGAATGAATTTAAGCGAAGACCCACACGTTTCTAATCAAAACATTTAAAGGGAATTCATAGTATTGAGAAAGGTAGATTTACTTACCGTTTTCATCCAGCTTGTATATACATGTATTATCCTGTGCTACGGATGACATGACACGTAAATTGTCAAAAGCGGGTTAAAGAAAGTCATATAACGAAATTCCTACTTGTTTCAAATCTGCACGTTTTCGATACATAACAACTGATAATCGATTTTGATCAAACGTTTGAGTTATTATAATTCCACTTATTATCGAAGCGTTTTGATGATTTCACGAAAAGTTTCAATTTCACCGGGTATAACCATACATACGGGGTGTATACTTGTTGGGAACAGGGTGTCTCCTCTAGGCGATTGGAAGGTCATATATATGCTTTATCTGTTTAAATTTTCATTTTTGGATATATTTCGCTGGAAAGCATATGCTTTTTGAGAGAAGCATCAATTTAGTTCTTTATGGAAACATATGAGTGGGTTTGACACGCAATGATCAAATATCATAGTGAAAAGGCTTTGGTTTATCATATTAACTTTTTATTACTTTTTTTTAATGAATTATATTGTTTATGAATAAAAAAGTTGAAACTGAATATATTGACAAACAATTCATGTTTAATGAATGGCTACATTGGCCACTCTCGTCGCCTAGATGGGATTTTCTTAGATTCCATTCAAAATAGAGTTAGTATACATCTCGCATGTTGTGTTATACCCGGTGATTTATCGGTGTTCTGTGAATTTGTTTAGGACAGAATCAGTTCATTTCGGACCAAAATGGCGTTTCAAACGAAAGTACGCCATGTTGTGACGTTGTAGAGAGCCCCCTTAAGTTGACAATTGAAAAATTGAAGTCATAGCGTTTATCATAAAGCTTTGTTGTTTGGTTACCATTAAAGTCTTTTTCTAGTAAAATATCTAAATATGAAACAAATATGTCATACTCTGTCTTATCTATTATTTCAAGCTCACTGGGATATACAGAGTTGACATATGAATGGAAGTATCTCTATTGTTAGTTGATAAAACGTTGTCGATAAACATGTATCTTAATATCGAGTTGAAGACCACAGCAAGTGTTTTTTTTCTTCTCATGTAGAAGTTTTTGAATAAATCCTGCTTCATTTGAATTCAAAAATAGGCCTGCTTATAAGGGACGCGATTGGTACCCAAGGGAGTTCCAATACATTGTTGGAAGACCTGGTCTCCAAAAACTACATAGATATTGTCAATCAGAAACTCCAGCATATTTTTAATATCAAATTCATAGTACTTGTGTGTACAATAAGAATGTTTCTTTAACAGAATAATTTTGCAAATGACCAATGACAACCTCCATTTTTATTTTTAAAAAAAAGCAGCTGTCTATAATGTCAAAAAGCCTGGACTTTAATTTATCGCGGGGAATGGTTGTATAAAGCGTTGAAAAGTCGTACGTTTTGATCTTATTGATTCTGTTAAAATTCTGTGATTTCAAATTACACCAATTCTCAAATATACTGTTGTACAGTACTCCTGAAGTTCTCCACTGATGTAAATATTTTAGTGAGAAATAAAGAAAGAGGCTTGATAGAACATTTACTTGGAACGTACTATGTTTCTTTGTTTTTCAGGATTTTTAAGGAGTTTTAAATCCAGTATAGGTACGATAATTCAAATTCATTTTGATTGTTGGGAATATTAAAAGTATTTAAATCTGACATATGGTTTTGAGGAACTTCCTCCCTAGAAAGGGAACTATTGGTAAAAGTTGATTGACAACATGCAGAATTAAATACTTGCTCCTCTAAAATACAATTCAAATAATGAGCCTTACAAACAAAGACGACGTTGTTACTTAATTTGACAGCGGGGACTAGGACATACTGATCGTGTAATCTATCTGATTCTTGTTTCACTTCTGCATTGTCGAAGACAGAAGAATAGATGGTTTTCATATTGCCTCTCAATCGCTTGATGGGCGATTTCAACGTCCATCTGATACATTTAATCCAGTCTGGTAATGTGTCTTTATCATATTTTGCCCATCGTCTGGTGTAATCTTCTACTGAACTCATAATATTTATGAAATTATGACGCCATTTGAAAAAACGGGGTTCCCTAAACTTTTACCCTCTTAATTAATTGGTTTAAGGTCCTCATAATTAACTATATTGACGTCACCAGTAATGACGTGTCCAGTGGGACAATATTTGTAGGGTGAAGGCGAACATGAACATGTTGGAGGATTATGTTTCAGATGCTCGATATTAAGTAGGCATTGTAGAATTTTTTTTATAATTAAAAGAAATTGTCGATGTATATTTGTACGAAATCCAAGGTGTGAACCTCAACTTGAACCATCGTGGAATACAAGCCTGGGCCTTTTTGTGAATAAGAATATTACTTATGTTAACTGCGTCAATTTCTTGTTGGTATATTGAAGTTTAAGGAACAAGAGGGTTGTTTGAGCGGTATTTTCTTCCGCGAAACGTGGTGGTTTAAAGAGCCTGTGATTTGCAACATCCATTATCACAGATCCGAGCCTGTATTCTGGTGTCGAAGAATCCAAATATAGACATTCCTTGAATTTTACAAAAAGACTGTTCAAAACTTTCAAAGGAAGAGAGTAAAGTTTGGTGCAAATGTGATGAAGACCTGTTTAATTTTAGATCCATTTACTCGATTTGCAAAAAGGGTATTTTTATTTAAAAGATACTCTTTATTCCAAACATCTTCAGTCATTTCACATAGACAACATGAATAAAAAGTGCACTTATAAACAACAGCATTACATATAGAAATATCCACAATTATAGATACATTGACATTTTATATGAAACAAAATATTTACCTCAGTTTAAAACTATTAAAGTTATTATAGCTTGAGTGCAAAGCTTAATCAGTTGTATGGGATACTTTACTGTATTTTTTCGAGCACAAAATATTCATCTGCTTTGGCTTTTTCGCCTAATTTATCATTATAAATCATTGACTTTTCATCCTCTGGACATTTATCATTTCCACTGTACTCCACAGTCACTGTACCGTACCCATCAGCTAGTGTTGATACTGAATGGCTTGGTCTGGCATGATCGTAATCCACAGTCACAGTTCCGCACCCATCAGATGGTGTCGATACTGAGTGTCCTGGTCTGGCGTGATCGTAGTACTCACCTCTGTCCACTGTCTCTGTTTCATTCAAGTGATTGTACATACTATCATTAGATTCTGCCTGAGATGCCTTCATGGATTTTTGCTGAAAAATATATGCCAACTAATTATAAGGAGCAATAATTCTATGTGGATATGATCACTACAGTTAGCTATTTTCTTAATCTGATTATTTCAACGTTTATGCTGCTTAACTGAAGGCTAGACTTGCTAGTGATGCTGGTCCTCTAGTTATTTCATTATCAGAATTGTCTGTAAATCCTAATGGGAAGTTTCCAACATAAACGTTCTAAGTACCTGCTACCGGAGAATTATATATGTATAATGGCATAAATACGCTAATTGTCTTATTTCGTATAACCTTTGCATTAATTATCAAGATATAATTCTCTTAACAACATTTTACATCCAAAGTTTTTTGTTATTTCCAGTTAATAATAAGCCCATATCTGAATTTCTTTGTTTTACTTATAAACAATTTACCGTTCACGGTAACTCAGTCGGTAGAGCGCTCGCTTTGTGATCGGGAGGTCGTGAGTCCGAATCTCGATAAAAAATGGGTGGCAGCTGTTCCTTCGCTATGTGCTCGGCACTTTGAAGTGAAAGCTGCGGGTCTTTCGGATGAGACCTTAAAAACCGAGGTCCCGTGTCACGGCAGGCGTTGGCACGATAAAGATCCCTCACTGCTCTGTGGCCGTAAGTGCCAAGTAAAGGTCAAAATTTGTAGCCCTTCACCGGTATATGGTGACGTCTCTATATGAGTGAAAAATTCTCGAATGGGACGTAAAACAATATACAATCAATCAATCAATATAAACAGTTTAAATTTATACTTTTATACTTCTTACAATTTCAGACAGTGACAAGTGGAGGATTTTAGTTCTTTTTAAAATCTCCAAAATATCTGAGACCAATGGTTCAATTTTCTTGACACATTTTGACACATTTTAAATCTTTGTTTCATTTCGATCTGTTGAGTTTTTGTTAAATTTTAATTATGTATCTGATTCATAATTTTATATATTATATATATATATATTCGATAAAATAAATAAAATTTGTTTTATTTTAAATATGCATCATCCTACTCTCGTAGGTATACTTATATAGGAAGTAAAATTGTATGAAGACTTTTGTAGGTGTACAATAAGAAATTCCATTTGATATTTGTTATTGTTTGAAATAAATAATTGATTTAAATGTAGAAACGTATAATTTTAACTAATGAAACGTGTATTTATAGTAGCCCCACCTGAGGAACCAGTCGTCTCACAAAAGGCAGTATAGCCGTAACGGTACACTGTTCAGATTTCAATACGTGTAATAAATTACAATTATCTGCCTGATAAGAGAAATGATTATAATCTTTGATACAATGTAAACAAATATTTCCATAGACGATTTTCCTAGGTAATTAACTGTTTTCCCGATAATGAATATAAATTATGTACAACCCGAGATAATCAAGTAATTTACACATTTATTCTGAAATTAAGCCCTTTACAATATTAATTACAGATTAATTCTAACGGACATTCATTCAATGATCAATTAATTTTATTTTGATAAGTACACTCTTCACGCCTTTATATTCTTAGATTTCATTTGTTGTCCTCGATTCTAGATCCGATCGTATCTATAACTAATAAAAGCTATGAAAGTACATTTTGTATTATACATAAAGCATTATTGTACAATTCTTTACAACACCTTACTCAAAACCAAATACATGTAATTTAGAAAATTTATAAGATAAGAAAGTAGTGAAAGAAATCAGCCGATCGAAATTGATCGCTAGTAAATTAAACAGGGATAATCCCAGCACTGTTCTAATCAAAATTTATTAATCACAGTACATCTTTTTATGAAATCTGAAAAACACCGAATATTCGAATCTTAAATTCATATTCGAATATCAACTCATCGAATGAATATTCGAATGTTCGAATATTCGTTGCCATCCCTAATATATATACGAGGGTTGTTAGAAAAGTCCGCGAACACGTTAATTTACAGAAATATATCGTAAACGTTGAAGAACGACGTATGTCTAATTAAATTCTTATCTTTTGTTTATAAGTATGCAAAAGATTAGGTCCATTTACTAAAATTTTGAAAATATACGTTGATTTTTACTGCGCAGTCATAGGATTCACGGAGCAATCACTTGACTTTTTATGACGTTAGGTGACGCGACATGATTCCGGACCTGTGAAGCTTTTTCACAGTTCTAAATATCTTTCCTTTCTATAGACTTTTCATGTCTTTTTCTGACTTAAAATTTGAATAAGTATATAGAGACATATTATATATTTTTAATGTCTTTTGTGGCTTATAGGATATTAGTGAGATCTTTAAAACAATGCCTACGCAGTTCAGCGATCAGATATGAGAAACAATGCAAAACCCATAAACGCAACGTCCATGCAATGAGCAGGATACTTGGGTATCGCAGGAGTTGATAATCAAAAATGTTCATCCTTCCATTCTTACTAAGTTTTTACCACCTGAACACTTTGGTACTAGATACATGTAAGCCATCCCCAGCAGCATCTAAAAAGTATTTTAGTCTCTTTCAGGCATTTTACTGTCTGAACACATTATTTTTTGAATAACTCAGTGCTCCAAGACGTTCAATGACTTTACCATTTTTTGGCTTTGTTTTACGCATTGATCATCTATAATTAGTGATAAAACAATCATAACTCTTCCAATTTAAATTAAAATTTCGCTAAATGGCGTTTCATGAATATCTTAGCGAGAGGTAAAATATCACAAATCTTTATGCGCTACAACAGTGCAATTTTTAATTTCAAATTTATGTCTCTGAAATGTAAAAATGCGAAAAAGCTACATGCTCTGTGAAGCATGTTTTATCTAAATAATTTCGCCGGTTATTTTTTAAAGATCATCGGAAAACATTAAATTTTTGCATATTAATAGGAAAATGCGTATAAGTTTTACCAGCAGAGTTTTACTGATTTCATGCAAATAGTGCACTTACAATAGAACTTGTCCGCGAACTTTTCTAACAACCCTCGTATATATATTTGCGTTCTTCATGTTAATTTTTTTTCTTGTCTCCCGCTTTCGCGAAAGCGAGAAGACATTAAATCTCATTCGTCGGTCAGTCTGTCTGTCTGTGTGTGCGTCTATCAGTCTGTCTGCAACAAAAACTTTAACCTTGGTCATAACTGGAGAATAAAAGAGGTAGGGCTTTCATATTTCAAATGTGCATTATCATTGACCCCGTGACCTTGAACTTTTACCTACTTTTCAAAAATTTTAACATTATTTTAAATTGGTCATAACTTTTGAATGAGAAAAGATATGGCTTTAATATTATACCTGTGTATTACCTGTGACAAGACCTTTCCAAATATACTTTGGTTTTTGACCCCTTGACCTTGAAGGTTTGCTTACTTTTCAAAAAATGTATCTTTGCTTATAACTTTTGATTGAGAAAATTTTCGACATGTGCATTAGCTGTGACAAGGCCTTTCCAAATATACTATGATTTTTGACTCTGTGACTTTGACCTTGAAGTTTGAGCTACTTTTCAAAAATTTTAACATTACTTTAAATTGGTCATAAAATAGGAATGAGAAAATATATTACATATGTGCATTACCTGTGACAAGACCTTTCTAGATATCCCATGGTTTTTTGACCCCTTAACCTTGAAGTTTGACTTACTTTTCAAAATATTTATCTTTGCTTATAACTTTTGATTAAGAAAAGATAGGGCTTTCATCTTTGACATGTGCATTACCTGTGACAAGAAGTTTCCGAACATGCTATGATTTTTTGACCCCTTGACCTTCATGTTTTCAAAACTTTTAACTTTCGTAATTGCTTTTGAATGAAATGTGTTTGTTTGTTTGTATGTTGTTTAACGTCCCTCTCGAGAATTTTTAACTCATATGGAGACGCCACCACTTGCCGGTGGAGAGATGCAAATTTTGTCCTATACTCGGCACTCAGGGCCATTGAGCAGTGAAGAAAGGGCGTTCAGATATGTTTGCTTATAACTTTTGATTGAGAAAAGATAGGGCTTTCATATTTAATAAGTGTATTACCTGTATCAAAATGTTTCCGAATGTGCTATGATATTTGACCCCGTGACCTTGACCTTCAAGTTTGACCTAATTTTCAAAAAAATTAACATAAATGATAACTTTTGATTGAGAGAAGATGTGGCATTTACATTTGCATTACCTGTTTCAAAACCTTCTCCACCGTATACTCTGGTTTTTGACATTTTCCCATGAGCATTAATGGTGACAAGACCTTTTTGGATTTTATTATGATATTTGACCTCATTGACCTCATGACATTGATCTTGAGGTTTGATGTAGTTTTGAGAAGCTATAATCTTTGCCATAACTGTTATTAATTCAATATTTTTTGCATAATGCACAGGTAAGACAGGACACAGCTACAATATGCCATAAATAATGACATTCCATCCACTAAGACACCGAAAGCGTGCATGGGACCACAATTCTTTAATTTGCTTGTTTTTATTATTTATTTTTTTTTTAAGTTTTCATATGCTCACTTGCTTTTTTCTATTCATGTATATGTTGAAATCATGTACTTGTGAATTACTCCTTTACTTTAACAGTGACTGGTACACATTTCTATATTATCTATATATTTTTAAAAAGCAATTAATGAAGAATAAAATAGTATCATACGCAGTGTGTGAGGGTGTGTGGGTGTGTGTGTTCTTACTTCTTTTATTTCACTGTACACGCCCTTCGTGTTGGCTTCCTCTCCAGCTTTTTCGTTTATACACATGATCTCTGCCTGGTTTACCGGGTTTTGCAAAACTTTTGAGACTGGTTTTCTGAAGGAACAGTCCAATCAGTTATAAGATAAAAAAATGTTTCTAATCAAGACTGTGGAGATTAAAAGCATTATACAAAATTTCTTTTAAAAATAATGTACATTTCATTAAGACCATAAATTCAAAATGCGCAATATCTTTCTAAGGCCTTTTCTCAACATTTTAAACTCGTTTTTATATTTTATTTTAAATCTTAATCCGGGAATAATTGGTTACCTTAAAAATAAATGAATGGCAGAACATCACTGTATTTCAACGTACCTTATTTGCTTTTTATGTATCTGGTGGTGTAGCATGAAGACAATGACTGTAACTAGTGATCCGAACAAAGCTCCTCCAATAGTAGATCCAGCTATACTCACCAGCAGAGCAGTCTGCAGTGTATAATTTAAAATACTTAAAATATACTGTGCTTAAATTTATTTTTAAAAGATAGATTTTCATGCTTTATTTCGAAGTAATTCTTTGGGGTAAAAATCTATTTTCAATGAAATAATGAACTTAGAAATGATGAACTAATAATGTAAGAATGCACGTATGCCTCTGATTGCCTGTTTTTTCAACGCCGATTCCTGACCTAAAATATGTACAAAATAATTAACATATGATATGTTTTATTGACATACTACTTGTCAATTTGTCTCCATTCAAACAAACAATACGCAACTATTTTCGCATAGTAGCATAGTAGTTGCATAGTATACAAATAATTTTCATAGCGTAAGCAAATAGTGCGCGGCCGTCTTTTCTGGATATAATATGTTGGCACCTATTAGGGATCGAACTCACGATCCTGAGAACTTCAATCGAACGCTGTACCGATTACGCTACAAATCCCGATGGGAAATGTATTTTTGAGTATATAAACATAGTTTTCATACAAAACTAGCGTCTCCATATGAGTGAAAAATTCTCGAGAGGGACGTTAAACAACATACAAACAAACAAACATACAAAACTAGAAATAAATGAATATAATTTCAAAAAGCCTAATATAATTATTGACAACGATCTTTAAGAAAAATTCCTTTAAGAAATAAACCGGATCCGTAGGACATTATTTTTTTAACAATAGAATCGTTAGAATTTGTAATAAATATATATCAGAATTTTTTGACAAGGAAAGGAAAAAAAAACCTATTTCGTGGAGGGGATGTAGGGGATGACATTCTCCTGAGTCAATTTTCTTCTCATAGAGATGACTTTTCTAATAGTTTTTAAAGGGGTAAGTGTTTCCTAGGGGGATCCATGGTCATTTTTCGTGTTACTTTTACATATAGAAATTTAATAGCTCTGAAAATTCCAGGGGATCCGGACCACCCACCCGTCCCCTCTGGATAGACATTTATTCCTTAAACGTATTGAATTTGATATAATATGAGAGATGCTAGGAATGAGATCGGAACTAAGCCCGTCCTAAGTGAGAGTTTTTTTTTATTATTATTATTATTTTATATTTTGCATCAGGCATAGAAATAAACTAAATATAGCTTTTATTTTAAATTGTAATGATATGTGCATACAAACCTATGTTTGTAATAGTTTCAGTCCCAGCTTGCTGAGACACCTCATTTGTGGATGTAGTTGTACTCAAAGGACATTCTTTTTGGCATTCTGAACAATCATTTGGATCTGGCAAAATTATTAATCAAATAATATTTATAGCATTTAAAATAAAAGAATAAAAGTTTCATTTTTGTTTTCTGAAATTAATCCTTTGATAAGTAAACTTTTAAGCATAAAGACATATTCTTTCAAGAATTGTCATGTACGTGGATAGAGAATAACTAAATAAGTTTACAAATTAGTTTTATAAAGTATGGATTCTATCAAAAATAAACTACTTTATAGTCACTATAATGAATTGGTTAAATTTGTTGTGAGAGTCTATCTACAAACAAGATAACTGTATATTTAATTTATTCCAAATTATAAAGGAACTTTTAAATGTGGGTTATTCAGGATTTTTGACAATTAGCACACTGTCTTGAAAAAAATTCTCTCTTAATGATTTTATAGCACCTATAAAGGACATTTGTGAGATGCACATGTCTTTAATCACGAGGGTTGTTCGAAAAATACGCGAACAATGTCAATCATCGTCATAATCATTTAAAGAATTTCAAGATCAACAAATTTTCAAATATTTCTGCGGGAAGTTTAATTTAATTTGATATATGGAACTCATGTTACTGAATTTGACACTCTTTACATTTCACACACAGTTTGTGCTGTCATATTAACTCATTTAGATTTTTTCTATATAACTGGACATTTACTTTGTAAATAAATTCGACAATTCTTGTACTCCTTGTCTCTGCTTTAACAGGATAGAGCAACAGTGAAGCGTCCATCGCCTTTCCACTAGTGTTACTCCGTTTCCCCGTCCATCGTCTGATAAAGAGTCTGTACCACGCAAAAACTGTGCCTTTAAAGACATATTTCCTGCTTCCTTCTGCATTTTAAGAGTATATTCCGGAGTGGGTTTTTTCCCGGGTGCAAAATAAAAATGTCTCGCTAGTTCCTGTTTTATGACGTCATCTCTTTCCTTTTAAATGACAAATACTTATCTTCAAAAATATATTTTGTTTTTAAAGTTTTCTAGAGATTATGCATGACATGTACACTGTACAATTACCCAATTAGTGGAGTAAGATCTCCGCTTGAAAACAATTATCAAAACTTCACATAATTCTAGAATGATCGTCTTTTTAGAAGTTAATGATAACATTCATCATAACTTCAGCGGTACAAATGACCTTGTAAAATACGTTTGGTGCGATAAAATAATATACATAGGATTTTTTTATTTAAACATATTTTATTGAAACATAATCAATGGGATTTGACACAAGTTATACCAACTTAGATTGGCCTCTCCAAGACAAACAAAATGACATATATATATACACGTGATGTACAACCAACAAATGTACAATACAAAAAAAGAAGAAGATAAAGGTCCAAAGAAATAAGAAAGGAAGGGAATAGGAGTGCAAAGAGAGAAAAAAGAAGAAAGGGGTTGTAAAAGATACAGAATGGTTACGCTGGTTTTTCATAAAAATCTTTCCGATTTTTTAATATACTTATGTATGGCTTTAACAATGTTGATATTATTTTGTTGACCCAGGTTTGTGTACCCAAATAGAATTATGTCAAAGTCTAATGCTCCTTTGTTATTTTTTATGAAGTGAAATTATAATTCTGTTCTTATTTCAGCATAATTTTTACAATACAGGAAGAATTGTTCAGTGTTTACATTGATATATCCACAAGAACACTGAGTGTTATCTGAAAGCCTAGTAACCTTAAATAAATCTTTCCTTTATAAATTGATCAAAATTTGCTTTTTTTGTACAGGAAAATTTTTTGAACATACGTATTTTTGATCGCTCTATCTAGTTTGAGTATAATAATAGGTTGTTTTATCACACAGGGTATCTGTAATAAGTATGGGGTCAATGCAAGTTGATGTCGTATCGCATTTGTCACTCTTGTTGGCTAGGTAATATAGTTTTTAAGGTTATATGTCATAATTATATCAATTACATACGTTTGCTCTAAGAGTCGCAGAGTAAGGAGTTGATCCATTTGTCGCGGGTTCGAATCCCACTGTGGGACGTGGAGACCGGTCCTTCGGATGAGACTGTATAAACTCAGGTCCCGTGTCGCAGTAGGTGCTGGCACGAAAAAGATCCCTCACTGCTCAATGGCCTTAGTGCCGAGTATAGGTCAAAATTTGCAGCTCTCCACCGGCAAGTGGTGACGTCTCCATATGAGTAAAAAATTCTTGAGAGGGGTCAACGTTAAACAACAATAAACAAACAAACAAACATAAGTTGGAAGGTTTTTACTGAAATCTATTTTCCAATCCCCATTCAATACTAAATTATTAGATTCATCTATAGCCCTTCCAATAGAAATTACAAGCCTGTTCCAGAAATCAACCTTAAGTTTGATGTTTCAGGTCTATAAATAGTTCATAGAAAAACGCTTTTTTTATTTTAGCTTAATCAATTTCTACCTAAATTGTTTCGTCAAACGCATTTTCGAGATCTCGCCGTCTCAGAGCTTCTAAGCCTTCTCTTATATAAACAAGAATTCCACCGTCAACACTAGTTCTATCTAATCTAAATGGAGAGTCTAATGGAGAGTTGTACCCTTCAATTGTCAAATTCTCTGTATTTACAAGATCACTCAAATGAGTCTCGGTAAAGCAAAAATATCTTTCAATTCAAAGTAATTAGTTATTTTATCTATTTTGTTTTGTATGTTTCTACAGTTTAGATGAAAAATTGACAGACAAGTTACGCTTAACTCTGGACCGGGATTTTCGCAATATCATTACATAACAAAAGCAAAGTCATAAGGAAAAAAATATACTGAATGTTTAGTATATTTCTCTTGATCGAGACTTCTACCTTGAATAGGAAAAACAATACTTCTTTTGTTACTTTGCCGAATTTTAGAATAAAAAACCTTTTTCGAGCACTTTACAACACTCTGCGATCTGAATGTTTTAGCTTCGCAAGAGCTCTCGCATACGTTGCACAATGGCTCGCATTCGTTGCATGCGTTTTAGTGGTCGCACCAAGTCTCCTCAAAATACTGGACATGCACACTATTCAGACGCGACCGAATGCGATCCAAATTATCGCAATGCAACGCACGAACATTAGTACGAACGTCTTACAACATTTTGTGTACTCGCAAGTGATGCACGATTTTTAAAGTTGTAAGATGAATCGCAGTTGTCTATGCGTGTATTTTGCGACCATGGGACTGTTGCTCAACGTGTCTCATGTAATCTTGCAACGTTTTAATACTATCATTGCACGATTTATCAGCTTCAATTTCCCATGCGTACTTGTAACAGTAATTCTAGTGATATTAGTGCTCCACTAACTTCTGACCAACAGTACATTACTGCTTTCCAAAATCGAAAACGGGTATCATATACTGTATGAGTACTTTTGAAAAGGCTTCATATTTTAGCGGCTTTGGCGCAGACAACGATGAGCTCATTCATAAATACCGCTAAGAAATCATGTATAAATACAATACAATGCACGGACATGTGTAGCGCTAATTCATGATCACGCGAACAACTCCAAACCCAGCGATTGCGCTTAATTTTGAATACGCCAATTTATGTACACATACAGTATACCCCCTCTGACTCGCGCAAGCATTCGTACCATGGAACACATGATAGCCGCACGTCCACTCGCATTGGCGCACGTTCAATGGTCCGATCACGTGATCACTCGCACGATCCTGTCGCATTATCTTACAACACTTGCTTTCATTATACAACAGTCGCATATAGACGCAAGATATATATCGCAAGAATTAATGCGTTTGGATAGCATAACGGTCGCTTTAGATCGTGCGAATTTCGTACGAATACTTCTTCATATGCGATTATTTCGGCAATAGTTTACGATCCGAATCAAAATTTTTCGATCGCACGAATATGTTGTCGCTCTGCTCGTGCGCCAATTGTGAAAGGGCCTTAAGAAAGATGATTCTCTTGCAGCGACAGCAGACAAGACTTCATTCATACAGCGTAACACTTGAGATACCAAAGAGTAAAGAGGGGCAATGATAAAGTGAGAAAATAGTGAGATAGGAAGAAACATTAAGCATTAACAAGGAAAACAGAGGAAGAATTAGGGTTAAGTAAAAGATCAGTAAGAACCCATAACAAAGCATGGGTATGCAAAGAAGTTAGAAGGAAAGTAGGATAAATGAGTGTTCATTTGTAATTTAGAAATTTACATAAAATATATACAGTCATACAAAATCAGTAATGTAAGAACATTGCTGTTTTGATTAATTTTTTTTCTTTTAAAAGTATTTTCTGATATTTTGGGGAAAATACTTAATAACTACCTGGTATTTACTTAATGTTAAGCCTCATCATCACTGACATGATCATCTTCTGGAAGGTAGCAATCAATGTTACTGAGGTGATTATCAAGATTTTTGACGAATTCACACACCTTTACAAACAGTCATCCATTGTTGGTCCAATATGAGTCTATTTTTTGTAATAACGCGCCTTGGATAGTGCGTGAATGATCTGTTGACGAGAGCGGGTGATGTTCTCAGAAATAAAGAAAACATTACTTTCGTTGCCTTGATTTTTTACTCAGATTTTGCCCGGTAGATCCTATTTTTGATTTTCCAGTTGTTCAATTTACAAATAATTTGGTCTTTTCCGCTTTGGATGGATCAAATTATGTGGGACTTGTTTATATCATCTGGACTGTTAGGGGGCGATAACTTCAATTTCTCATTGCAAATTCCAAAAACAATTTGATCGGTGTTGTTGATTTCAGATGTAGTCATTGGGACCCCATGGAACCTTAATCAGTTTCTTCTCCCATACTGTTATAATTCTTCCAGTCCTAATGCTAATTTGTTGACTTTATTCAGTTAGAGTGTTCACCTCAGCCCTCAAACTTTGATTTTCTGAGCTTAGCTCTTGAATTATGACATTCTGAGTTTTTTTTTTTTTTCTGACGTAAGTCTGATCTAATTGACGTCAGATCTTGAATAACAGTGTCAATTTTTGTTATGAGTGGCTGAATTGATTTAGCTTATTAGTATCCCAAGTTGTGGCAAAAGGACTGGAATAAAGGATGATGCAGCTGATTGAATGAAATCAGCACTGTTGATCGTGGCATGGACTAATTCTGAGATATTGAAGGTTTTACCCCGTTGTGACAATATCATTGGAGTATATATCCTTCTTGGGCAGAAGCTAAATTGTCAAAAGAGTTTTTTCGTCGTAGAGGCGCGGGAGCACCACGTGATCCACCAACTGAGAGGGGCTCAGAGTTTGATAAACATTTCTCTCTAAGTCATGGGTTGTTGGTGTTAAAGGTGAATTGTTGATATTGCTTACGGTGTATATTTGCCAGTTTTTGACTTAAATGTTCAATTTTCAAAAATACAGATAACGAGTTTTGTATCAATCAAGATCAACTACTAGTTATACAGGTGGTGAACAGGTGAATACTATTCAGTCAATACCATCTTTTAAGCTTCCCCAAACACATGGTTTTATATGCTTATATTTACATTTGCAAATGCTTTCCCTTAAATAACATTATTTTAACGATTCTTTTTTACACCTATGTAAAAGCAGGTTCGTCATGTGACCATAAATTGATTGTTTAGTCATAAACGATATACGTAATTTCATAGTGACGTCTTAAGTAATCGACGCGTTCAATACATTCAATTTATACTGTTGAGGTTTGAAAAAAAAATAAATCAATTTATGGGTTTAAAACTATAGAACACAACTATTTGTAATAAATCAGTCAGAAATGTAAATATAAGTAATAAGGTATCATTTTTAAACTTTTATCGGGATATAAATACGGGTTGGCACGTGATCAAATCTACCATATAGCCAACTTGATCTGTAACTCATCAAGATACACTCACATACCAAAAAAATCAACTCAATATCTGCAAGCGTTTAGCAAAAAAGTGCGGAAAACCAAGTGGAACAGACAGACGGACGGACAGACGCAGAGGAAACCTATAATCCCCTCCGGTTTCACCGGTAGGGCACTAATAAACAACCCTGAAATAGCAAAAAAGAGAGTATGGTCACTGGTACGGTGGTGGTTCCGGTTGGAGGATCTAAGTTACTGGCTATTTTTAATGAAACTGACAAGAAGCAATTGTTTATTTATTTTATAATGCATCATTAGTGAATTATTCGATCAAAACTTGATTTAAGTGATATACAAGAAATAAGTTTTGATTATATAAACTGATTAAAAAGCAAAATGTGCAAATCGTTTTCGTAATTCACCGATCTTGATCTTGAGAATTTAAAGAGAAAATTTCAATTGAAGGATATGGTAATGTTCAAATACAATTAAAGCTATTAAATTTTTTTGCTCTAATAAATACATTTCAATCGTTTTTTTTTCTTTCTAAAAACTGTCTTAACAAATACTAGGCCTATACCTAGGGTGTTAAAGCTATTTTTAACTAAATATGTGCTGACAAAGTCTTTATCAGTAAAATGTGCATGTTTAATTCTTTTATCCTTGATGGAAATGGAATAAGAACACCCAAAGTTCAATATCTATAACATAGTATAACAGTTGTCAAAATAAGCCCCAATTAATGAAATTGCTATTTTTCAAGTTTTTACAAAAAAGGGGGGTTATATATCTACTTCTGCTCCGAAGCTAACTGTGTGATTTTGAACAAAGTATTTCTTCCTGCTGTAAGTCTGTAATCGACTGTCAGTATAAATTGTAATATATATTGCTGGAATTGTTCTGTCAGTAGTGGTAAGAATTCAATTCCCCGCGCTTGAGCGGGATTTTGTCTAGTAATGCATAAACAAACCTTTGCTATTTGTTGTCGTGGGTTCAGTGATTCTCTGCGGTGTTACATGATTGGTACATACAACAGATGTACTCGAAGGACACTTTGTCAAACATTCAGTACAATCATCTTCATCTCCATCTGACAAAACATCATAAATTAAAGTTTCATGTGTGTAGATATACATATCCACATATGTTGGATGATATGCTAGCCATAAACAGTAGTATGCAATAAAGCAGTAATTATGGCCTTTTAGCCTTGAAAGAAGAATTTCAAAAAGTGTCATTCTGTGCTGTAATGAATAATTAACATTGAATTCCTATCTAGTTAGAGAAATGTGAAGTGAAGTATTTATAAAATGAAAGTGTGATAGTTTTAAAATATACATGTTATAACATTCGTGAGTGGTAAAGATAATAGGAAATAGTACCATGCAGTCGATTATGTATTGACATTTAGTACAAAAAGTAAAGAGGAAAAGAAAAAAAAAATCTATTTATTTGGTGGTAATTAGTAAATTCATAATTTTCTGTCTTTAATACTATTTGTTTATTCTGTATTCAGGATTCATCAGCTTTCCAATATTTTTTTTTCTTTTGTTTTGAATGATTGGTGTAAAGAACATCAGATAAAGAGTATTTGAGTTATACATGTATATGACGATTGTGTAATTATAAAAGAGTACATATAAATTTGATAGTTACTTAGTAACCCATTAACATTATCAAGATTTTATCAAAGATTACTATTTTTAGCATTCATACTATATGATAAATATTGTAATTATTAGAAAACTGTATATCTGAGTATAGATACACATAAGCTTTCTTTGCAGGAATTTATATCCAATAACTCTTGAAAATAAGCACAATGTTTTGAATAAGTAGATACATTACTGTAAACATCACATGAATCGGAAGATATCGAAATGAACATTGAGTATAATTGCCTTATCTTTGTGCTATATGAATAATTATTTTGCTAAACGTTGTACATGTTTTCTCATTTAATGAATGATTGCTGGAATTAAAACATTTCTAAAATGTCTCTGCAATGTTCAAGGCGAATTTTTTTTTTATCCTTTTTGTTCTTATTTAGTAGTATGTACGGGACTCCACATCTAGTATATTATCTATGCTCCATAGAAACTATGCCATTCATTACCTTCTGAATCGCATGGGTCACACAAAGCACACCTGTAGTCTCCTGACGCCCCTTTTGGAGAACAGTCTATAACGAAATGTAATAATTTAATACCCAGAAGTTAAAGAAGTAATAAGCAAATATTAATCTAGCTAATACAACTTGATTTACATTTATAAATCATGCAGGTAAAATATGTTTATCTACTTTTTATTCAATTTTTATTTTTTCTTACCAGTGCATTTATAATCACCAGATGCCTGAGTCAAAACACAAGATGAAACACTTCCTTTAAATTTGGCTTAAAGACGGCTTATATGCGCTTAAAGGATGATTAAAGATATCTTTAAGCCATCTTTAAATACCCTTAAACTATCTTGAAGTAGCATTTAACCATAATAAGGTCTTATTAAGCCATTTCCAAATCTTTAAAGGGTGAATAAAAGTAGTTTAAAGGTGGCTTAAAATTGCATTTTTAAGCCACCATTAAGCCAAACGTATAGGTGCTTTATGTCCAAACTTCTGTAATTAGTCTTTAAACTATATTTAAACCACATTTAAGTCACCTTTAAGCCATCTTTACACTATCGAAAAACTTCTTGCTTGATAAAATTTTATTCATTCATCTATTTTTTATTCCTTATTATAAATGCTGGTTTTGCACATTAGTGAACACGGCGAATAATATTTGTAAAACTAAATAATAACAAAATAAAAAAAAATTCAAGAAACTTCCAAATGCTGCACCAAACTCTCGACCCTTTGACCGAAAGGCGATAAAACTTACCACTCCGCCACGTCGTCTTATATTTACTTCAGGAAATATGAAATTCATATACCGTTTAACGGGTTATTTTCGCGATAATCTAATTTTCGCTTTCTTTGCGAACATTTTTAGAGAGCAAAAAATTAAACTCGCATAAAATTGTCAATGAAAATGCACCGTATAGATAACATAGATAATTTCTATCAAACCAATAGGATATCCGGAAGCCGAGGAACACTAGCACGCGATCGTCTGCGAGACAGGAGAACTAAGGACTTTAGACATTCGGCACATGAATGGTGGATGTTTTCATACTTCGTAATTCGGCTTGGGCTTGGGCTAACCGTGGAACTATTGCCGTGTACATAGCAATCGATGTCCGCGGAGCTGGAGGACTTCCTTTTTGATTAACAGCTGAGTAAATTCTGTCCGCGAATTATTTATTTTGTCAATTTGTGTGTAACTGTAATTGTGTGTGCTTATTTATTTTTGATTATTTCTTTTTACTATTAAAATTTTTTAAAGTTTTAATTTGTTTTGACTGGTGTGTTGTTGTAAGTGTGTCATCGGGAACCAAAAAATAGATTTGTGTATTCGGCACACGTTACAATATGATGAAAGAATTAGGTATGATGAAACAACTTTAATATAGCCTTGTTGTAAATAATGCATATCAATTAAATATCTTCTACCTTAGAATTATACTAAAAATACTTTTGGATCTGGACAGGTATAACAAAATTTTAATTTACACAGAATGTATCTGCTCAAAGGAAAGAGGGGGGGGGGGGGGCTTTAGTGTTTCATAAATATGCCGCAGATATTTGAGATATTGGTTTGCTCAGTTATTTAACAATCTTTGCATAACATTTTGTTTTTGAAATATTTATTAACATATTCTTACCAGTTTTAATTCTGTTTGTTATATGATGGGTAAAAAAAAATCGTCTAATTTTGTTGTGTGCTTGTATAACTTTTTTAAAAATACTTTTTTTAAAAATTGATCAGGAAAATCCATCACAGTCATGTTTCTTAGCTTGGTATTTGACAAGAGACTCTGGACCCCTAGGGGTTCAAGGTCTTGTCATCACCTGTTCTATTGTCCACTTTGCTCAATATTGTATACTGTTTATGATAACCTGCTTTTATTGTGTATAAATCTGATCAGTTGCATCCTTTAATCCACCTGGCTGTTCCTATGAATATTAATTTAGGTATAACATATCGTTGTTTCATGTTTTATTCAATTGTAAAAAATATGAACTCTGATCATTCTGACTAAGCTATTTAAAACATTCAAGGATTTTATAATTCGTAAAAATCTTAGATGTTACTATTCTTATAAAATGAAAATGTAATTCAATGCCCAGAAACTACAAAATAATTAAATTGATTATGATGGAATGAGAATTTAAAGATCGATGACTTGTCTTTATCTCTCGGGTAACGATAATTAATTTACTAATATGTTTTTATATCTAAAGTTTTTGTATTCGAGAAAATTGTTCATAAGAAATAAATGAGAGAGATAACATTTTGCATTTATGTCAAAAACAAGTTATTCATTGCTGTGTGTATAAGTTGGACTCTACCCTCAGAATTCATAATGCTTTCAGCAGTGGAATGTAGATTAACATATACAAAAGAAAAACTCAACATGAAAAATGAAATAAATGAATTCATATAGCAGGTGTACATTAGTTGGCACACAATACTTTGAAAACATATGGATAAATTTTAATAAACTGGATTTTTTTTTAATTGTATGAGAAGTACCTACATTTATACTCATTAAACGACTTAAACGACATGTTCACAAATGTGTAAATCGTGCATTAGATATTAATTGAAAAAATAAGAATTTACTAGATAAATGTTACTTAAAGATAGCGTAAAGATGGTTTCTCCTTCATGCATAGCTCTGATCCTTCGACGTATTTGGCTCTAGTCTTTGTCACCCCTTTTTTAATCTGTTCAAAGATTTTTTAATTACATATTTTGGATTTCTAATGTTTCAGCATGAGCATCGCTGAAGAGACATAATTTGTCGAAATGTGCATCTGGTGCATCAAAAATGGTACCGTATAATTTTTACTTTAAGCCTGTTTAAAGGTTGTATAAAGGTGACTTAAAGATGGCTAGAAGGTGACTTTCAAAAGTTTGGACATTAAGGACGTATAAGCTGCAACTTAATGGTAGCTTAAAGGTGGCTTAAAGGAATTATCTTCTTTAAGCTCCTGTAAGCCCCCTTTCAGCCGCCTTTAAACCAAATGAATGCTTAAAGATGGTTTTTCGTCCTGTGAAGGGAAGCATCCACACACAAAAAGGCTTACTGCAAACAAGAACAATAGAATTTAAGTACTTAAACATGTACTAGCAAATGAATTGCACTTACTCTATATAAGAAAAGAAGAAAATAAATATCTTAACTGTTTAACATAATTCAAGAAAAGGTTTTAAAATGTTGAACATGAAAGAACACCGTTTTCCTTTTCATTCTATAGATTACCAAGAAAAATATATTTGCTATTTTTACCCACAAAATATTAAAAATAATAGGCTTTATGTTGAATTATTTAATTTTTCATCAATCTAATAATTATTTACGCTCCATACAAGTCTATACCCTTTATTACCTTCTGAATCAATTGGTTTACACATAGAACACCTGTAGTCTTTCGGCATCTTTATTTGAGAACAGTCTATAACGAGATGTAATACATGTAATTGATTATTCAGACATGGAAGAAGCAATAACAAATGTTAATCTAGCTAATACAACTTGGTTAACAGTTATAGATCATGCAGGTAAAATACTTTTATTTATTTTTGTTATTTAACTTTCATCTATTCTTACCAGTGCATTTATAATCACCAGAGGCCTGAGCCAATAAGAAGCATCCATACAAAAGAACGCTTACTGCAAGCAAGAACGATAGAATGTTAATACTTAAACATGAACTAGCAAATGACTGGCACATTTACTCTATATAAAGAAGGGGGTATTCAAATAGCTTATAGAATTTAGCATAATTATTGAATGACCCCAGTCCTCCTTGAAATTTAAGGCTTGGACGCATCTTTAATGAAATATAGAAACCTGTTTATATTTTCTGTAACAGGTAAATTTAAGTTGCCTATTGAAAAATGTATTTCTGATATTTATCAATATTATTAGTGCGGATTTCATATGAATCATGAATATTTCAACCACAAAATTAACTGAAATTTTTTATGCTCGTATATAAAGTGTATCCTTGCCGTTTGCATGGCTTAAATGCTTGTAATCGCTACTTTTTTCTATTATCGCTACATAAAGCAATTCATTAAGAATTTATTCAAAAACAACTACATGAGAAGAAGAAAACACTTGCTGTGGTCTTCAAATCCACTTCAGATATACAATGTATCGACAATGTTTTACCAAATAATAATAGTTACTTCCATCCATATGTCGACTCGATATATTCCAGTGAACTTGAAAAAAAAGACACCACAGAGTCTGCCACATCGGTTTCATATTTGGGTGTTTTACTATCTATTGACGATAAGGGCCAGCAAACAACTAAATTGATTGTTTTGTTTGTATGTTGTTTAACGTCCCTCTCGAGAATTTTTCACTCATATGGAGACGCCACCACTTGCCGGTGGAGAGCTGCAAATTTTGTCCTATACTCGGCACTTACGGCCATTGAGCAGTGAGGGATCTTTTTCGTGCCAGCACCTACTGCGACACGGGACCTCGGTTTGTACGGTCTCATCCGAAAGACCGGTCTCCACGTCCCACAGTGGAATTCGAACCCGCGACGTAAGGATCAACTCCTTTCTTCGCGACTCTAGAGCAGACGCTCTAACCACTGCGCCACGCGGGAGACCTAAATTGAATGAAAAACGAGATGACTTCAGCTGCTCCATCGTAAACTTTCCTTATTTAGGTAATAATATTCCGCTATCACCTGCATATGATATTTAAGTCTCCCAACATATCCGATACTCTGGAGCATGCTCCGAGTACGATCATTTTTAAACCGAGGTAGGCTACTGACAAAGTTGAGGTAACAGGGATTTCAACAACCTCGTTTAAATTCAGCATTTCGTAACTTCTATAGTCGTTATAATGCCCTTGTCAACAAATATAACTTATCATTGGGTAGTATTTTGACTGACATGTTTTATACCAATTGTTAGGCCTTTATTAAGGCCTTCCGTTTCCAACGGAAGACCTTCTACTGATTGTGATGATTAAGATTATTAAGGTCTTCCGCTCCAGGCGGAAGACCTTCTACTGATTCTGATGGTTAAGATTATTCTTATTAAGGTCTTCCGTTTCCAACGGAAGACCTTCTACTGATTGTGATGATTAAGATTATTCTTATTATTCTTTTTTTTTTTTTTTCCTAGACGCCAACTCTGACACTTCATATCTTCCTCATTTTTAAACAGATTTTGTTCAAATTATCAGAGCTTTTAGACTTTACAAAACACTGTCAGAATACCGTAATACAATTCGAAAATTACCTTCTGTTCACGAGTTATTCCCCTTTGATTGAATTTTGCATGCCTCCGATTTCCAGACAAAGGCTCAGAAATGGTTATAATTGGAGCACAAAACCCTTTGAAATTGAAAAGAGGAAGCATTGAAGTTGTGCACATCGGTTTTTGTTTTTTGATTTTTGCATTAAAAATGGCGCTAGAGAGGGGTCAAAAGTTAGAACGCGGAAAACAGCAAAAAATTTGATGTATTTTCCTTTATATCTTGAAAACTAGAAATATTTTGTTAAGACATGTAGAACAAAACTTGTGCATAATTGCAAGGGCTTTCATATTATACTATTTAAAAGGGGCTGGCCCCTATGATTAGGGATCTTGGGCCCTTAAAAGTTTTTGCTTTATAACTCAAAACGGTAAATATTTCGATCTGGATCTTGGGAACAAAATTGTTCTTTTACACCTTTTTGATCTAATGAAAATGTTGTTTTGTTCGAGTATACCATGGGTATTGCGTAATACGTATTAGAAAGCAGGCCAGGTAAACAGGTAACGTTTTTCATTCGGCAAGGAAATCAGACCTCTTCATGTGTATATCTTAAACATACTTGCTATCAATAATATACCCTGCGGTATTTAATGTTAATTTTCTTTTTAATAAGGTTTAAAACGTGGTTTATGGTTCACTATTAAGTTATTTATTACAACTAGTCTTTCTTTTTTTCTTTTTTAAATTAGATTAATAGTGTTCAAAAGCGGAGAATATTAAATCTATCTTTCTACGTTTATTATTACAACAAACTTTGTAAGTGATTTTAAACTGTATGCATTGAATAATTCACGAACATTAGCTGTATGCATATTACGGTCTCCATGTTCAGCTCGATGTTTAGTTATGTAACCCAACGCGCGAATCCCACGCTGTTGATCGAGGTCACCAGTGTACTAGCCACCTGTGGCCATAAACAAAGCTAGTATTTGTGATCGCGTATAATGTCATTTTTGTACAAAGAGCTATTAATTAATGGAAAGTTATGTTTTTAATTATATCGAATCAGTAAGATTACTTTACCAGTTACCGATCTTTTATAATCTTAATTCCAAACACTGGTGCATAAAAATCATTTTGAATTTTAATCGCTGTTTTTGTCTGTTCACGCAACAATACATTTAAAAAAAGTATTGCTCTATCCGGTGTTGTTGTATTTTAATTCATCTGCAATTGTAATTGAATGGGGGCTTCGGTAAATAATTGTAATTACGACGCATGCTACGCACATATTATTTTTACCATCACTCTTGTGAATGTCCATTTATTATTTATAGAATTAAATAAACATTAACATAAATAAAAAATCCTTCAAATATACATGTACTATAATTCAAGTCTTTGTAATATAGCAAACAGTTTCATCCATCTCTGCCGCTTTGTGTCTTTATTAAGTGTTGTAGTCCAGTCCTCGTTTACATACACGTGGCCACAGAGAGCCGCGGGCACCTCGATGTTGAAATACATTGTGTACTCTGATAGTTGCTCTACACCGCACGAACAACTAACGTGTACATGCAGTGTAGTAATTGGCAAAGATTGTTTGAAAAATATAAACTCGCATGTGTTCGCTACGAAGCATTCATTTTAAAATTTTATTTACATGTAGATACCTTATAAAAACAAAATAAAGTAAATGTATAACACCTAGAACAATGTTTAAAAATTAAAATACAAATATCGTGTGCTCGGAAGGGAAGATGGCTTGAAAGGGTGTGTCTGTGAATGCTTAGATCTAGCAACACACTTCGCAAAGTTAAGCATACTTGTGTCCAAATCCTTTAAAAGTGGGGGCAATCCCCAATCCTCGCACCCTTCCTTTTTGAATCTAAAAATATATACCATACTGAGAGTTGTATATAGAGCGGGAATGTTATTTTATTAGTCCTTACAGGCAAAACTTAAGAAATGACTTATAATTTTTTTTTTTAGATAAGATTGTTTCGCGATACAGCTGTGATAAATCTTAGGAACTTCTAAAGTTATAACTTAGGCATATCTTAAGATAACTTAGGAAACGTTTTTGAAACAGGCATGTCAAGCATTCAGTCAGATCTATTACGACGTCCATATTACCATATAAGAGAATGAAATTTTGTTTTGTATATAAAGTGGTTATTACAAATATGCGTGTTACAAAAATGTATGTTGAAATCTTCAAAAGCTATCGAATTATTTGCATACGTGTACTCGTACATATGAACATTGATCAACACTGATCAAGTGTATACCGGGACCCGGGATAGTCTTATTATAGTTCTTGCTTTGTCAAATCATTACTTTCATACCCCTTGCATTTAAGAAAAACAATGTTATAAAAAAAAATAATAATCTGACATATAACAAGTATACATGTAGCGTGTGCAATTTATTTGGCTAGGGGCATGTACACACGTGGTTCGAAACTGTAGGAGGCTACAAATGCGTCCATAATTAGTATATTTTTTGAGGTGTTATAAAAAACAAATAATACTCACAAAAGCTTATAAAATTGCCGTTCTATCGATACCTTATATGCCATGTTTCATCCACCAACAACGCCACGACATCGATGAGAAATACGTTTCTACACGGGCATTTTCTTCGAAAAGGATAGGAAGTTAATGAATTAAAATAATTAATTCTTTTAGTTAACGCATTATGTTTACCTCTTTATTTGTTGTATGCAATAAGTATAGACCTTACTAATAATGACTGTTTGGTTGTCACACCTGTGCATGTGTCGTGCGAGGTACAGCGGTAAGGTAAATTACCGAGAGTCGCGATGTGCGGGGTGATTCGGAATACCCTAAATGACTGTGGTCCATTGAATTTCTACTATTAAAAAAAAAAATAGTAAATCAACCTGTCAAATCTAACATGGGCCCACATAATACGACTAAATTCGTTTCATGAATGAACTGGTTCTTAACAAATACGTATATGTACAGTATACAATATCTTTTCTTTAGATCTGTTTGTTTATTATTTTCAACCACAATCTGCAGTACATGTATAGTTACACGAAATCCATGCACAACGGCGCTACACCTGTCAATCAAAATCACTCGATATTGTGAACTCAGTCTGGTGTTACGACAGCATTTCCGAAGTGATTCAAAATATTCTATCGGCTAATTCTAATTTTTCGCGTTGAATAATAATATTTTGGAAGTTGGAATTAAGGCTGGAGCTGCATGCTGTGAATTTATCACACCTGCAGTCTGCAGTCTTCCCTTCTAACATGTATACATATGAAGCATCTGTTGAGTAATGAATCAGAGAGCATAATATGCGGAACAAGTTTGATTGAGATTTTTACTTTTCCTTTAAGATAAAATGATTAATAACATAATTTATCTATCTAATAGATACATATAAATGTACATGTATAGCTTTTTAAAAACAAGAATCTGTAATTGAAAATGTGAAAGTGAAGAGTTTAGGTAATAGTTCTTAACCAAACTTTAATGACAGTTCATTCCTTCCTAGTCTCTATATAACTTTTAATTACGGCCGTGCCCTCTCCCCTTCAAAAGATGTCTAATACATGCTTTTAAATTCTGTTTATGTATCAAGAAATTTCCACAGGTACTTGTGGACAGGATCTCTCCCCCCCCCCCCCCCCCAAATTCAACCCCAATGTTTGTTGGACATTTTTTTCCACAAATTATATTTATTACACTTATTCATCATGTGTACCATAGGAAAAAATCGAGTACAAGTACCTGTGGAAATTTCTATTTGCCCCCCCCCCTTCCCAAAAAAACTGAAATTGTTTTCTACGGGCTTGACAACAGGTACTTGTGGACAGACCCCGGGGCTTGTTGGACATTTTTTCCACAAATTATATTCATTGCACTTACTCATCATGTGTACCATATGAAAAAATCGTGAAAACCCCAAAATAATCGTTCCACACAAAAAATGCCTCACTATGTATAGTTAAAACATTAATTTTTCATATTTCTTGATGAAATTAACATTAATAAAATCAACACAAAATTAATACCGAATTACATATCACTTGAATTTATCATAAAGCAGAAAATCTGTTCTGCGGGCTTCAAGGCCAGCTCAGGAACCTAAAGATGTCCTCATTTAATTTCCAAGTCCAGTACAGAACGTAAATTAAATGAAATAAATCACACGATCACTGGGAAGAACTCAAAGAAAGAAGACTCTTGAGGAAAAGATATTTTGATTCGACTTATAGACTGAAATAAACCGATATTCTCTTTTTGCCACTCTTTCCTGGTGCCCTGGGACTCTGAATGTAGGATCAGTATTTTTCTCACAGGTCCGTTGTACGGATTGTACGGGGGGGGGGGGGGGGGCAGACCTTCTGAAAATAGTCTTTTGTTGTAGTTTTAATATGTAAATTTTGATTTAGTTGCTGCTTGCACCCTCCCCACTCTTTGTTTCTCTACGGTCATACATAGGCGAATCCCAGCAAAAATGTAATGACCCCCCCCCCCCCTCCAACACACACTTTTTTTAAAATGTGTATTGCGATAGGACTAAAAATTGGAAAACATTTTCTGTATATCTCTACATCGAAAAATATAAAACAAATATTTTTTTTTATATTTCCTTTTTAAAACAACATAGATAATTATGCATAGCTAATTAAATACTGAATTAAATATTTATCTTTGCAGACAATATGCTCTGGGTTATAGAACATGATGTGAAAGCGTATCGTAATGCACCTTGTAATCCTTTGGATTTTCAGATTTAAGGCCAATGCGAAAACCCAAAGACGCCGACATTTTATTATGCTACTGTAATCGAAGATACGGGGGGCATACAGTTTTTGTCCTGTCCACCTGTCTATTTGTCTGTTAGACTGTGTTAGCCTCTTTGTCCGCAAAAACTTTAACTATGCCCATAAAATTTGATTGGTTGGAACTACTGCTTTCATATTTCTTATGTGTATTCCTAGTAACAAGGACTTCCTTCAGGTACCAACATATTTGACCTCTTGACCTTGAACTTGGAGTTTGATCCTCTTTCGCAAAATTTTACCAAACTATAACCTTGGCCAAAACTTTTGAACAGTTGGTGCTATGGCTTTTATACTTCACATCTGTATCCCTTGTGATAAGTCTCCTCCTTGGGTATAAATATGTTTGACCATTTGACCTTGACCTTGGAGTTTGACCAACTTTTAAACAACTTTAGCCTTGACAATAACTTTTGAATGACTAGTACTAGGGCTTTTATATTACATAGGTAATTTTCTTGTGACAAGGCCTGTCATTGTATACCTTTAATTTTGACCATTTTACCTTGACCTTTGAGTATGTCCTACTTTTGAAAAACTTTAACCTTGGTTTTAACTTTTGAACAGTTGGTGCTAAGGCTTTTTTAATACCACATGTGTATTCCTTGTAACAAATAAGACCTTCCCTCAAGTACAAACAATTATGATCCCTTGACCTTGGAGTTTGACCTTTTAAAGAAATTAACCTTGGCCATAACTTTTAAACTGTTGCTGCTGTGGCTTTCATACTAGTATATATTTCACAGTATATTCTTTGTTCAAGACCTTTATTTGGGTAATAACATTTTTTTTTATCTTTTGATCTTGACCATGGAGTTTGACTTGCATTTGAGAAACTTTTAACTTTTGCCATAAGATGCCATATGGGGGCATCAGTGTTTCAAAAATCACACGTTGTTCAGTATCCAAATCGGGCATAAAACATTTACAATGATCCTTTAAAGCAGTGAGTTGAACCTAATAAATTACGACTATAGAAATTATGATAATTTATTTCGATGTACGGTCTAAAAACGTTTATTATACCTCTGTGAAAACTAGCTTACAAGTGAAAAATCACTAGTAAAATAGAATTTGATTGGCCGAGAAAGTCACGTGTCCATCATGTTTGCCCTGCAACAAAACGTCGTGTTTCACGATTGTGACGTCACAATTAAATGAGTGAGGAGTTAGATTGTTTATAGCGACGCTGCTAACTTCGTTCGCGCGGTAACAACAACTAAAAATTCACCCCAAAAAATCACCTTAATTAATGGAATTGCATACAGATAGTAGATTAAACGTTCTTTGTTAAAGTGTTTGCACTTTTCAAAATTCGTTTATGGATATACAGCTAACATACGTCATGAGACGTCACAGTCTAGACGTTCCAGATGTCTCGTGCTGTTTGAAGAGGCGGATCTTAAAATTAAGTGAACAATGCACTCGCTCAACGGTCGCATCGTCAACATATTATAGTTGATTGATTGTGTCGATTTAAATGTGTAAAAATGTAATGGTGTTTGAATGTTACTGGTGTGATCACACAAACTTGTCACGTAGGAATTTTTTTTTAATGAAACGAGGCTATTGGTGTACCTGTAACTTACATCTCTTTCATATCGTTCTCATCAAATGCATGTTTGCTTTATTCATTGGATCTCCTTTGTAATTCCTGCATTTTGGTTAATTCGGTATTATAAACAATTTATTGCATAATAGTGAGGGAGACATAAAGATTTCTTCGCAAATGAAAAATCATATTTCTCTCGGGCGTTGCCTTCGGGGAGTATGATTTTTCATGGGCGAAGAAATCTTCATGTTGCCCTCGGGGAATATGATTTTTTATGGGCGAAGAAATTTTCATGTCTCCCTCACTATCATGCAATAAATGCAAACTGTGAACTTGTCAATTGCGAAACACACAAAAGGGTATCGCTGATATCATACAGAGTGTATCATTGCCTTGATCAGGCCCATAGGAAGCAAATTCAGGGTTTTTTTTTTTTTTTGGGGGGGGGGCACAGCCATACATTTTCAGTTGACAGTTGAGGGGGCACTACTACCATAAATTTCCTGACAAGCAAAAAAAAAGGTCACCAACTACCAAAAATTCCTTGACAAGCAAAAAAAAAAAGAAGGTTATCAGACGTTTTTATTGAGGTGGCACAAGCTATAGTATCTATGTCTACTATAGTAATCTATATATCGGCAAAATTATTGGGGGCACGCCCCCCCCCCTCGGTTCCTACGGCCATGTTGATTAAATTTAGGGTCACTAAGGAAAGAATGTTTTGACTGGATGAATGGTCTGAAAGAACATGTGTTAACTTGTCGAGTCGGTAACACATAGATGGGGTTTGCTTATAACCAGAGTGTGTCATGGTTTGATGCAAGGTCATCAACGGAGAAACATTCCTTAACTGTCTTTCTACTGGTGAGACATTGCAAGTTGATACCCCTTACAAGATTGCTTATAACCTTAGAATGTGGCATGACCTTGACTCAAGGTCACTTCTTCCTGTTCGCAGCTCCAACGGAAGACCTACTCGTTGCTTTGCAACGAGCTCTGCTCTAGTTATTCTTCTTCTTTTTTTTTCCTAGACGCCAACTTTGAGACCTCATATCTCGCTCATTTCTCAACGGATTTTGCTCAAATTTGCAGTGTTTGTAGACGTTACAAAACTCTATCAGAAAATGTCAAACATTTCAAAAATCCACTTCCGCTTTTGGGTTATTTCCCTTTAAATGAAAATTTAGGGGGCTTCATTTCCAGACAAAGGCTCAGAGACTACAAGAGCTGGAGTAGAAATTTTACCGAATTTAAATAATAGAAGCATTGAAGTTGTGCACATCGGTTTTTGTTTTTCAATTTCTGTATTCAATTTGGCGCTAGAGAGGGGTCAAAAATTAGAACGCCTAAAAGACCGAAAATTTACACATATTTTCTTTTTTATCTTCTAAACTAAAAATATTTTGATAAAACATGTAGAATAAAAGTTGTGCACAATTTTAAGGCCTTTCATTTGACACCACTAAAAAGGGGCTGGCCCCTAAAATTAGGGATCTGTGGCCCTTTAAAGTTTTTGCTTTATAACTCAAAAACGGTAAATATTTCGAAAAAGCTGTCGTAATTAAAGTTGTTATTTAACATCTTATTGATCTCAAGAAAACGTTATTTTGTTTTAATCTTGTGTTCTAAATGAGCTAGAAGCATAACACATATACAGGTAAATGTTTCATTCAGCAAGTAAACAAGAGCTCTTCATTCCTGTAATTAAAATAAACTTACTATAAATAATAAACCTAGCTACATTAGATGCTAATATTCTTCAGAATCAGGTTCTTGAAGTATTCTGAGCTTTATTTCCAAATTATTTACTGACAACTTTCCCTTTTTATTTCGTTTGTTTTCAAATTTGGATAAACCAGTCTACTAAACAGGGGAAAAAAAGATAACCTTTTCTTCTTATCATATAAAAACAAACAATAAAGTAAGAAAATAAAACAAAACTTTAAACATAGACTATTCACAGCCATTAAGTACACGCCTTTTACATTCACCTTCTGTGTTTACAATTATGTAACCTCTCCCTCGATAGCGCCTGGCAAAGGAGGTCACCGAGGATCAATTGGCGTGTGAACCAGCGACCTAAGGTCGTACACAAAACAAACCATAGAATGGCCATTCCAAATACATTTTGTAAACTAAGTGATGAGTGGATAAAAATGTTGAATCTTTCAGATTATTTCAGATCTTTGATTAAGTCGCTAGTACAGTTCAATTTATATTTTATTCGCTGAATTACAAGAAAGTTGCATATTTATTTTTATAAACATTGTATTTCTCGATATCGAGATAATTGCGCTTTGTGGAAAATTACTTTAAAATCATTTCGAATTTTTCATATGATTTCGTCTTACTGTTTATCACTCGCTCGTTTTAATCAGCTAGTCTTAACTGACTTCAAATTCAATGCATTTTGAATCCCGAAAAGACCACTTTGTTTGCGTATTAAAGAAACAGTTTATCTATCTCTCTAATGTTATTATTTAACGAGTTGCTATTTCTTTCATGAACATTAAACAGCATATATATAATTATCACGATAATTGTACGTAGAGGTCACATTTTTAATTGTCAGGAAAATCGAAAATAAAATTAAGTACTTTTGAGTTTGTATTATTTTCTTCCTAACTTACAATATTATGCATACAAAATACTAGATCGGACGCAAATAACCTAAATATTTCACTTGTATTTGAAAATTCTATCGAGCGTCAAATGAATTTTACCCGATAAGAAGTGTACAAAAAAAACCATCCTATGCAGTTTTCTTTGGGAATCAATTGGCTTAGATAAGTCTACTCCGACATGTGTTGACAAAACTCACGCAATGAGAAGCCATACATTTCAAACTTGTGACATCTTGGTCAGTGCATGTGAAGATTACGCATGGCAATTAGTGTCTGGAAAACGAAGTATGTTTTATAAATGATTTGACAGGTAAAGATTTGTTCTCATTCCAAATTAAATACAAACACAAACCCATTATTTTCTTTGTTATTTTATACCCAGGGATAGACATTAACTTTCAGATTCACTTGCCCTTCGGGCAAGTGATCTCAAACTTTGACCTGTCCGAATGCAAAACTTGGTTGCCCAAAATTAGGATGGAACTTAAGACGAAAATTATTAATTACTGCAAACATTATGAAAAGAAAAAATGTGACGAAATACACTACTGTCAATTTGGCAAGTTGAGCTACCTGGTACCTGAAAAAATTTTGATCCTGCGTTTGTACATAAATGTATACCGCTTGTAAATGTACTTGTAAATGTAACCTGTTAACACACACTGCCATGCAGCAATAACCCTCCATTTCCTTTTTAAATATCATATTTTTGAAAATTATTTGCGGTAGGATCATTTTGTAATTCGTGATTTTCTGAGATAACTGTGAAGCAACGCTTAAGGAAGATAGTTGCTACGAAACATAAATCTTACCTTGATCAGGATACAACGTATTACACTGTACCTATATTCTGTGCTTGAATAATCTAATTTCCTAATAAGAAGTTAACAAAATTTTGTTAGACGTAGAGTGTATTTCCTACGAAAGAAAACAACAAACTCGATTTTTAAATGAACGGTATAATCCAGAAATGCTACCAAGGAATTTCAAATGCAAAACATTGTCAGTCAGGTGCGTGGCGGAAATCAAGTGTTCAATTTATTGTTTTATTTATAAATTGATGTAAACTAAATAAATATGTACATTTTGTATCAGAAAAATTCACTTGCCCTATCGGACAAGTATGTCGACAATTTCACTTGCCCGAACTGAGAATTTACTTGTCCCGGGCAATCGGACAACCGTTAATAATGTCGATCCCTGATACCGTCAGTTATATCAGATAGATTGTTTTAAAACATGTTTAGGAAGATTAATCTTATGCATTTGTTTTATTTCATCTAATAAACTGAATTAACCCATGATATGAATTATTGGTACATGCATGTAAGTACGTGTAAATGCGGTTTTATTTGTTTATGTGGAAGAGCGCCCAAAATAAATACACTTCGAACTCTGGAATTTCCCTATTTTCCTGTTTAAATCACAGGTCCGCTCAGCTGACGAGTTGTTTTAATAACGGTAATAAATTATATTCAAGTCCTGGCCAGCGATCGTTACGGTTGGTGATATTGCAATTAAACAGGTACTAAGATACTAACGGGTATATATATTTTCAGCTCACATGTTTTCATTAGAAGTAAATTGCTGGAGAATATCATGTTCTCCGTGATCATATCGATAGCGCGTAGAAACAGCGGTATATGACACACGCTTTTGTGTACAAAGCAAACGTATAAATCAAAAGGATGGGGGAAAACGATGAAATAAAAACATTTCTCTATTAACTGAAATTATTGTCTTTAGGCAGATAAAAATAAATGAATATCCGCCTGAGAACACGTGAAAGTTATACCCAATACAATGTTACGATGGATTTTGGGTTTAATCCGAGTACACAATAGCAATGATGTGTACATGTACATGCAGAATACCGCTTTTTTTTATCCTTCGTGCAAGTGTTCCTCCTTAACAGAAAAAATTATCAGTAATTTATATTATACCGAACGAGGTTGAAAAATGACGAACTTTTTTATTTCTTAAAATTAACAGCAATTATCAGACTTTTCGCACATCACTGTAAAAATGCCATAAAAACTAAGACCGTCTGGTTTGACTTTGTCAACGCGTTTTAGTTCGGGTTCGAGATTTTTATTAAATGTCTGGAGTATTTCGCTTATTCTGCAAGTCTTTACAAGGTTAGCTTTTTAAAAAAAGCTGAGAGTCAGCCACTGGAATACAGAAAGTTTCTTTCATGCTTTGTGATGGTATATGACTTGTTTTATTCATCATGTTGTGTTTCTTAAAAGTCATTGTAATCTACATTAAATTCGTCTAATCGTTTTCTTACTTGGAACACAATGTTGTATAAATAATAAAGCATAGAATAAATTTTAGTTAGACTACATCGTGATCATTATAATGACCTCCAATTAATTTCTCTTGGGCGCGGACATCAGAGAAAGTTCGTCTCAGATATGAACAAAGCCAGTTAGAGCCCAGTCATTGAACGTTGACGGATGTATACGAGGGTTGTCCCAAAAAAAACGCGAACATTTTCAATATTTTTTGTTTCACTAATATTATAAAGTTAAAAATTGGCATGCATTAAAATCAACATTTTTGAAATAATTCACAGAAATTTCAGTAAATAATATCTATAAATAGATTTTTTTTTTATTTTGGTAAAGGAATCATTCAAAACAGATGCCGGCGCAACACCGACGACGTCAAAACGTAATTCGTGGAGTTTTTGAATTTGTTCAGGAATCGTGCGTCTTTAAAAAATCGTTTATGCATAAATTCGATAGTGCATTTTATTTTCTTTTAGTTACCGAGTTATTTATTTCACACGTGTACTGCAGTTAAGAATAAATGAAGGATTAAATTCTTTTAATAAAAAAATTCCCAAACCCGATCATAAACCTAACTGCTCGAATACTTAACGATGGTCTCCATGCATGACGTCCAGCTCTAGCCTTTTCAGTTTATCGTCTTTTTTGTTGGTCAACCAAACGCTTCTTCCATCGGATAACCAGTCCATTCATATTTGAACCTCTTTTACTATGTACGAACCTGTGATCGATACATGTATTTGTGTCGTTCCCTCGTTTTAAGCTCTTTTTCCGTATGAACAGGAGTCAAACCCCGCTCCACACAACACATAGTGATAATTTGGTGCGCCGCATTATCGCTCGACATTGCCATTTTTGGCAATATCTAATTATAAGTGTTTGTGAATATAACGTAATATTTTTGTTATTTATGAAGTCAGAGTATTGATTTTTTTTACACACGAGTACTCTAGATCATAAAGTTTCTATAATTTTTGTCACATTATATATCCGTATAGCCTGGTAATAAAGAAAACATTGCTGTCAATGCTATTTTTGAATGTCAAGAAATTGCCGTGCGCCGGCCACCGATATTTAACACATTGAATGATGTTTAAAAATGCAAATGGCATTGAAACCTTATTATATTTAGCCAAAATTACAAAAAAATAATTTCCCAACTTTATGCAAAAATGAATAATTTTGGTCAGGTAGTTTATGTTTAAAAAGTTCGCGTTTTTAACAACCCTCGTACATTTTCATTGTTAAATTCTATAAATGATATAGATTGTGATACAAAAAAAGAAGGTAGACTTTGGGTTAGCTTGTTTTAATTATTATCAAATAGAAGTTTTTAATCGTGCAGGTTCCAGGCAATGCATGATGGGGGGGGGGTGCATAGTACATGTATATTTAAATCAATTTCTTAGTTTAAGCATCCATTTTAGTGTTATTAAGAAAGAAAAGAATTGCTTCCAGAATAAGGTAGTGAAAGCCATGGAAAACAATTCAAACTGGAAATTCAAAATATGTTTATACATGCAGTGCGTATATACCCTAAAATGTAACTGATGATGTCTACCATCAAACCAAAACTAGATTAATTAACATACTGGATTTCATCTCTCTCACTCTTTCTCGTTGGGGGGGGGGGGGGGGGTCCTGTCTATAAATCCGCGCAGTTTCTCTCAACTACCGCAGTTCTACTGTGGTCATTTTTTCATCATCATGTGAATTATAAAAATCTATCTCTGATGTTTTCATAACTTTCATCATTAAAGTGAAAAGAGATTTTTTCACTGTTTTGGGACCTTTGTAGCCCCGTACATGTCTTATGCAAGGTATTGATCGAGGGAGTCTTGCATCAGGTACACACAAATCCTTGACTTGCAACGGCAATTGAGGGTTTATATATATCCAATTGTTATATGTGCTCAACATACAAACTTCGCATCTTTTATAAGAAGCACTGAAATATTTTCATAGAATTATATAAAACAGTGCAAATTTCCTACTTAGAACAATCTATGTCTTTAATTTTTCGTCGAGAACGAAGCACACTCACGGCCTCGATCTATTTATAGACTGTATTGTGTGTGAAGAAGCACGCCCTCTGGTTGGAGCAAAGTGTAAATCTTTTTCCCAGAATTCCAAATTACGCAAGCGCACTTGCAGTTTCATCCCACCGTAAATAGTCAGCCCGCGGGCTCACTAATAATGAAAAAAAACACTGGCAGATTTAGAGGAGGTTCAGGGGGCCTGCCTCCTTTTTGTATCCAAAATATACACAAGATTTAATAAATCAATTTAATAAATCAATTTTTTATGTGGCTTTGGGCCCCTACTCCGACCCAAAACTGGTCGGGCCCCTAGATAGAATGTTCTATCGTTAAAATGATAAATGTCCTACGGACCCGGTTTAACGATAGAATGCGTTCCGTGTATTGTCTATGTAGCAAAGAAAATACGGGAGATAACTCTAATTCAGTGCATTTACTATGAAAAATCCCGAGAGTTCCGAATATCAACATTGTGTATAAATTTGAAACGAGTAAAAAACGTCGGTGAAAAAGTGTTGAATTCTTCCATTATATGGATTAAATTTTTAAATGAAAGGTATTTACTGTCTCAAAAAGGTTTGTTATGATTAATTTGACTGTTATTTTCAATTCAACTTCATTAATCTTCTCAAAAATTGTTCTGGAGCGATTCTGCAATTTTCTGCTACATTATGGGTATATTGGAGGCATTCTAACTGTGGTGAGGGCCAGTCCCGAGACACAGTTAGATTATTCTAACTAGTCGGGCCCCCTTTTCAAGATTCCTGTATCCGCCACTGAAAAAGAATGTGTTGTTCTCCTGGATGTCGATATCTGAATTATATTTTAATTAAACATCCTGTCTAATATATCATGGGCGTCCATAATAGGACGATTATTTGTTTTTTAGAATAAAGTGGTTCTTACAAATGTTAAAAAAAACTTATAAACGACTGAATAGAACAAATGTTAGTGTATTTCTTTGCTTACATAATCTAACTTTAATAAATTAACACGAAAGTCGTGCGATCGTATACAACATGTACAAATACTCAAAGCAATCCTTCATATTTAATGAACATATAGGTGATTAAATTTCCTCTCATCACTATACGTATACCCCCATCCCCGAAATAAATAGAATGTTTTCCTTCGCAATCGGTTATGTAAGTACAAGTGAGGATGGAGCTTTACAGAAGCAGGTGATGAATTCCGAGAGAAAGGCACTGCCTATTTTATATACATGTACATTCCTAGGGACCTGGTTTTCTGAAATGTCACTGTTATTCAAAGACCTAGCTAGAAATTCTCTCTCTCTCTCTCTTTGAAATACAGGCCCGTCGATCGTAAAAAAAATGACAAAATAATTTCAATTTTTAATAAGGATCTCATCTCCCAAGCCAAAGGCCCAAGTAAGCTTTTCTGTTCATAGTTCTTCATCTTTGTTTGCTTTCTTGGTGTATATAAGCGTTATCGTCGTTGTCGTTCTAAAGCTACTTGTAAATTTTTCTCATTTTTATTTTATCAAGAACCATTGGGCCATAACAACGAAAATTAACATAGAATATTTTTGGTAAAGTTTTGTTCAAATGAAGGGTCACATCCTCTTTTAACGGATACATGTAGTAAAAATTATATGGGGTCCAGGCGCAGATCAAGGATTTTTTTTCCACGGCGAGGGGAGGGGGGGGGGGTGATCCCAATAAAAAAAAAATATTTCAATCCAGAAATTTCTTGACGAGCCAAAAAAAGAAACTCTTTTCCCAAACATGAAAAACATATTTCGTGTGTGTGTTTGTGTGTGTGTGTGTGTGGGGGGGGGGGGGGTCGTTGACTTTTAAAGCTTCATACCTAAGACTTTTCATACCATTTTAACACAGATCCGTGTTTTCGAGGAAGTGTCCGCGTTTTCTAGGGGCGGTGGGGGGGGGGGGGGGGGGTCCATGGCCACTTTTACTTGGTTTAGTATTTACAGTTAACTGCCCCCCAACCCCCTCTAGATCCGCGCATGGGGTCATTTGAAAATAGCATTCTCAAGAACCCCTGGTCTAGAATGAGAAAATTTCCAATATAGCATACATTCATTTTTTATGCCCCCGTATCGAAGATTCAGGGGTATATAGTTTTTGCCCGGTCTGTTCGTCTGTCTGTCTGTTTGTCCGCAAAAACTTTAACATTGCCGATAACTTTTGATTGGTTTGAGCTATGGCTTTCATATTTCACAAGTGTATTCCATGTGACAAGACCTTTCTTTGGGTATCACCATATTTGACCTTTTTACCTTGACCTTGGAGTTTGACCCAGTTTTGCAAAATTTTACCCAACTTTAACCTTGGCCATAACTTTTGAACCGTTGGTGCTAGGGCTTTCATACTTGACATATGTAATCCTTGTGGCAAGACCTTCCTTTGAATACCAACAACTTTGACCCTTTGACCTTGACCTTGGAGTCTGACCTACTTTTTAAAAACTTTTAACCTTGGTCATGACTTTTGAACCGTTAGTACTAGGGCTTTCAAAATTCACATATGTAATCCTTGTTACAAAACCTTCCTTTGGATACCAACAATTGTAATCCATTGACCTTGACCTTGGAGTTTGACCTACTTTTGAAAACTTAAACCTAGGTCATAACTTTTGAACGATTGGTGCCTCAGCTTTCATATTTCACCAGTATATTTCATGTGAGAAGGCCTTTACTTAGGCACCATTAATTTTGACCATTTGACCTTGACTTTAACCTTTTCCACATCTATTCAATGTTTGCTGCTAGGGCTCTTATATTTCACAGGTATATTCCTCGAAACAAGACCTTACTTTGGGTATCAACATATTTGGTTTGCATTTGAGAAAGTTTAACATTTGCTATAAGTTGCCATACGGGGGCATCAGTGTTTCACAAACACATCTTGTTATTTTCAAATCTTGATTCCAGGGAGAAGGTTTGGGCCGGAAAGAATGTTCATAATTTAACATAGGAATTTATATATCCCCCAAATGAAGTGTGTGGGTTTGGGGTGGGGGTGTTTTGAGTCTTTTGGAATCACACTGTCCATCTGCCTAGCTGTCCGTCTGTACGTGATAGTTTGCCCAGGATATAACTTTGTTATGAAGAAACTGGAAGGTCATACTTGGTACAAAGATTACTAATGATCTGAGGGTGTGTCATGGTTTTGATCCAACATCATTCCGGCAAGTTAAAGGTCACTGGAAAAAAAATAGCAAAGTTTTGTCCGACCCATTTATTTGTAATAGAGAGTCACTGGAAGCTCATTCTTGATACAGGAATTGCTTATGACAAAAGGGTTTGCCACGACCTTCATCCAACGTCATTCCTGTAAGTTCAAGGTCACTGACAGAAAAGTGTAAGATTACTGTATGTGTTATAACTTTGGAAGCTCATACTTGGAACAAAGATTGCTTATGATCCACCGGTTTGAGATAACATAGCACTAGACTGGCAGAAGAAGTGGCAAAATTCGTGCTTGGATTATAAATTTATAAGGGGTGGGAGGAACACAAGAAACTTTTTCTCAGATTGCTAGAGATGGGTTTGTCCTGACCTTGAACAAAGGTTTTTCCCGGCAAGTTCAAGGTCACTGGCAGATAAATATTAATTTTTTTTTCCATGCTTAAATTTTGTAATATAAAATCACTGGAAGCTTTTACTTGATACAGAGATTGCTTATGATCTAAGGATGTGTTTTGACCTTGATCTAAGGTCTTTCTGGCAAGTTCAAGGTCACTGACAGAAAAGTGCAATATTCCTTTTCAGGAATATCTTTGTCATTGAGTATCACTGGAAGCTCATAATTTGTTCAAAGGTTGTTTTTGACCTTAACATCATTTAGGCAAGTTCAAGGTCACTGATATAATAAGTGTAAAATTCAAAAAGGTCTAGTCGCCCCCGTAGCGCAGTGGTAAGAATGTCTGCTCTAGAGTCGTGGATTAAGGAGTTGATCCTTACGTCGCAGGTTCGAATCCCACTGTGGGACACAGAGACCGATCCTTCGGATGAGACTGTATAAACTGTGGTCCCGTCCGACAGTAGGTGCTAGCACGAAAAAGATCCCCCACTCTTCAATGGCCATGATTGCCGGGTATAGGTCAAAATTTGCAGATCTCCATCGGCAAATGGTGGCGTCTCCATATGATTGAAAAATTCTCGAGAGGGACGTTAAACAACATACAAACAAACAAAAAGGTCTATAATTTTGTAATAGAAAATTTGCATGCATTTGCATTTCACTGAAAGGATGATAAATATATCATCCAGAGTATGTAATGGCCTTGACTTAAATTCGAGGTCACTTAGAATATGATGTTTTGGATGAATAGTCTGAAAGAATGCGTGACTGAGAATTATTTATGTCGGTGACATACAGATGGTGTTTGCTCTTAACCAGCTGCAGAATGTGTCCTGGCTTGACGCACGATTATTAGGACAAGTTCAAGTTCACTGACAGGGGAATTTTACATTCTTTTACTGTCTTTCTACTGTTGAAACATTGCAAGTTGATGCCCCTTACAGGATTGTTTATAACCTTAAAATGTTGCATGACCTTGACTCAAGGTGGCTATGTTCTGTCTGCTCCGACGGAAGACCTATTCGTTGCATTGCAACGAGCTCGGCTCTAGTTCTTATTAATTCTTTTTTTTTTCCTAGACGCCAACTTTGACGCTTCATATCTTCCTCATTTTTAAACAGATTTTGTTCAAATTTTCAGAGCTTTTAGACTTTACAAAACACTGTCAGAATACCGTAATACAATTCGGAAATTACCTTCTGTTCACGAGTTATTCCCCTTTGATTGAATTTTGCATGCCTCCGATTTCCAGACAAAGGCTCAGAAATGGTTATAATTGGAGCACAAAACCCTTTGAAATTTAAAAGAGGAAGCATTGAAGTTGTGCACATCGGTTTTTGTTTTTTGATTTTTGCATTAAAAATGGCGCTAGAGAGGGGTCAAAAGTTAGAACGCGGAAAACAGCAAAAAATTTGATGTATTTTCCTTTATATCTTGAAAACTAGAAATATTTTGTTAAGACATGTAGAACAAAAGTTGTGCATAATTGCAAGGGCTTTCATATTATACTATTTAAAAGGGGCTGGCCCCTATGATTAGGGATCTTGGGCCCTTAAAAGTTTTTGCTTTATAACTCAAAAACGGTAAATATTTCGATCTGGATCTTGGGAACAAAATTGTTCTTTTACACCTTTTTGATCTAATGAAAATGTTGTTTTGTTCGAGTATACCATGGGTATTGCGTAATACGTATTAGAAAGCAGGCCAGGTAAACAGGTAACGTTTTTCATTCGGCAAGGAAATCAGACCTCTTCATGTGTATAACTTAAACATACTTGCTATCAATAATATACCCTGCGGTATTTAATGTTAATTTTTCTTTTTAATAAGGTTTAAAACGTGGTTTATGGTTCACTATTAAATTATTTATTACAACTAGTCTTTCTTTTCTTCTTTTTTAAATTAGATTAATAGTGTTCAAAAGCGGAGAATATTAAATCTATCTTTCTACGTTTATTATTACAACAAACTTTGTAAGTGATTTTAAACTGCATGCATTGAATAATTCACGATCATTAGCTGTATGCATATTACGGTCTCCATGTTCAACTCGATGTTTAGTTATGTAGCCCAACGCGCGAATCCCACGCTGTTGATCGAGGTCACCAGTGTACTGGCCACCTGTGGCCATAAACAAAGCTAGTATTTGTGATCGCGTATAATGTCAATTTTGTACAAAGAGCTATTAATTAATGGAAAGTTATGTTTTTAATTATATCGAATCAGTAAGATTACTTTACCGATCTTTTATAATCTTAATTCCAAACACTGGTGCATAAAAATTATTTTGAATTTTTATCGCTGTTTTTGTCTGTTCACGCAACAATACATTTAAAAAAAGTATTGCTCTATCCCGTGTTGTTGTATTTTAATTCATCTGCAATTGTAATTGAATGGGGGCTTCGGTAAAAAAATGTAATTACTACGCATGCTACGCACATATTATTTTTACCATCACTCTTGTGAATGTCCATTTATTATTTATAGAATTAAATAAACATTAACATAAATAAAAATTCCTTCAAATATACATGTACTATAATTCAAGTCTTTGTAATATAGCAAACAGTTTCATCCATCTCTGCCGCTTTGTGTCTTAAGTGTTGTAGTCCAGTCCTCGTTTACATACACGTGGCCACAGAGAGCCGCGGGCACCTCGATGTTGAAATACAATGTGTACTCTGAAAGTTGCTCTACACAGCACAAACAACTAACGTGTACATGCAGTGTAGTAATTGGCAAAGATTGTTTGAAAAATATAAACTCGCATGTGTTCGTTACGAAGCATTCATTTTAAAATTTTATTTACATGTAGATACCTTATAAGAACAAAATAAAGTAAATGTATAACACCTAGAACAATGTTTAAAAATTAAAATACAAATATCGTGTGCTCGGAAGGGAAGATGGCTTGAAAGGGTGTGTCTGTGAATGCTTAGATCTAGCAACACACTTCGCAAAGTTAAGCATACTTGTGTCCAAATCCTTTAAAAGTGGGGGCAATCCCCAATCCTCGCACCCTTCCTTTTTGAATCTAAAAATATATACCATACTGAGAGTTGTATATAGAGCGGGAATGTTATTTTATTAGTCCTTAAAGGCACAACTTAAGAAATGACTTATAAATTTTTTTTTAGATAAGATTGTTTCGCGATACAGCTGTGATAAATCTTAGGAACTTCTAAAGTTATAACTTAGGAATATCTTAAGATAACTTAGGAAACGTTTTTGAAACAGGCATGTCAAGCATTCAGTCAGATCTATTACGACGTCCATATTACCATATAAGAGAATGAAATTTTGTTTTGTATATAAAGTGGTTATTACAAATATGCGTGTTACAAAAATGTATGTTGAAATCTTCAAAAGCTATCGAATTATTTACTTCTCGCAACAAATATTGATTTGGTTCTAAAGAAATTGATTTCCGATTCACAATATTATCACTGCATACATGTACTCGTACATATCAACATTGATCAACACTGATCAAGTGTATACCGTGACCCGGGATAGTCTTGTTATAGCTCTTGCTTTGTCAAATCATTACTTTCATACCCCTTGCATTTAAGAAAAGCAATGTTATAAAAAAAATAATAATCTGACATATAACAAGTATACATGTAGCGTGTGCAATTTATTTGGCTAGGGGCATGTACACACGTGGTTCGAAACTGTAGGGGGCTACAAATGCGGCCATAACTAGTATATTTTTAAGGTGTTATTAAAAACAAATAATACTCACAAAAGCTTATAAAATTGCCGTTCTATCGATACCATATATGCCATGTTTCATCCACCAACAACGCCACGACATCGATGAGAAATACCATGCAACGTTTCTACACGGGCATTTTCTTCGAAAAGGATAGGAAGTTAATGAATTAAAATAATTAATTCTTTTAGTTAACGCATTATGTTTACCTCTTTATTTGTTGTATGCAATAAGTAATAGACCTTACTAATAATGACTGTTTGGTTGTCACACCTGTGCATGTGTCGTACGAGGTACAGCGGTAAGGTAAATTACCGAGAGTCGCGATATGTGGGGTGATTCGGAATACCCTAAATGACTGTGGTCCATTGAATTTCTACTAGTAAATCAACCTGTCAAATCTAACATGGGCCCACATAATACGACTAAATTCGTTTCATGAATGAACTGGTTCTTAACAAATATATGTACAGTATACAATATTTTTTCTTTAGATCTGTTTGTTTATTATTTTCAACCACAATCTGCAGTACATGTATAGTTACACGAAATCCATGCACAACGGCGCTACACCTGTCAATCAAAATCACTCGATATTGTGAACTCAATCTGGTGCTACGGCAGCATTTCCGAAGTGATTCAAAATATTCTTTCGGCTAATTCTAATTTTTCGCGTTGAATAATAATATTTTGGAACAAAGTTGGAATTAAGGCTGGAGCTGCATGCTGTGAATTAATCACACCTGCAGTCTGCAGTCTTCCCTTCTTACATGTATATGAAGCATCTGTTGAGTAATGAATCAGAGAGCATAATATGCGGAACAAGTTTGATTGGGATTTTTACTTTTCCTTTAAGATAAAATGATTAATAACATAATTTATACACCTAATAGATACACATAAATGTACATGTATAGCTTTTTAAAAACAAGAATCTGTAATTGGAAATGTGAAAGTGAAGAGTTTAGGTAATAGTTCTTAACCAAAATTTAATGATAGTTCATTCCTTCCTAGTCTCTATATAACTTTTAATTACGGCCGTGCCCTCTCCCCTTCAATTGATGTCTTATACATGCTTTTAAATTCTGTTTATGTATCAAGAAATTTCCGCAGGTACTTGTGGACAGGACCCCCCCCCCCCCAAATTCAACCCCGATGTTTGTTGGACATTTTTTTCCACAAATTATATTTATTACACTTATTCATCATGTGTACCATAGGAAAAAATCGAGTACAAGTACCTGTGGAAATTTCTATTTGCCCCCCCCCCCTACCAAAAAAACTGAAATTGCTTTCTACGGGCTTGACAACAGGTACTTGTGGACAGACACACCCCCCCCCCCCCCGATATTCAACCCCGGGGCTTGTTGGACATTTTTTCCACAAATTATATTTATTGCACTTACTCATCATGTGTACCATATGAAAAAATCGTGAAAAACCCAAAATAATCGTTCCACACAAAAAATGCCTCACTATGTATAGTTAAAACATAAATTTTTCATATTTCTTGATGAAATTAACATTAAAAAAATCAACACAAAATTAATACCGAATTACATATCACTTGAATTTATCATAAAGCAGAAAATCTGTTCTGCGGGCTTCAAGGCCAGCGCAGGAACCTAAAGATGTCCTCATTTTCCAAGTCCAGTGCAGAACGTAAAATAAATGAAATAAATCACACGATCACTGGGATGAACTCAAAGAAAGAAGACTCTTGAGGAAAAGATATTTTGATTCGACTTATAGACTGAAATAAACCGATATTCTCTTTTTTGCCACTCTTTCCTGGTGCCCTGGGACTGAATGTAGGATCAGTATTTTTTTCACAGGTCCGTTGTACGGATTGTACGGGGGGGGGGGGGGGGCAGACCTTCTGAAAATAGTCTTTTGCTGTAGTTTTAATATGTAAATTTTGATTTAGTTGCTGCTTGCTCCCTCCCCACTCTTTGTCTCTCTACGGTCATACATAGGCGAATTCCAGCAAAAATATAATGATCCCCCCCTCCAACACACACTTTTTTTTTTTAATGTGTATTGCGATAGGACTTAAAATTGGAAAACATTTTCTGTATATCTCTACATCGAAAAATATAAAACAAATATTTTTTTTTATATTTCCTTTTTAAAACAACATAGATAATTATGCATAGCTAATTAAATACTGAATTAAATATTTATCTTTGCAGACAATATGCTCTGGGTTATAGAACATGATGTGAAAGCGTATCGTAATGCACCTTGTAATCCTTTGGATTTTCAGATTTAAGGCCAATGCGAAAACCAAAACACGCCGACATTTTTTTATGCTACTGTAATCGAAGATCCGGGGGGCATACAGTTTTTGTCCTGTCCACCTGTCTATTTGTCTGTTAGACTGTGTTAGCCTCTTTGTCCGCAAAAACTTTAACTATGCCCATAAAATTTGATTGGTTGGAACTACTGCTTTCATATTTCTTATGTGTATTCCTAGTAACAAGGACTTCCTTCAGGTACCAACATATTTGACCTCTTGACCTTGAACTTGGAGTTTGATCCTCTTTCGCAAAATTTTACCAAACTATAACCTTGGCCAAAACTTTTGAACAGTTGGTGCTATGGCTTTTATACTTCACATCTGTATCCCTTGTGATAAGTCTCCTCCTTGGGTATACATATGTTTGACCATTTGACCTTGACCTTGGAGTTTGACCAACTTTTAAAAACTTTAGCCTTGACAATAACTTTTGAATGACTAGTACTAGGGCTTTTATATTACATAGGTAATTTTCTTGTAGCAAGGCCTGTCATTGTATACCTATAATTTTGATCATTTTACCTTGACCTTTGAGTATGTCCTACTTTTGAAAACTTTAACCTTGGTTTTAACTATTGAACAGTTGGTGCTAAGGCTTTTTTAATACCACATGTGTATTCCTTGTAACAATCAAGACCTTCCCTCAAGTACAAACAATTATGATCCCTTGACCTTGGAGTTTGACCTTTTAAAGAAATTAACCTTAGCCATAACTTTTAAACTGTTGCTGCTGTGGCTTTCATACTAGTATATATTTCACAGTATATTCTTTGTTCAAGACCTTTATTTGGGTAATAACATTTTTTTATCTTGATCTTGACCATGGAGTTTGACTTGCATTTGAGAAACTTTAACTTTTGCCATAAGATGTCATATGGGGGCATCAGTGTTTCAAAAATCACACGTTGTTCAGTATCCAAATCGGGCATAAAACATTTACAATGATCCTTTAAAGCAGTGAGTTGAACCTAATAAATTACGACTATAGAAATTATGATAATTTATTTCGATGTATGGTCTAAAAAAACGTTTATTATACCTCTGTGAAAACTAGCTTACAAGTGAAAAATCACTAGTAAAATAGAATTTGATTGGCCGAGAAAGTCACGTGTCCATCATGTTTGCCCTGCAACAAAACGTCGTGTTTCACGATTGTGACGTCACAATTAAACGAGTGAGGAGTTAGATTGTTTATAGCGACGCTGCTAACTTCGTTCGCGCGGTAACAACAACTAAAAATTCACCCCAAAAAATCACCTTAATTAATGGAATTGCATACAGATAGTAGATTAAACGTTCTTTGTTAAAATGTTTGCACTTTTCAAAATTCGTTTATGGAAATACAGCTAACATACGTCATGAGACGTCACAGTCTAGACGTTCCAAATGTCTCATGCTGTTTGAAGAGGCGGATCTTAAAATTAAGTGAACAATGCACTCACCCCAACGGTCGCACCGTCAACATATTATCGTTGATTGATTGTGTCGATTTAAATGTGTAAAAATGTAATGGTGGTGTTTGAATGTTACTGGTGTGATCACACAAACTTGTCACGTAGGAATTTTTTTTAATGAAACGAAGCTATTGGTGTACCTGTAACTTACATCTCTTTCATATCGTTCTCATCAAATGCATGTTTGCTTTATTCATTGGATCTCCTTTGTAATTCCAGCATTTTGGTTAATTCGGTATTATAAACAATTTATTGCATAAAAGTGAGGGAGACATAAAGATTTCTTCGCAAATGAAAAATCATATTTCCCTCGGGCGTTGCCTTCGGGGAGTATGATTTTTCATGGGCGAAGAAATCTTCATGTTGTCCTCGGGGAATATGATTTTTTATGGGCGAAGAAATTTTCATGTCTCCCTCACTATCATGCAATAAATGCAAACTGTGAACTTGTCAAGTCCGAAACACACAAAAGGGTATCGCTGATATCATACAGAGTGTATCATTGCTTTGATCAGGCCCATAGGAAGCAAATTCAGGGGGGGGGGGGTTGGGGGGGGGGCAGCCATACATTTTCAGTTGACAGTTGAGGGGGCACTACTACCATAAATTTCCTGACAAGCAAAAAAAAAAAAGGTCACCAACTACCAAAAATTCCTAGACAAGCAAAAAAAAAAGAAGGTTATCAGACGTTTTTATTGAGGTGACACAAGCTATAGTATCTATGTCTACTATAGTAATCTATATATCGGCAAAATTATTAAGGGGGCACGCCCCCAACCGTGCCCCCCCCCCCCTCCCTCGGTTCCTACGGCCATGTTGATTAAATTTAGAGTCACTAAGGAAAGAATGTTTTGACTGGATGAATGGTCTGAAAGAACATGTGTTAACTTGTCGAGTCGGTAACATATAGATGGGGTTTGCTTATAACCAGAGTGTGTCATGGTTTGATGCAAGGTCATTTGAACGAGTTCAAGGTCATCAACGGAGAAACAACATTCCTTAACTGTCTTTCTACTGGTGAGACATTGCAAGTTGATACCCCTTATAAGATTGCTTATAACCTTAGAATGTGGCATGACCTTGACTCAAGGTCACTTCTTCCTGTTCGCAGCTCCAACGGAAGACCTACTCGTTGCTTTGCAACGAGCTCTGCTCTAGTTTTTATACTATATCTGTCTAAGGAATTTCCAACTACCTGATCAATTCTTAGGGATCACAGAGAGTGTGACCCGTCGGCAGGGGATTCTTACTCCTCATAGGCACCTGATCCAAACTTTGGAATTTCAGGGGGTCTCTGTCTTATGCCCGATTCACAAATTTGTATTGTTTGTAAATTTTTTTAGATCGATCATTGTTCGTTATCTTCACTTATTTTTCATTTGACACTTTTCATAAGCACGCGACCCTGACTTGGAAATCCCCTAATTTGTACATCTCCATAGAATTTAAGTAGTAAGATACATATTCATCATACATCCTTCTGTACCATTATTCCTTCATAATGGGTTACTGATAAAAACGTTAACAGTTACAATTGACTATTTAAAGACTTACTGAATGTATTCTCCATTTTTGTGTGAATTTTTACCATAACATGTTATTTCCTTGTCTAAAAAGCTATTTCCGACATGGATGATAATAATAACTTTAAAAGCAGGAAGTAAACTCTCTTATGAAAATATTACATCATTACGCTTATACAAGTTTCTTTCTTGTTTAGTCTATCACACAATAATTATGTGTTTTTGCAGAAAATATACGTGGGTTGTACACGTATTAAAATCTCAAGTTTATCAAACATTGACGTTTTATACATTCATTCCTTCTTTTTACATTCGCTACATCGAAGAGGTAAAGTGCTTTCATTCCGGCAATTTAATGACAAAGTAAAAACAAAATTTGTTTCAGCTCCTCCAATTCTTTTTATCTAAATTTTTTGGATTCCCAACCTTTCGGACTGAGCGTCACTGAAGAGACATAATTTGTCGAAATGCGCATCTGGTGCATCAAAATTGGTACCGTATATGATTTACATGATAAACATCATGACTTCAACTTTTCTACCGTCAACGTCCCTTATTTATGTAGCAATAAACCATTATCTCCAGCATGTGCAGTTTATGTCTCCTAGTTGATTCGATACGGAAGAGCATGCTCTACGTATGAACAATTTCTAAAACGAGGCAACCTATTGACAAAGAGGTTAATGATAGAAGGATATGAATTTCCGTTTAAATTCAACATTTCGCAAATTCTACGGTCAATGCAATGACCTTGTTATCAAATGTAAATCATATTAGGTACAAATTTTGATGCACCAGATGCGCATTTCGACAAACTATGTCTCTTCAGTGATGCTCAAGCCGAAACGTTGGGAATCAAAATATTTAAATTAAAAAAAACCTTTGAAGAGCTGGAAAAAAGGGGTGAAAAGACTGAAGCCAAATACCTCGTAGGATCAGAGCTATGCATGAGGGAGATAAACCTTAATTTTGAAATAAATTTCTAAATTTTATCACAGCAATTAAATACATGTATATATCCATATTTTCAAGCTAGTACCAAAGTACTTTGTACTTAAGCTTTTTTTTCTAATACAATCTATCGTTAAGTCGAATGTTTTTCATACAAATTGTTAGGCCAATGTTTTCACCCTGAATTGTCTACGGATTTTTCCGTTTGCCCGATCATGACATGGAGCACACCACAGGTGTGATCGGTCCGCAGTAGATGTTTACTCCTCCATGACACATGATTCCACCCCTGATGTTTTAGAGGTCCGTGTTTGCTCTTCTCCCAATCTGTATTGGTTTAATGAACTTTTGAGCTTGATTTCTTTTCGTTTTTTTTTTCATATTTTATGCAAAAACCTCTGTGCATTCTTTATTAATCATAAGTGGATTTTTACATTGACCTTTATAATCTTCACAAACAAAATATGTTAATGTATATAACTATATTGTATGTATTGGTGGCATCTTTTTAACCATTTTCACACAAACTGAGCTTAATACTGTTACTAGAAAGGTTATATAAATTGCGACGAAATTAATATATTTTTAGGCAAAAATTGCTAGATGTCAAGAACTCCAAGTATCTTTTATCAAAGTATGCAGATATAAACTACGATGCTGTATTTAACAAAACGTTTGTTAAGCCCCACCCCATCCCCCAGAAAGGAGGGGACATAATGGTCTTGCAAAGTTGTCTAACATTTTGTCTGTATATATGGCTAAATGTTTGCCACGATATTGTGTAGGGACAGTACTTTCCAAACAGTATGGAACTACGTGATTTATACTTGAGTATCTTTGTCGCCTTCGCGTTGCAGTTGTTAGAGCAAAGACCTCACGTCATCTTGAGTCGCATGGTTAGGAGTTCATCTTTTATTGCGGGTTGATATCACTGCGGGATGTGGATATCATGTAAATCGAATCCTGTGACGCAATAGATGCTGGCACGGAAAAGATCCTTCACTGTTCGATAGCCATAAGTATAGATTATAGGTCTATATGTGTGGCATCCCAGTGTGGAAAAAAATATTCTAAAAGGGAAGTAAAACACACAAATACCATGCAATAAACTTGGGTATAATGCTGCCCATGGCCCACAGATTGTTATTTTGAATCAAATTCAAAGGTAAAAGTCACTGGACAATGAGATGGTGAAATGAACTTTTTTCTGGAACCTTTGAATATAAAGTTTGGGTTGTTTTCTGGATGAGTTTTGTTTTGTTCCAGAAGTAATTCAAAAAGTAATGACTTGAGATAAAATGTTAGTGTGAAAAAAAGATTCGCTCCGACAAAAATTGTTTTCTAAATGAAATAGATTTTAATCACGTTGTTTTTGGACATCTAGTTTTTTTCCAAAGTATTTAAATTATGTGTGCAATTGCTTTTAAAAATTATCTAGTGACGAAAAACTTACGACAAATACATTGTGGTACATGACTGTACTGAATCACTACATTTTCATATCTACCATTTACGTGGCAAAGAAGACTATCTTATTAATTTTGAAGCCCAAGAAAGTCAGTTTTACGGCTAAGCTAAAGTAAATAAGTTGAAAGGTATTAAGAACGCAATAAAAACTCAAAATAGTACCTGTCTCAATCCAGAGAATCTATCTTTTCGACCTATTTCTCGAGGTCCCTAACTCGTCTACCCAAAGACTGTGCCATTTATTAGATATATTGCTGATTCCATTTTGTGAAAAGTTACCAAGTTTTATCAGGGATGATCTTGATTTTCTGGATCATTTGCCAGCCATAGGAAAATGATAGTACTAAATTGGTTACGTTTGATGTTGTTAGTCTGTAACGTTCCAAAGGAACTTGGAATAAAGGCGGTAGAATTCTGGACAGAAAAATATCTATACCTACTTCATGATCGCTTTACAGAGGAGTTTGCCCTTTAAGGATTGAGGATAGCACATCACGAAATAGGTTTGCCTTTGGTAACAATCATTTTCTGCAAGCAAAAGGAACTTCAATAGGCACAAAGGTTGCACCAACAACCTTACCTTAGGCTACCTAGAATACAAACTGCAGCAACAACTCATAAAGTTATGAGAAGAAGATGTAGCCAATAGCCTTTAATCTAATGGAAAAGATTCCTATACATTTGTTTTATTTTATGGGATGATAATGTCAAAAAATTCAAATTTACGATAGATACCAATGAAAACGAATTACCATTCCCATTTCTAGAGGTTCTTGTTTTTAAAAAGGACACAAGGATTGTTACTGCTAATTAAATTACAAAGTGACAGACACACAGCAATACCTACATTTTGGTTCTTGTCATCCACATCAAACTAAAAATAAACTATTCCTTATAACCTCGCTAGACGTATATGCGCTATTGTTAGTGAAAAAGATACAGGAAACATTCGTATATATGAACTTACAACCTATCTTTTAAAACAGAAATATTCAGTCCAACTAATGGACAATGGAATAATTAAAGCCAATGAACAAGATCAGAATTGGTTTTAACCAGAGGACGTGAAGATAACAAGAATATACTTTTATTTGTACACACTCATAATCCTCAGAACCAGAACATCAACTCCATCGTAAACCACCTGAACACCATTCTCGGAGAGGACAAACAACATTACGGATGTATGAACATGTTCAATTTATTTCAAGTGGACGCCAACCTAATCTGAAACCAGAAAAGACTCTAGGGCTTTCATATTTCACATGTGTATTCCTTGAGACAAGAGCTTCCCTTGGGTTTGAACAATTTTGACCTTGACTTTGGAGTTTGACCTTGAAAAACTTTAACCTTGGCCATAACTATTAAAAGGTTGGCGCTAGGGTCTCCATATTTCATAGGTAAATTCCTTGTGACGAGACCTTTCTTTGGGTACCAACAATTTTGATCTCTTGACCTTGAAGTTTGACTTGCATTTGAGAAACTTTAACCTTCACGTGAGCTGCCATACGGGGGCGACAGTGTTTCACAAACACATCTTGTTTTTTATTGAATTTATCTAATCATGATTTACAATAGTTTTCAACTGTTTGTATACTATTATGCTTGTTTATATGCATCTGGGAAGTAATGCACAGTGGAAAATTGCTTAATATTATGAATCATTATTTTTAATTATGAATTTATTCATTACATTTTCAACAGTGAAATTGTGAAATTATCCGTTGAATAAAACTGATTTTTTTTCTCAGGTGTTATTTTCATAAGTTAGAGGTGAAAAAAATTTAGGCAGTACTATAATTACGCAACACCACTTACGAAAAGCAAACGATTTTGCTCATCGTAGCACCTGTCAACAATGGACAAGGTAGAATAAAAGTTATAAAAAAAAAAAAAGGAAGGATAGAAATAATGAAGGTTAAGAGAGACACGATGAGATAATGAAGAATGTATAAAGAAATAATGCATAAGAGTGTATGGATTAACCAAGATCATGCTATTAGCTTCAGGTCTGATACGAAATTTTAAGAGACAGACAGGCCTAGACCATTTTCAGCTGGCAAACTGACCTGAAGTTAATATTGATATGTGGAAATAGAGGGTATGGAATTTGACAGGGACAAAATGAATTAAAATGAAATTGTGACAATCTTATTAAGCTATTCATTCTATGTGATTAAACATGTTAATCACGTTACATGTAATAGGCTCTTTTTTCAAATTGCCTTCCTTCCCAACCCCCATCCATCAGATTAAAGCACGTTTATAATGGGGAAAAATCATTGGCGTAGATTGGCATCTATCCCTAGATGTATAATGTGAGTGGTTTATACACTTGTAGTTAACTGCAATCAGTGTATTTATTGTGAGTGATTACTTTTTCAAGCTTGGTAGAATCTTTTGCAAATGTTATTGTCACGGGTTTTTTTTAATCTAAGACACGGCAGATTTCAGGGGTGGTAGGTATTGGTTTTTTAATTATTGTTTTAAATAAATACACCTTGACCACAAATGCTTAGGAAAATGTTTCAGAAAATATGATTTTTAAACGGAAAAATTTCCTTGAAGTGTATTAAGTATAGAGCTTATACTATAAGAATTTATCCGTCAAGATAATATTTTTTTATTCGGCACATCCTTTTTATAAGATGACATTCACTAGGATGAAAACCATGTATCGAAGATTGAGTTATATGAAAAATTTTAAAAATGTCCCGAATTCACAGTGCAGTGAGGTTTTTTTTTATGTTTTGATATTCTGGCATCACAAAGTGCACGTTTATAAGAATTAATTTTCAAAAAAATCATTACATTTCATATATGGTTTACTATGCGAGAAATGTTTATGCTCTATTTTGTACATTAATTTTTTCTTTTAAATAATTATTTATAGAAATAATAGAAGACTTGAACATTTTCATGAACGTCAATCATTTGTGTAAGGGTTTTTGTTTCTGAGAGTCAATGGCGAAAAATTAGCATGTTGACAATTTTAATGTCTACTCTTTGTTTCTTTGTTGGGATGCATCTTTTCAAAGCAAGTTTTTCAAGACTGATCTTGAGCCCATTAAGTGTAAAGTATAAACTATACTTGATTGCTCTGTTTTTCTTCACTTCACGAAATATATTGAAGAAATAAATGTTTGGAATTCATGATAGTAACACTTACTTTAACCCAAACAGATGCATATTTCAATCTTACCCGTTCTTTCTGGATACAAAATGCTAGGATTCACTCCCCGTTTTTCCAATCACGCCTCTTTCTCGCTGTATTTTTCTCAATAAATTATGTATGTTGATTCATTCAAAATACATGTATATAACAACTTAAATAAGAGGTTTATCAGAAAATTTAAAAAAAATATTATATACTGTACATGTACATGTATAAGCAGATATTTTAATGAGGATTCAATTTGGCATTTTTAGCGAGGTTGTTGGGATTGGTAAAATTAACAAAAAAATATCGCTAACAATTTATTCCGCGTTAGAGTTTACCGTTATTATTCTATGCATCATAAAATCGCTAAAATTATTTCTCGCTAAAATAAATACTGATTTTTAAGGACAAATCGCTAAATTTGCATCTCGCTAAAATTTCCATCAATACGGTATTCAGCAATTCTAGCTGTCTCAAAATCTATTTTCTTCTCCGAACTACTTTCTAACATATATATATATATATATATATATATATATATATATATATATATATATATATATATATATATATATATATATATATATATATGCGTCTGCCTCTTTCTCTTCTTTCGCTTTCTTAAAGAAATCAGAGCCGTTCGTTCGATCCCAGCAGGTGTCTAGGCATTTTTACCACTACGCTCTTCTTTCGAATCCAATATTACAGCTTAGGTGTGACATACGTTATTGCTTACGATGGCAGACTTTCTAGACATTATTTTTCGTTTACACTCAGCTCAGAATGATTAAAGAGAACGCCAGGCAAACAGTTTGACCTCAGAAAAACTGCCCTTTGCCACCTGAGAAAGTAACTTAATTATATCTATCTTAGAAAGATCAACTTCATATTATAAACAAATTTGAAAGACCGTAAATCAGCATTAAATGTCGCAAATAACAAACGAGAAGACAGTTACTCCCTAAATTATGTAACATGTCTTGAGTTCCATTTAAACAAATGGCATGAAACTTCACACATCGATGAAATAAATGTCTTTACATATGAAAATGTATTTATGTTAAATTTTTGTAAAAATAATATGATGAAAAGAAACAAAAACATTTTGTACATAGATATCCCCTACTTATACATTGACAACTTATACATATTAAATGAATATGTTTATCATGATTCCAAAAAGTTGAAGACAAAACTGGAGTTCAAAGTTTGATTGGTAGTTTGTGAAGTTTCTTCATTGTATTTTTTCGAGCACAAAGTATTCATCTGCTCGGGATGATTCACATAATTTTTCGTTATCAGCCATGGATCTATTATCTTTTGGATGTTTATTATTTCCATCATACTCCACAGTCACGGTGCCGTACCCATCAGATGGTGTTGATACTGAGGCTCCTGGTCTGGTGTGATCGTAGTACTCAATTCTGTCCACTCTGTTTGTTTCATTCAAGTGGTTGTAAACACCATCATTGGTTCCAGGAGCATCCCAATTCCTCCTGATGGGAGCTACTTGAGATACTTTTACAGACTTTTGCTGAAATATTAAGAAGATAAAACAAGTATATAAATTTGTTTTTATATACTGGTATACAAGAAATACTTATTTTCTGTTTAAGTATTAATGTAGATTTTCTTAAAGACTCTACGTAATAATTTAAGGGTTTATGCTATGTGGTTTAATGCAACTTCTGATTTTAGTATACTTACGTCTTTCATTCATTTTAAATGGAAATAAGGTATGTCTAATTTCAGCATAGTAATTTCAACATCTAAATTCCACATTTACTAAATTGCCTTTTGAAAGAATGCATCATCTGCAGTATCTGATTTTAGTCTCCGTGCAGCTTTATTGTTAAAGTTACTTTTTTGGCTTTGGGCCTAGATATTGCTATTTTTAGTTAATGTTTATCAGTAACTCTACAAAACGTGACCAAATATCAATTTTTGACATTTGCACCATCTTAATTATAATTTATAAGAAAATGTCAATTCTAAAACCTAACATACACTGTATATACTTTATTTTTAAATATATTTTTCATCGGAGTATCCGAGTTTAGATGTGAACCAAAATTGTAGAATATACAGCAAGAAATAATATTTGAGCAACAAAAATAACTCTATAACAATTTATATCATTTTCTTAGTACATATTTTTAATGATCCTCATAAATTACATGTATTTTTTATTATATGGACATGATTTAGATTGGTTCATCATAACTCCTAATTAAATCCGCTCGGGTCAAATATATATTAACAGTCAAGGATCTACATGCTCAATATTTGACTGATTTGAGGAAAGTTTGACTCTGTTTGTGTGTCTCTCTAAGTGTGTCTGTGTGTGTGTGTTTGTGGTTAATCTTACGTCGTTTATTTCGCTGTACATGCCCTTCGTGTTGTCTTCCTCTCCAGATTTTTCGTTTACACACATGATCTCTGCCTGGTATGCCGGGGTTTGTAAAGCTTTTGAGACAGGACTTCTGAAAGAAAAATCAAATTAATACAAGAATGATCTCTTTCTGTAAACTGTAAAGAGATGTATCCGATGAAAACATCAGATATTGTAATCATCATCATTGTTTAACATTTTAAGAACTAGATAAATTTTATATTTAAAACTTTAACTTCAACCTTTTTTTCAATTTTTTTTTTCAATTTTAATTTTAAAACTCTTTTGTTAACTATTATACGAGATTCTCAATCAGAATATGAGATTAGCTTGTTTCACAATCAGAATCCGAAATATATTTGTTTCATTAAGAAGGTTTGATTTCGTCACTTAGTATTTGAACCTTATTTGTTTTTTCTTGTAGTGAAACATAAAGACAAAGATTGTAACAAGGGATCCAAATAAAGTTCCTCCAATAGTCGCTCCAGCTATACTTCCAGACGAGCAGTCTGCAATATTTATTATCGTGTTTCATTTGAAATAATTAAAGGACTTTCATCTAACAGTATAAGATAGGTTTGAAAATACAGATAGTAAAATTACAAAGAAATTGAAATTCGAAATAAATAATAAAGGATACAGGTGAACCTTTAATTGTCTGTTTCTCCATGCCTTTCAACGCTGATTCATGATCTAAAAGATACACCGAGTCAGTAAAATTTAACAGGAGACATGCACTAAGAATGAAGCATTTAAAGGCTTTAATTTGTCGACGAATTAAACTACATATATATACAGTGTATATAATTAGTTTTTGAGATTTATATAAATACACAAAAAATAACATACTGACCTTAAACGTGTTGGCAGATACATTCTATCGTGAAGTCAAAAGTTGACATGTTTTTCATTTCAAAGTCTAAGGCCATTATTTTTACACTGAATTGTCTTTTTTCGTTTACCCGAACAAATCATGACAAGGAGCAAATAGTGGTTGTGATCAGTCGAGAGGGGATGTCTACTCCTCCTTGGCACCTGATCCCACCTCTATTTTAGAAGATTGTGTTGACTCTGCTCACAATTCGTATTTTTGAATGATTTTGAGCATGATCTCCGTTCGTTATCTTTGGTATTGCCCTTAATTAACGCGTTATATGCAATTTGCCTTAAATTAACAATGAATAAAATAAGAAAAGAATATCACCAATAACTGATGTTTGGCCTTTAATTAACGCAAACTCTGCAATTACTTTAACTTTAAGCTAAATAAAAATATGTCGAAGAAAATGTTTTCCATTGGGCGGATTTTTTTTTCAAAAGGGTGAAAATGTGTGGAAAAAAAACAAAAGAGAAGGAACCAGTTTTATCTTATTTGCAATTATTTAAAAAAAAAAAATAGGCATTGTACATGAAATACGTGAATGATTAAAGTTAAATGATTCATTATGAAATACTATTTCATTGTTAATTCTATCCTTAAAAATATAAAACACATGAAATGCAAGATAAAAGAAAACAAAACTGCGGACTGTAGGGTAGAGTCTACTTTAAGAGTAAAATTATCCAATCATAAGTATTTTTACTAATGTTTGTTTCGGTCAGCTTGATGTTATCCATTTTTCTTCTTTAAAAGCAACTTAGAAATAATAAGAGATTATTCTTATTTGTACTTTCAAAAGCTGCAAAATAATTCTGCTCAAATGAGAGAAATGATATCTAGAAAACCCGCCTGAATAAGATGCATCCCTTTTCCGGTAATCTGTCATATTAAACAAACATTGTAAAATTGGAAATTCATACTCAGTTCCTGTGTATGTTTACAATACAGAATGTGAAGTCTGCTCTGAGAAATCAATGTTCCAGGTATATCAGGGATATATATATATATATATATATATATATATATATATATATATATATATATATATATATATATATATATATATATATATATACATGTATATAAAGCACTAAAAATGACCAACGACACGAGCAGTAATAATTGTCAAATTTTCTGGACGACCTGTCCCTTCCTCAGGACAAAGAAAAAAGTTAACACGTCATAAAAACAAAGGAAATAGAGAAACAAAAACAACTAGCACTACTACTGAACTACCAAACACTAAATATTTACAGTGTTACATGTTTAATTTGAAGTTTATAAACAGTTGTGAACAAAGAAATCCGTAGCGCTATGATTTGCGTCCGGTCTCTCGGGTGTACTCTGGTGAAGACACCCGATAGACCGGACGCAATTCATGTGCTCTGGTGAAGACACCCGATAGACCGGACGCAATTCATAGAAATTCAAGTGATGTAAGGGACTTCTATTATTTACATCGAATAAGGGAACACCAAAGAACACGGATTCTAAACATGTAAGTTCTAGAGAACGAAGTCTGCTCATTATACACTGCATAACATATAAATCTATACATATATTACAGCTCTTCTTCTTCGTTAAATTTCTCTAACAATAAGAAAAAAATGATTTTTAAATTTGAAATTTGCTCTTGCATATACACTCTGTGGATTTAAAAAAAATCTTTAGCCAAAGACCAAAAATCGGATGCTTTTTTTTTAAAGAAAAAAGGAAGTAGATCTATACAGAAATATCCAGGCTCACACACACACACCTTGAACACAAGTGTTTGTTGAAGTGGGTTCAGTCACCGGTTCCTGAGTAACATCATTGTTACATTTAGTTGTACACAAAGGACGATTACTCGAACATTCAGCACAAATATTAGGATCTGTAAATGTAAATAATTTATTCCATTTAATTTTTTTTTTCTTGGCCAAAAATAATACATGTATTTTAATGAAGCTGAAATGCATTTTTAAAATGTACCTTAATTTAAAAAATAAAAAATGTTTTCTTTAAGGGTTGTTTTGTTGTAATGGGTACAATTTACACCTCTGAGGGAAAAAATGAATTATCAGCTATAAACTTTCAAATAAGATTCTTTATTGTGAAATGATATTAAATTGTTTTAGGACCAGAAAATAAGATGAATTCACGTTTCTACCATTAGGTATATGAAGTACAACTCTAGGGATGAAAAATGCCATATTGATAATGGTATCTAAGAGTTAAAGCAGTTAGTAAATCTAAGTGAAAAAAAAATTATCACAATGTTAATTTCTTGCAGTTATGAGAGTTATGAGAGAAAGAGATAAGCAAATGACTTTTTAATTCTCTATATTTAATACAATTTGGTCACATTGCGGGGTAAGCCAATTTTGAATATCATTGTTGTACTTGTCTATTTGACTATAATACCAATTACTGATAGAAAGTATATGTTTGTACATGTAGATATGACAAGTCATTATATAGTAATTTTGTTCTTTTTTCCACATTTTCACAATGATTCGGTAATATTATCGGCATCAACGGATTTTATTTTAAGGCTTTGTTTTTCAGAATTCAGACTATTCCGATCTTTGAATCTGAAAACATTTCAAACTGTAAATTCGAATACTTTTGAAACTAAAATTGTATTTGCGTGAAGAAGAAAAAAAAACTTCTTATATTTGTGTACCATGCTTTTCCTCATTATAAATCTCTATTTGTTTATATACTAAGCTTTGAATATTGAATATGTTCTTTGACGCAACTTTCTTCCTCTTACCTTTAAGGTTAAATGGGATACAATCGTTACATTTGTACTTGCCATTCCCTTTTGGAGAACAACCTGCAGTTAGATAAAGTATAAACACAAAATTTTCATTAGAAATATAACGTAAGCATTACTAACCTACTTTAGAAAAAAATGTTTTAATATTATTTTGATACTTTTATTTAGTCTTACCGGTGCAGTTGAGTAATTGTGACCCATGATTAGAGGACTTTGTCAAAACAAAGCACCCACACACAAGAAGGCAAACTACAAACAAAAACAACAGATTTTATACTCCTTGTACATGAAAATAACTGGTAAGTTAATACAAATACATAAAACTGAATATCATATTACTGCGTGACATTAATGAACAAGGTATTAAAATGTTAATAATTGAAAAAAGATAATTTTCAGTATTTAAAAACGAAATTAGGAAAGATGTCGTGTAGAAAAAACATCACGTCAAGGACGGTTACTAAGTAAAATAAAGGGCACTACTTAAGAAAACTACATTTTTTCCAATTCAACTCTAGATAAGGATAAAAACACTGCTCGTTAAATTAAAAAAAATCACACAAATATACACACACACACACAACTATATATATATAATTTTTTATATATATATATATATATATATATATATATATATATATATATATATATATATATATATATATATATATATATATATATATATATATATATATAAGAAATAAGATATCATTTTTAAACATCTATCGGGATATAAATACAGGTTGGTCACGAGATCAAATTCCATAAAGCCCGAAGGGCTTTATGGTAAATTTGATCTCGTACCAACCCGTATTTATATCCGATAGATGTTTTAATATGATACCTTATTACTTATATTTACATTTGTGACTTATTTATATTATTTGTTAGCCTGATTATAACCCTAAACGCGTGAAATGTTTTATTTTTTCAAACTCAACGGCACAAGCTTGATCTATTGATTGCGCGTCGACCCTTTACGACGTCACTGAGAAATTACGTCGAACGTTTATGACGCGAGGAACCCATGTTTATACTGATATAGATACACATTGCATTTAAATAGTGTTATACAAGTAATAGCTTTTCAAAAAACTTGCCTGACTAATCAATCAATATCTATGGAACGTATATGCAAGAGAGGTGCTAAATGTTTCCGTCATCAAGGAGCGACATAGTTGCGATACTTCATTACACAAGATGTACAATTGACTTTCTTAAATGTCATAACCAAATACTACAGATTAAGGTGTTTCGCTTCTGACGAATTTGAATACACCGCGCAACTCGAACTGCCGGAAATTGGTCTGAATGTCGTTTTAATAAAGAATTCAGTATGACAGAAAAATAATAGTTTATTTTAAGTAATTATAATAATTATCCGTAGAAAGTAACATAATATTGATCTTTGTGCCAGAAGAAAACATATAATAACTATTTTATATTTCGCGGAAAATTAAGACATGTGAGACGGATTACGATAATGTAAGTAAAAAGCAGACGAGAAGTAACGTTCGGCGCGTAAACTTTGGTTAAGATGGTGAAACCAAAGTACAGACGCCATGGGTTCGTTTCGAAAACGAAGAAGGAGAGATATGAAAAAGTATCTGCAGGGCAATTGACCCGATGGATTAGGGGAGCTATTCTTAGAGACCACAATTACTCCGCCAGTGCAACTCCTGTTAACATTGATCATGATCAAGGTTTGTATACATACGTGTATCATATCTAAAAAAAAAACCAGTTTGCACATCTGCATCTATGTTAGATCTATCTTAGAAATATTAAAGGAAGGCACATGATGTCCATTACAGTGCGCCGTTCTAGTCCTTATAACATTTTAAGTCATAGGCCTATATCTTAATTTTTTTTATAGTTTAACCTACATGTAATAAATATATATAAATATATATTTTTTTAATTTACTTTTGCTGTTCATTGCTGTGGTTCAAAGATTATAAAATGTTAAAGCTTGATGAAATAATATACTCATTTGATCCCTTCACATTGTGATGGAAAGTTACATTACAAAACAGATTGACACAAATTATGCAAAAATGTATGAAAGGTGAAATCTCGTAATATTTATCACAATACTGAGATGCAGTTCCAGTGTATCATGATACATAGCGGATGATTAATGTTTTGTAGCTGAATATGGAATTTATTTCACTAGTGGGATAGGATTTTTTTTTATATTTTCACAAGTGTCTTTGAAAACACAAATGAAAATCTATTTTTAAAAAAAAATCCTGTCTCATGATTGAAATAAATTCCATATACAACTACAAAACATTGAATTTTCTGTTGTTACATTTTCTTTGATTTTCCCTTTACCTTTATTCATTAATTGTTTGTATTTTCGTAACACAGTGTGAATAGGCTGTGTCATCACGTATGTGTGGTTGAGATGTCATAGCAAATAAGAGATTGAAAACAAATAAAATGGATTTCAACAACATATTTGGAGAAACTTTGGAAATCTCTATCAGCAAAGGTGGATACAGGGCCAGCCCCCCCCCCCCCCCTTTTGAATTTTTTGTATGTAGAACTTTTATGTCCATTATCCTAAAATCAAGGAAAAAACATCTCTTATTTGTAAGAATTCATCAGCTTCCAGGCCCCCACCAGGGCTTTGCCCTAGACCCACTGGGGGTCAATGCAGTCCCCCATACCCCCTGCCTTCTACTGCGCCCCGCTGTTATGCAATTCCTGGATCCGCCACTGATCAGGATGGTTTATTTATCTTATAACAGGTCCAGGACTAAAAATAATTACTTTTTTTTTCACTGGCCAATCAGGCTATCGCTTAAATTTTTACTGGTCAATTTTTTAACTCAGCAGTCTAGTACTTTCACTGTCACATTGGGCCAGTAAATTTTAAAAAGACTGGCCCAAAACCATAATAATAGAAATAAATTGTTTATATTGTGTTACTTCTTAGTAAAATGGAACAAAACAGCAGAACTTGGATGCACAACCCTGTCAAGTTAACTATCCCAACACCATGAATGCATGAATTTTGTTATGCATATATGCACATGCTAAATACAGGTAACTCTCGATACCTCGAAGTCCCCGGGACTGAGGAAAAACTTCGAGAGATCAAGAGTTCGAGTTTTCAAGAGTCAGGAATTTTCCGGGTTTGTTGACAGGTTTTAAAATTAGTCTTACCGGATGTAATGATTTTTATGCAGTGCTAACCTTTTACACGAGGTTTTTAAAAAACGATATTTTTTTCGTAATTTAGACGAATATTTCATTAAACTGAGTAACGCAAAAAATGTGTATCATAATTTCATGTATATTTATTTATTCTTTGTAATACGGACATCATACTACGCATTCGTTACATGAAAACGACATTTTACAGCGTCGTACATACATGTAGCATTGACTACTCCAAACATGATCATTGAACGCAGTTCTGTAAGTATTTGTCAAATAATAGTCGTCATACTGACAATGAGGCTGTTTCTGCTTTTTCATATTTCGTTTAACTTTGACACTGACTCGAAATAAGAATTAAATTAGTGTTTCGTCTTTTAATCAATTACGACTTTTCACTGACATTGGGTCTGTAAATTATCGTAAGACAGACGATGATAATTATTTTAATAGCATATAGGTAAAATATGATTAATTATAAATCAATTATAACCTTGCAGCATAAGTGTCACCTAAATAAACATCCCATTCCTCGAGACCCGCGTCTTCTGCATGGGACCATTTAAATGCCCAGGTAAAGGTGTTAATTATGTAACCCTGGGGTACACATAGCCACTTCGAGGTATCGAGGGTAAATTCTAATAGAATATGCATAGCGGGACTGCATTTTGACTTCGAGGGATCAAGGGTTTCGAGAGATCAGGAGTTCGAGAAATCAAGAGTAAATTTGCTTAGTTATATAGGGGGAAAATTCGGGACCGGTGACTCACTTCGAGCGATCAAGAACTTCGAGAGATCGAAGTTCGAGCCATCAAGAGTTACCTGTAGCATATACTTACCTCTTAAATGTCAAAAATATGCTGTATATCGGCACTATGAACTGTTGTAAGTGTATCAAAAGTAGTCAACTTGTCAGCATGTGTAGATAGTAAAGAACGTTATGTGTATCCTGGTGATAATTTTTATTTATTCATTCTTTATTAATAGAATTGCCAAATTTAAATATACTGGAAAGAGAGGAGGTGGTGGATGGGGGAGAAGTGACTACATCTGAGGATTGGAAGGAGGGAAGGAGAGTGGTAGAACTTGGAGTGTTAGCTGAGGGCTTGCGGGGATGTTGTAAATGTGGCTTACCATTGCAACTTTCACACACAATTTCTGTACTGACACATGGTTTAGCTTCTTTGTTAAAGGTATAAACTCATAAATTTATGTCCAGTTAGTTAGAAAACAACTTTGAAAGCTTGAAAGGTTTTTTTTCATGGATTTTTCTCAATGTAAAATAGGCATTATTCCATGTCCTTATTAAAAGTTTTGAAAGGTTTTACAATATTTTTTTTTATCATATTTGAAATAATGCATATTGAAATTCTTTTTTTCCCCAGCATTTGATATTCATTAACGGCGAATGAATTTATTACAGTGACCTGTAACTGGGGATTCATTGGTTTTACATTCACATTTCAGGTCTGTTGCAGCAATACAAAGTGTAATCATATTAACCATGTAAAAACGGGGAAAAAACATGGAAAAGTGTGGGATGTAAATACAAAACTATCAGCAGGTGAGAAGTTTCACTTACACATCCCCTACATCAGATACACATATATTAATTTTTGTCAGGTCACAAGAGCCTAATTAAATTTTAGCTCATTTTTGTACGTATAGGTTTTTCCCCATTGTTCAAAGATTTCATAAGTGCCACTTGTTTTGCATGAACTTGAAAGAATTTATATATATATATACACATGTATATATAATGTTTAGTTCAGAATAAAAACTTGTTGAGAAGCCATTTTTAACTTATTGAAGCCAGAGGCTCATTTGAGCTTTCTGATCTAAGTTTTTCCATTTATCTGTCTGTCTGTTAACTTTACAAAATTATACCCCTGCTCCAAAGGAGAGGGGGGTAAACTGTTTTACCCTTGTGTTTTTAGCACACTCTTTGTTATCCCCTCGCGCAGCTAGTTGCGGAGAGGATATAGCATCGCTACTGTGCATATATGTGTGTGTTTGTGTGTGTGTTAGTGTGTCCGTTACAGCTTGTTGGCAAGATTTAAGGAGAACCTTTGTACTATCAAATCTCAGCTTCCACATACTTATGTGGGATTGTGAAAGGACGAATCCTATTCATTTTCAAGTTAATCAGTGAAATATTTCTTTAAATATTGCGTACCTTCAAGCCCTGAAATTTTATGTACGACTTGACAATACTCACTTCCTGTTAATCAAACTGGTAAATTCGGATCGCTTCGATAGACTCGCTTCAGTAAGTTCTACTATGTATTTGCATATTTATATTGTCATATTATTGTGCGTATCTTGAGACAATCTGTCTGAATTAAAAGTGTCGTCTCTGACACTGAGTAATTGAAATAATTTGATGAACGTTGCAGTTTCATTATTAAATTTCCACATGTGTCTGTTTACAATATAGAATTTATCCTTATTTCTTCTGAAAGCTATAAAGACATTTCGCAAGTTTCATTGACCTCTCAACACTGACATATTGTTATTTTTCATTACGAAAAAATATTGCTTCCACAGGTATTCTCAGATTTTATGCATATTGCATAGGTAAATTACTGAAACTTAGAGCATACGTGATATGTTTCTGCTAGGAATAAGGGAAACTGCCCAATTACGTATGCATGTTATGCCCCCACCTCTCCCCACTAATATGATATGCACTTTTAATTTTTGTTAAAAATGGATCCCCCATCCCCCCCCCCCCCCCTCCACAAGATAATATCAACTTTGACTTTTGTTAAAAAATTAATTAGTGTTGCAATACATTTTATGTACTTTACCTTATTGTAAACTTTATATAGTAATAGTGGGTGCCCTTGATAACTAGGTGATTGTATCTTTCTTAACATCCCTCTTGAGAATTATTCTCTCGTATGGAGACATTACCATTACTGGTGAAGTTCCTCTGTGAGGGGATGCTCCACTTAGCGGTGCTCTTGTTTTCGCATGCCATATGGTAAGATTCATTTTTATACGAATCAGATGTCTACTTCCTGTTTATCCATGCGTCTGTCCATACCAAATTTCTGTCGCAACTGAACTTGTGTATATACAGTAAAACTCAGTTATAGCAAAGTCCAAGGGACCTGTGAAATTACTTCGCTATATCCATAATTCGTTATATCTGTATTACGAATTTGTTAAAGTATATATATTGAATTTGCAATTCATTATAAAAATTCATTATAAAAGATGTAATTTTTATTATTTTTAATCTCTACGGGACACAAAATCAGTTTGCTATACCTGTAAATTCGTTATATCAGAGTTTGTTATAGCTGTAATATTTTCTTAGGATTTGTTAGGAATTTTGCTGGGGATTCCAAAAAACTTCACTATATCGGTAAATTCTCTATATCTGTGTTTCTACATGAGAACATATATTTACATCAGAGCAGGGGTATTACTAGTGAGCATTGGCTCACAGACTTCTTGTTTAGATTTGTTCTCTGAACCACTGGACTTAACAGATTTTACATAATGCAATAGTACATGGAAAAAATCTTTAAAAATTAAAAATCATCTTCTCTGTAGAAGAGCAAAGCCATATAACGGTATTAATCATATTGATATTGAATCATCCCAATGTTATGTAGATCAATTTAAGTTTGGTAGCCATTACCCCTTGGGGGTTTGAGTACAGTATGGATCTTTTTTTTTTTATTTCCTGGGAATACAGAGAAAAATGAGACTTGGGTGAGTGTTGTGGTTCAAGAGCCTCTTGTTTTAATTAGATTGATATTTTTTTTTTCATTTTTGAATTTGTATTTACAGCAATGGTACATGTTGGCATTGGTGTAACTCAAGTTAACAGTCTCCTTTCTGAGCTGAATATACCACCTGTTAGTCATGCCATGCTAGACAATAGACAGAAAGAGATCGGCAGAGCTGTCCAAGATGTTGCTGCAGAGTCTATGTCTAATGCTTTGCAGAAGGAACTGGGAATGATGAATGAGTGTGTATACAATATAAATTCAGTTTAAAATCTCACTTTTTAGCTCAACTGAGCCAAAGGCTCAATTGAGCTTTTCTGATCAAAGGGTGTCCAGCAACCATGTGTAGTGGTCATCTGTTAACTTCTCACATTTTCGACTTCTCCACACAAACCAATTTCGACCGTACTTGCCACAAAGCATCTTTGGGTAAAGGGATTCAAGTTTGTGCAAATGAAAGGTCAGGATTCAAGTTTGTTCAAATGAAGAGTCATGTTTTCTTTAAAAGGGAGATAATTAATAATTAGAGAAAATTTAATGTTATGTTTTAAAAGTCTTCTTTAAGAACCACTTGGCCAGGAAAGAGGAAATTTATGTGAAAGCTAGCTTCATTACATAGTGTAAAAATCATGACCCCCCAGGACTAGGGTTTTTACAAAAGGTGATCAAATTTTATTCAAGAATATATAGGAAAAATGGTTGTTTTTTTTTAAATTAGGTTGAGACTACAATAGCGGATTAGAGTTTTATAAAGGAGTACATAAGATAGAGTTGCAAGATCACACTAAATCCTATAAATTACTAACACATATCTAAGATGTGAAGAGTAGATTTTTAAAAAAAAAATTATTAGCACTGGGGTTAGAGTTGAGCCAAAATCAGAGCAGTCAAATTTTACATAATGCATGTGTAAAGGAAAAAAAAACCAGCAGGACCATGTTGATCATATTTATATTGAAGCATCCCAATGTTGTGTTGATTAAACTTTGAATAAATCATATAACTCCTTTAGTCTACATTTTGGTCCACCGCATGGAGTCAAAATATTTATAAAAAATTTAATTTTGGTTGTAACGCATTATTTGATTGGATAAAAAATTTTAGTTTTTATGGTATAACCTGTGTTGCCTACGTCACAATGACTTAATGTACGTCAAAAACGTATCAATCCGCTTGGTGTTACTTTTAAAATATGTGCAATTCGAAGGCATTTCTGAAGGAGAAATTGTCTTATTGATTTAAAAAATCAAATTATAAGGAGTGAATTTAATAGCTACATATACTGGTATAACTTGGGTTGGAACAGTTTATGACTTTTTATATACTGCTTCGCAGTTACTAGATATACTTATAAATGTTAGTTTTAGTCATCTACTGCATAATTAGTGCTGATAAATATGCAGATTGTTATGCATATTAGGGAGGTGTTCTAAAGGAGACAGGTTCACAGGCTAATAACTGATGTCTGTTATTTAACTATCTTTCAGAGAGATGAATGAAAAGGGACTAGTTGTTGCTGTAGATGCTGGATGGCAAAAACGGGGAAGTGGAAAGACATATGATAGTTTGTCAGGTAAAAATAGACAAATTTTAGGAAAATGAAACAAATATTAATGCATAGAGTGATTTATTTTGGCCTGCGTCCCCCATGAATTATGCATTAATTTTGCTCAGGACATAATTCCAATAAATATGTATGCAAACAGATGCAGTAAAGAATGGGTGGAGTTAACGCCCTTTGGATCTTTTTGCAATTCCTCTACCAAGCTGTAAATGAAGTGAATCCAAAATATATTGCAAGCAATAGAAAGAGTTACGTATACATGGTTATATTAGGTAGAACATTTGTACAAAAGCAAGGCCTTTTGCCATGAATCAAAATTGAAGCAACGATACATTAGTGTCGTCTTCCGGAATTTGGCATGTACCCGGAGTGGTTTTTAGGTCACGTAATCAAATTTATAGGAGGTGGGGCTATCGATCGGCATCATTGTTGACATCTCTCTCTCCCTCTCTAGAAATTCGAATATGTGTATGGCATATTGCAGCAATGTCAATATGACCCTGATTATCTATTGATTATCTATTGATATTCAAGAAATCTTCAGGCACCATGCCTTCGATATTTATTTAGTTTACCTCAAAAAGAGTGTTTTAAATCCACACCTGTACCATGAATACACGGTTAAGATATCGGGGATTTATATGATAGAAAGAAAGAAACATTTTATGAAAAAGATACATGTATCCCAAAGTTCAACTGTACATTGAAATTTTAAAATATTCTTCCAAAGAACAGCCATTAGTAGTCATGTATAGATACAAGCATGCTCAGGTAAAGCATATTCAATTTTGTTTGAACTATGGCCCCAAGGGGGTAAGATGGAGCCACAAAAAGGGATATAATTTTTACATGGGAATTTATAGGAAAAAACTCATTAAGGAAGAGCCTTAATGAGTCAAATCAATATGCAAGCACTCTCATTAGCAATATTAGGTGAATTTTATTCAGAGGAATAAAGAAAGGAAAAACTTTTGTATAGATTATCTTCTAAAGTGTGATAACCCATTGGCATTGTTTTGAAATTGGGTGTTAAATTTTTCTTTTACTTCAAAATATGTACTTTTTTAGGTCATTGTTCCATGGTTGGCCCTCTCTCTGGCAAAGTATTGTCATATTCTGTGAGGTCAAAGAATTGCAGAGTATGCAGTGTAGCTGAAACAACCAACAAGAATCCAGCAGCCCATGAGTGCTCAAAGAACTGGGAGGGAAGTTCAAAGGCCATGGAGGCAGATATGGTTATTGAGATGGTAGAAGATTTACAGAAAAGTGAAGGAATAACCATTGACGGAATCATAGGAGATGAGGATACCACCACAATAGCAAGATTAAAAACTAATGTCAATGCTAATATCAAGAAGTTGTCTGATAAAAATCATCTGAAGAAACTGTTTACAAACTCTTTGTTTACCTTGAAGAAAGAACATTCATCTCTAACTTTGTCTGTTATAAAGTATATTCAAAAGTGCTTCAGTTACTCCATAGCACAGGGAAAAGGAAATGCTCTTCAAATCCAAGAAGACCTCTCATCAATACCATACCACATCTTTGGAGATCACGAACACTGCTCCGCACGGTGGTGCAAGTTCATCGACAACCCTAACCTGCGCTACAAGTCTCTTCCACATGGAAAACCGCTCAAAGATAGGTTCCTTCAGGATGATCTCAAAGAAGTTTTCAGTTCATATGCAAGTCATTCTGATCGTCTTTCATGTTTAGGAAGCACGCAATCAAATGAGAGTTTTAACAGAATGGTGTCTGCAAAAGCCCCAAAGACCCATCATTACAGCTCCTCTTCAAGCCTCAGATATAGAGTTGCTGCGTGTGTAGCTCAGAAAAATGAAGGTCACAGATATCTTATAAAGGTATGTTAATTTTTAGCTCAAGTGAGCTTTTCTGATCACCCGTTGTCCGTCATCCGTCTCTCCGTCCATCTGTAAACTTTTCATGTTTTCAACTTCTTCTCAAGAACCACTGGGCCAATTTTAACCAAACTTGGTACAAAGCATCCTTGGGTGAAGAAGAGCTTAAATTGTTAAAATGAAGGGCCAAGTTCTCTTCAAAGGGGAGATAATCAAGAAAATACAAAAATTGGGTGGGGTCATTAAAAAATCTTCTTCTCAAGAACCACTGGGCCAGAAAAGCTGAAACTTATGTGGAAGCATCCTGGGGTAGTGTAAATTCTAAATTGTTCAAATCATGACCCCCGGGGTAGGGCACGTCCACAATAGGGAATCCAAGTTTTACATTGAAATATATAGTAAAAATCTTTAAAAATCTTCTTCTCAAGAACCACTATGCCATAAAGGCTGAAACTTATTTGGAAGCATTCTGGGGTAGTGTAGATTCTAGATTGTTCAAATCATGACCCCTGGGGGTAGGGCTGGGCCACAATAGGGAATCCAAGTTTTACATTGAAATATATAGTAAAAATCTTTAAATATCTTCTTCTCAAGATCCACTGGGCCAGAAAGGCTGAAACTTATTTGGAAGCATTCTGGGGTAGTGTAGATTCTAAATTGTTGAAATCATGACACCTGGGGGGTAGGGCGGGGCCACAATAGGGAATCCAAGATTTACATTGAAATATGTAGTAAAAATCTTTAAATATCTTCTTCTCAAGATCCACTGGGCCAGAAAAGCTGAAACTTATTTGGAAGCATTCTGGGGTAGTGTAGATTCTAAATTGTTCAAATCATGACCCCTTGGGGTAGGGTGGGGCCACAATAAGTACTACAAAGGGGGGGAATCAAGTGAAAAACAGCAAGGCCAATGGTAAAAAAAGGAGCGAGTTTAGTCCCAAGTTAGAGCTTGGGGCGGGGCCAAAGTAGCCGTAGTAAAGGTGACCATCAAGGCCCATGATCCATTTGTTTTATAATGTATGTTGTTTGCATTACATATATTCCTAACAATATTTCTACTGTGTGTACTTTTGTTATGTGAGAATATTAATCTCTTAGATTTTAAAATTCTGCAAATTTTAATCAAAAGCAGATTAATGAATGTATTGCATATTTAGTTGTACATAATGGATTCTTATATCCTTATTAAAGGTGAACAAGAAATTAGGCCTCTCTCCTGGCTACTATACTCGAAGACAGTGCATTCTGAGGGATCTCCAAAGAAAACGACAGAAGGCCATTTCAATGACACAGAAATTTAAAAGGAGAAGGAGAGAATTGAAAGCCAAGAGGTACTAGACTAAGTATACTTTTATTGTCATTTGTCAGAGTGCAACAAAACTCTTGTCTAACTGAAAAGTGAAAACCAACCAAGGACAAGTGGATGTCCCTGCTGATAAGTATATATTTAAAGTGAGAATTGAAAAAACTCTTGAATCTTACTAAGATCTATTGTTTTCTGAATCACCAAAGATTTATGCTTGTTATAAATAGTGAGTCTCTTCTGGTTGCAAATTGTCATAAAAAGTTTGATATAAGTATAAAATTAATGAAGAGGACATTTTCTGGAATGAATCAACCAGTGGTTTGATAAATATTTTTTTCCAATTCATTTGGAGGTATATTTTTCACTATATTGTTGAATATCTATTTTATATTGGAAAAGTGAGTCATATGGGACAAGCAAAATCTTCATTGAGATGAATGGTTATGCTTCATATTTATTTGCTTTGCCAAGTGGTCACTGAAATTTCTTTCACCCTGTAATGTACAAAATTGTGGTTTAGAATAGCTTGAAACGTTCTATCAGAACTGTGCAACCAGTCTTTACTAAGTAAATTTTTGTTATTGGCTGTACATCAGGTGAGTGTTTATTTTGCTAGGCCTCTTGTAAGACCTCAATTTGGAATTATTTGTTTTACAATATACAACTTCTTTACAGAATTCAAAGTCTTTCTACAAAAGAGACAAGGGAAGGCGTCAGTTATTTGACAGGATGTGATCTCCACCATGCCTCGGACATTGATGAAATTCCAGCTCCAAAAACAATTCCAAAGTATGATCATCTTCCTTCAAGTCAGTTGTTAAATGCTGAAGAGATCTATTTCGACTTGGAAACTACTGGACTCGGTAAGAACCTAAATGAGTTTTGAATGTCTAGTCAATGCTGATGGTTATGGCACTCTTCCAGTATTTCTTCTATATGCATGTCGAAGGAATAAACCCAGCATTTTGTAAACAGCAAGAAAATTTCTAATCTGTTTGTCACAAAAACCACCAAGAAGTGTTTATCACAAGATATGGGAATCACGATCAAGTAAACAATTCTATAAAAGAAGGATCTATCATGTTTTGCGGTTGAATATGATTGAATATGATATTCTATCTCCGAGCCTTAGCAGCAAAACTCCATGACAACACTTTCAGTCATAAACAATTGTGATATCACACCCATGTAATCTCAAAATTTATTTCCTGATTGATATCCACCAGATGTATGGGAAGCATATGCAAAAGGAATGTATGAAAACATGATTAATTTCGAAGATTTGAGACACTCATATGACCTTTTGTAATTGGTCCCTGTCCACTGTCTGCCATGTGTAAACTAATAAACATTTTTAACTTCCTGAAAACTATATGGCTCCCCCCCCCCCACCCCCCACCCCCAATGTTTGGTATAAAGCATCTTCAGAGTAAAGAGGAATTTAAATGTTATGACTCTTGCACCTCAGAGGCCTGTGGGTGGGACAAAAACCAATGAAACTAAATGCACATAATTTATACAGAGGTAATATATGTTTTTCAAAAATTATATATTTTCTGTTGCTAATATTGAATAAAAGCAAATGCATATTTTGAAATGGCATAAAAGAAGTTTTTAAACCTCTATGATTCTGGTATTGGTAGTTGAGCATGTTTTATATCGTTCTTTCAAAACTTTACTTTTCCTAATCTGACAACACTGAATTAAAAGAAAATGCATACTCTGAAAGAGTTCAAGCATTTTCGACAGGAGTTAAGGCTTGGGGAAGAGGGGCACTAGTATTTCATTGTTTCAAAATTTTTGAAATAGTGCATATATCAATGGATTTGTTTGGATATTTTATGTTTTGAATTTCAAAAACTTGAATATACTTGTTTTTATTTTCAGCAAGGGATTCTCATATTGTGCAGTTATCTGCAGTTAGAAATGATGAGGTATTCAACAAGTACATCATTCCAAAAAAACCAATGACATCAAAAGCTACAGAAATAACTGGAATACAAGTAGTCAACAATAAAATGTACCACAATCATGAGGAAGTTGAGACAGTCAGCATTAAAGATGCTCTGATCCAGTTTATGGACTTCATGAAGATGTCGGGTCCAGATGTTGTTCTAGTTGGGCATAACTCTAAAGTGTTTGACCTTCCTGTGCTCTTCAACATTTTGAGTAAACTAAACATTTTGGAGACATTTTCATCTGCAGTCACTGGCTTCATTGATACAATTCCTCTTTTCAAAATGTCACATCCAAACCTTTCGTCATACTCGCAGTTACACCTCTTTGCAGAAATTCTACAAGACAAATACAGTGCGCATGACTCATTACAGGATGTCATAGCCTTGAAGAGATTGGTCGATCATACAGGACCCTCCCATGAAGTCAAAGTTGCTGCATCCTTCACCTTGAACTCTGCCGTTGCCGTGTTTCATCACAAGAACACAACAAAGCATCTAATGAGTACACTAAGGCCTTTATTGGACCAAAAGGTAATTTTGAATGGAATGGGAAATAAGATTGCCGGCAGTGGACTCTCCTTATCCCACTTACAACTTGCATATCAGAGAAATGGTAGGGAGGGAGTGCAGGATGTGCTGTCAGAGATAGCTGATAATAGTGTGCGTGTGACAAAATCTAAAAAAATCATTGATTCTGTTGCAGATTATTTCAGGTCTGAGCAGTAATGCAGTTATTTGTTTGTGAATGTATGATGTTCTTTGTATGTTATTGTTTGTTTGTTTGTTTTACGTCCCTTTGAGAATTTTTCACTCAAATTGGAACCCCACAAGTTGTTGATGTCAGGATGCAAATATAGACCTGTACTCTGCTCTTGACACTATTTGAACTAGTGAGGGTTTTTTTTACGTCCCTTTGAAAATTTTTCACTCATGTTTGGACCAACCAGTTGTTGACCGATGGCTGCAAATATAGACCTGTATTCTGCACTTGAGGCCATTGGGCAATGAGGGATCTTTCTGTGGCAGCACCTACTGCAACATTAAACCTTAGTTTATACTGTCTCATCCAAAGGACTGGTCCTCACTTCCAAAAAAGTATACAGTCATAATAAGTTATTAAGAATAGATAAAGTAAAGAAGTAGGTGAGCCAATGCTCACTAGTAATACCCCCGCTCTGAGCACTGATGTGAATATACCCTCTGATGTGAATATACACAAGTTCAGCTATGGACAGACACAGGAATAAACAGGAAGTTGACACTGGATTCGTACAAAAATGAATCCCACCAAATGGCATGCCTAAACAAAGAGTGTGCTAAGATTTCAAACATCTCCGATGAGTAGTTGCTGAGAAAACTGTGACGAAAATTTGTTATGCATGGTATTGACAGACGCACAGATAAACAGGAAGTTGAAATTGGATTCGTACAAAATAAATCTTACTATATGGCATGCCTAAACAAAGTGAGTGTTAAAACTTCAAGTATCTGCTATAAGTGGTTGCTGAGAAAACTGCGACAAAAATTTGTTATGGACAGACAGACACACAAGGATAAAACAGTATATACTCCCTCTCCTTCGGACAGGGGTATAATTATGCAATGTACTGTTGTATATGAAACATGTTTCAATGTCTAGTGTTATTGGTAGTTTGTAGTTGAACAAAACATTTTCTTTCTATTCAAAATAAATCCAATTTAGAAACTGAATTGACAATGATTTATTGACCATACATGAGAATTTAAATTCTGTTCATTGATATTTATTGAAGAAAGCTATGTGCATAAATTGAAATATGCACAAATGAATATGAAAGGACATACTGCAAATGTATATTGTGCATGCACTATACTTGGTGGTGATTAATTTTTCAACAAGTCAAGCTAGGTTTGATTTTGGCACATTTCTGATTGTGTACCAATAAATATACACGTCATAAAGTTTGTGATGTTCTTGATATAGCGGAAGCAGCTTTCTGTCAAAGACGATAAAAAACCTTTATGTTTACAGTATACAGCAGTGCCATTAAATTTTTGTATGTTACATGTACCGGTAACAATTTGAAATACCGATAACTATCACAATGTCTGTAAACTTTTCACATTTTTGATTTCTTCTCAAGAACCACTGGACCAATTTCAACCAAACTTGCCACAAAGCATCCTTGGGGTAAGGGGATTTAAGTTTGTTCACAGGAGTGCCACGCCCTCTTTCAAGGGAAGATAATTAAGAATTTGGTAGCATCTTTAAAAAAATTTCTCAAGAACCACTGGGCAAGAGAAGATGAAACTTGTGTGAAAGCATCATTACATACTGTAGATTTAAGTTTTGTTAATCTGGGAAGTTTATATACTGTGAGACCAGCTTTGTAATATGAAAGATTAAAACCCAAAGAAGTAGAGTTTTCAGAATTTTTCCAAGAATGAAATTTAATAATCTGTATCCGGTCTTCTTGCAAATAAATATTCTGTCTTGAGAGGGCACGAAAATAATCTGACTCGATACCCCCCCCCCTCCCCCCCTCTTTCCCCCTCAATATCAAATATAGTCGTTCACTAATATATTTTAATGTCCCTTTTTTAAGAGAAAGAATGAGTTTTAATACAATCATACATTCATGCAAATGGAAAATTCATCAAAAATAACAGGCTAAATAATGTAGGAAGCAAATATAATCAATCCGAATTTCCTCTGTTCAAAATTTGAGGAAAATTCGGTCAGAGGAAATTCAAATGAAAATATCTTTTAAAGTAACTCATGTAGATATACAATATTTTACATTGTTTGAAAGCACTACAACTAAGAAATAATTAACTAGAAAAAAATTAACTTTTTAATTATTTCTAATTCATTTTCCAAGCTTATTTTACAAGCCCCCAAAAGGAAAAATAAGCGAATTTTTGCACAGGGGTGTGTGCATTTTTTTAAAGAATTAATTTTATCTTCGGTTGATTACCATCATTATTTCATCAATATTTATTTTCCTTATGACTACTTTTAAAAGATAACAAAAAGTCAAAATGATTTGAAAATATTTTTTAGGTTAAAGGGAATATTAAATACGTTGGACGCATTTTTGGTCTTTTTCTTTACTAAAATGAGAGATTTACCTCCCTTTGGCATAAACGCCTATAGCTTGTAAACCAAATCATATACATATGCATTTTTTTGGCTTAAAATAATTAATTATGTTTATTCTTACAATTAAAAAAGAAAAATTAAATTTTTAATTATTTTAGTTGTCAGAAGCCAAACACCTTAACGAATATCTAAGATATGCCACTATTTGGTCATTTATTAGTTAGCCCACGGGCTGACTAGTTACCTTGGGATGAAACTGCAAGTGCGCTAGCGTAGATTATAATCAAAGGCAGATCCAGCATCGACGCGCCGGGCGTGCCCCCCCCCCCCCCTTGTTTGAATTTTTTGTATGTAGAACTTACATGTTCATTATCCTAAAATCAAGGAAAAAACACCTCTTACTTGTAAGAATTCGACAGCTTCCGGGGGCTTCGCCCCCGAACCCCCATCAGGGCTTTGCCCTTGACCCACAGCCCCCCCAGACGCCCTGCCTTCTACTGCGCCCTCCCGTTATGAAATTCCTGGATCCGCCACTGATAATTCTGAGGAAAAAATAGTTAGATGATTCTTTTTAAAGAAATTCATATTACATGTACTCTCTTACTAATGGGCGCGCTTCTTCATGCACACTCCCTGGTCAGTGATGACGGCCTCTATTTATAAACTGGTCTGTTTTCCGTCGTTCTCGACGACGAAGTATATTATGAACAGTTTTAACTGAGAAAGTTGTCTTGAAGTGTTTGAGACAAAAATGCTTCAATGCTGCTTAGAAATCCAAGTAAATGACCTGTACACTTTATAACTAGCGCAAAACAAGATACTAATAGCCCCCCCCCCCCCCCCGGACAAAACTCACACGATGATGGTCTTACCATATACATGTATTATAAATGAGTTTAAAATACATCTTTATATACAGTTTTGAAATTGTTTAGTTTTTCTTTTCAATCGATTTCAGGACCTTTCTCATATTTATAATAACGTGCTTTTTTATGAAATGAAAACCAGTACAGATCATTATGTCTTCTTCATTTTGCCGATTCTTTACTTAGAACATTACGGGAGTGAAGCCCATTCCGCTACGGCTACTGACTACACTATTGTCACTGTATTAAAAGGAAACCCTTGTTCATCACAAAGCATGAAATAAGATGCTACTCGCGTCATGACTTTCTAAGCATTTTTAAAAACCTAACCTTGTAACGTACATTATTAATATATGTAATACTGAAAAAAAAGGCTAGGTGGAAAACAGACTGAATCAAGGAGGGATGTCCCATTTACTAGGTGGAGGGCCGGAGTTTGTTTATGATTAGACTAGTCCACTTATTGGATAAATAGTAAGAATAATCAGCAAATCCATTGCTTTAGTGTTGCCTGTCCATATACAATGTGTTCTCTAAAAAAATGAGATAAAATTTACTGTTAATAAAAAAAATCTGGAGCTTAAGAATCATGTTAAAAGAATAAACTTTATTTATTTCCATAAAAGTTATCACACCCATTCAATAGGACAACTCAAGAAAAAGGCGCGAAGATAATTTACATGTGACATTTGGTGCGAAATGATTGTGTCACCCCTTTCATAGAAGCCAAATGGACTGATCCAGTAGTTTAGAAACGCAGAAAAAATGTTACACGGACATGTCTGTACAAAGAATCGCAAAGAATAAACATGTGGATGCAAAAAAATTGAAGGAATTAAACACATCATCATTTTGCATCAGTTATGTGATTCTTTCTTCTGCACACTGTATTTGTTTAAATGCAGGTAACAAATTCCGATGTAAATCAGCTTGCACAAAATCTAGTTCATTAAGAATGATCGCTTAGTTTCGAATCCCTGAAATATTAATCCTTATACTGCCTGACGCACGTGGCGTCAGGCAATAAAGGAAAACATTTCCAAATGTATATATATATATATATATATATATATATATATATATATATATATATATATATATATATATATATATATAAAGAAAGAAAGATATAAAACGTTAGCGCGCTTTCATTTCAAATTCTTCAGACGTCTGAAGAATTTGAAATGAAAGCTCTAACGTTTTACTTCATATTCTTTTGTTATTTACATGTAAAACTGAGTAAGACGACAACCACAGGTTACATGAATACGTCGATACGCAGTACATGTGTGATCCAGAAAATCACATCTTAAAATTGTTTGCCTTTTTGGACAGAATTGGACAGTTTGTATGATGTATATGTAATCCATATTCGGATTATTTTCTAAACATTTGGTCTCTTTAGTACATTTGTTACGGTAATCAAAATTTTGTAGAGCTCGATCAGCATATAAACTTAGTCTAGTTCCAGTCTAAAGGATTTAAAGGTCTGGACACTTTTAAAATCATTAATGAAATACAGAAAATCTTTGCAAGGGGGAGGGGACTATTTAAGTTGAAAATTCCGGTACGATTAGTGTGGATTACATATGAATCTTGAGTATTTTACCGACAAAAACAATTGAAAATTATATGCTTGGAAATTTAAATAAATACATGTATGTTTTCTTAATTTCCTTGTCGGATGCATGTGATAGCTAACATACATTAATTATATTACATACGTTAATATTTCTGTTTTCTATCACTGCTATATTAAAAAAGTTAATCATTATTTTGGACTTTCTTCTTGTACACACAACTCTTACTATGCATAAAGATTTTCCTTATTTTACATCTCTATCGAAAATATGGATTGCTATATATGATATACATCAATTTTCTCCATTATTATGGTGGTTGTTAATAAAAGTATGAACAGGTTGGTTGGTTGTTTAAATTTCTCACTCATTTTGAGCCCTACCACATGCCGGTGGAGGGCTGCCAATTAAGACATGTACTCGGCACTTACGGCCTTGAGGAGAGAGGGATCTTTTTTCATGCGAACACCTACTGCGACACGGGATCTCGGTTTATACGGTCTCATCCGAAGGACCGGTCTCAATTAACGTCATACATTTGGAATTGATCCCGCGACGTAAGGATCAACTCCTTACTCGACGACTCTTGAGCAAACGCTCTTACCACTGCACCATGCGGGCGACAAAATATGAATAGAAACAAGTGGATAGAAATAAGTGAATATTTCAAGACTTACCAAATGCATTCTCCATTTCGGACTTGTTTTATCATTACAAGTTGTTTCCTTTTTTAAAAAACCATAACCGGCTTGAATGATGTGAAATACGTTACAAGCAGGAAGTCAACCACCTTAATGCTGTCCGCCTGTATCAGTTGTTTATTTATTGTTTATTGTTTATTTCAAACAATGAAAGAATGTTTATGAACAAAAATGAAATGCGGGATTTACATTTTCATAAACAAGTATTCAAACATCAGGTCACGCAGTGTGTGTCTTTTTTTCAATACTTTCATACTGGCTTTAGATTCCATACGTAACAAGCTTATTTTTTCAAGATAAATTTAAAAGTGCTATGGGTATGAATGGATGGTTGATTTTCTCACTGACCTCCAGAATATTTTTTTTAAGTTTGCTGCCGCATGAAAATATTATGCATTGGACGGGTTTTTTCATCATTATCACGCAAACTAAACTCAGTATTGTTGCTCAACTGAACAGGTCATAGCAGTGTGCTTAAATGAATAAAATGAATATATTTTAGGTCAGCAATGGCTACATTTGTATATGTAAAGAAATACAAGTGGCCTACATTTTAGCTTATGATGGTGGATTGTATGTAACAACAAACTACGATCTTGTATTTTAGAAACGGCTTGTTATGTCTCCCCTAAAATGTTTCACATAATTGACATTTTGCCTGCCAGTATATGTTAAGTTGTATTTGTGACAGAATTGTTCTGGACCATAGCTCTTCAAACAATGATTGGAGGCCCTGTTAACCGAGGTTTTGTTGTTATAAAGTGAGATTTTCCCCATAGTGAGAATTTTCCCGGAAGACTGACTAAACGTTTCTTCTCGGAAGACTTGGCTATATGGTATAGTGAGTCTTTTTAACGCACGATTAACTACATGATTTCCGGAAGACCGGTTATAATCTAGTGACTTGCTATCAGTGATTTGGGTAAAACATTGATTTTACTTGTGTTTGTTGACATATAACTGCTGTAATAATAAATTTTCTAAATATCCAGTCTATTCATACATTTATTTGCCTGATTTACTTTTTTAAAAAAAAATATATTGACAACGAAAAATATATCACATTATAATGAACATGTATTCTATACAATCACAAAGTGTTCATGCTCGGTCACGTTCTTATTATGTTATATATAAATAGAAAATCTGATATAGGTTTAATTATTACATGTATCATTATTATTATCATTATTAAAAAAAACATGAACCAAGATTATCAGTTCTTTATTTTTAAATATTATCAATATCTGAAATCCTGTGGAACACTTGTACTGTTGTAACAGTCAGCCAGCTTGCGTTTGTGTGATTTCTCAAAACAGTTACAGCATATAATCGTTACTTATAACTTTATTGAATTAATCCGATTAAGTATGTTTTTTCGGCGTTTATTTTCTTCAGCGACTAGCTATCTTTATATACATACATTTAGCCATCCTCACAACGTCTGGGGTCCTATGTCAATCCGCTGCCATACAAAGGCAACTAGTTGACACAGGACCTCGACGTTATGAGGATGGCATTTAGCAAGTTATGTACAACAAAACTTGCTTATTAAGAAAGTCAAAGGATCCTTCAGATTTTATTTCATTGTATCGACTGAAGCTAAACGAAAGCCTTCCTTATAACCTTATAACTTATAGAGTTCCACACAAGACGTTTCAGTACATATGCATGTTAAGGAAGTTATTTCCATTCTCTTCTTGAAAATTAAAATTTATTTTTCTTCTGCTGACATTACCTCCTTTAGTTTTGTTTGATTTTGTATTTTGATCCTTTCAAATGGAGTTCACTTTTCTTACTATTTTGGATTAAATGAACTGAAGTCGTGATTGGATGTCTCAAGCAGAATATGCAATTCTCTAAATAAAAGGTTAATTTTTATATCTTATTATGTATATGAATCATCATGGAGTTTTTCTTTAATATCCCCGGTTAGATATTTCCGTTTCCCCCTGTCATCCTATGATCATATCTGTAGGTGATTCTGTTTGATTATTTTTTAATTCTAAGAGATTCCTTTAATTCCTTATTTTTAAAATAGCTCGCACTGTACTTTAATAATGAAAATGTGTCTTCAACTGGTTAAACCATAGATTTTACTTTTCTATGCCTATTGTGTTGGCAAAGGCCACGCTGCAGGGAGAACAGCTGGGTATAATTTATACATCAGATAAAAAAATAATTATTACATAAAATATCTTATTGTACATAATTCGCGATTCAGTTCCATTCAAACTTTAAAATGGTTGTTTTGGAAATGAAAAAAATAAATTTCCTAAAATGATTTGCTCTTTAAGATTTTCTCTATAAAGTAGATACATAATGTAAGAATCTTAAAAAACCGCATACTCTGAGATCATTTCAAATAAATTTCAAAAATAAATGTAAAATCTGTTTCTAATGTCTAGTGATTTACATGAATTTTTTTGTCGAAGAACGACCAATAGAGATGAATACATTCAATAAATTTATATAAGTCAAAACTTATTTTTCAGATCTTTTTTTGAAACAAAATCTGATATTTGTGCAAATTCATAAAGATATATATTAGTGCATATTGTGGTACTTTCCAATTTCATTAAGAAACATAGATTGAAATAAAGCAAAAACAGAAAATTTACTTAAAACTCTTTTCTTTATTTCATATAATTCCATCAGAATTTGCAATTTCTGTTCCCAAGGAACTAAATAAAATTTTAACATGTTATAAAGAAGAAATCCGCAACTGTCAATATTCAACAAATTCGCAGTGACAAAAAACTAGGTCGTTGACCCTTCACCTCTTTTTTAAGAAGCTCAATAAGTGTCAGAGAAGTGATAATGGTGAGTGGTACATTTTGATACAAATTTGATCTAGTTCTAAAAATTTCCACTACAAAAAAAACGTCATAATAACCTAGGATCGCTCCCTGATCGTAATCCCTTAAACGCTTACTTCCTATGTCTTATGTCGGTATGGGGTTTACGATAATGCAACAAATATACACACTGCCACTTTAAGACGGAAAACACTTGAGGTTTAATAATTAATTAGGCTTTCACAGTCTCAGAATCTGATATTTAAGTGTCTTGTGACTGCCGAACACGTCCTGTTTGATAGTCACAATGTCACGTGACTTTTTAATGTTTTTTTTTTTTCATTCATAAGAAATTATATTTATCATGAAATTTAGACTGGATATTTATTTGTGAGTCTAGTTGATACTAATTATGGAAGCACGTGGTGTTATTTCAATTTTAATATTAATGTTAGGAAATTTTTATCTAACATTTGCAGATACTAAAGATTTTTGTAAATCAGAAAAGATTTTAACGAAACGCCTTGATACTAAATGTGTTTTGTGTTCTAATAATATAAATACCGAATGCCCGAGGAATGCCACAAAATTAACAAGAGACAATGGGCAGAAGAATTGTAAGTTAAATCTTAATATGGGGAATATAACGAACCCAAGGATTATTCAAATGGCGGGATGTTCACATACTTGCTTAGAAAAAATATCCGTCCCGTATTGCTGTGATGGATTTTACGGCCCAAACTGCTTTGGTAAGTATGAAAGCACAAGATCATTAATCAAATAATTTACTTTTTCTTAGTCAAATCATTTTGCTTTAAAATTAAAATTTTCAAGAGAATTCTATTTTGTGTATGGTAGGAAAAATGTATAATTTAAGGTCATCTGATGCCTTAAAAAAAAAAAAGAAATCAGATTTCCTCTGTACTATTTCTTTTTTTGCAGTTTATGAATAAACATTGTATAAACAAGCATTACGAATTGCAACCAAAACTAGCAGAACTTTTTAAATCTTGCATCTGAATTTCAAAATATACTGCACATCTACAAATGCATCTGTCATATTGTAAATTCTGAGTAATAAAGTGGTATAAACAATGTACATGCATTATAAATTATCTTTTTATAAAATGTATTTATACCAACACGCAAAGAATTGAGAAACAGCTATATTAATATAAATATGTGTGCCAGCCTTCCTGTACCTGCAATTAATTGTAAGAACATTTCATTCATTCGACAAATACACTAGAGAGAAAACAGGAAAAAAAAAATAGGCATTACATCAAAGTAAAAAATTAATCAATTTAAACTCATCTGGATTACAACTTATAATTTCTTTGCATTTAATTTTTAATGTTTAATATCATTTTATCATTTATACATATACTATCTTACATGTACATGTATTATTATATAAAAGCAGGGGCTGTTAAATGGCATGGATTTTAGTTTTGAGAATTTTATCTGATTGATTATCCTGCTTATTAGAAAACGAGGATGTAGCCTTTTTTTCTACTTGTCAGCATGCCCGAAATATAATTGGAAAACCTGTAATAACAAAGGTACCTGTAATGACACCATTACCGGAAATGGAGAGTGCGCATGTCAAGTATGTAATAAAATTTCTTCCATAGTTTATTGTATTCAGAAGTTGTCAGTTTTAAGTTTTCAAGTGAGACCATGTTTGACATGTAACACATTTTCTTATCTATAGATCATTATAATTCATTTATGGTTAAAAGTAAAAGGGATTTGATTTATGAATATGATCATCTTTTAGTTTATGGCCTATACATTCAGTAAATAATGATTTAAATATTTATTAAGAGTGTTTATATAGGCAGTGTGCCTGTTGCATAATAATGCATATGACATAATAAAATATTGTTAAAAAGTATTTTTTATTTAAGTTTATGATCAACTTGTGTGAGAAAGTAAATATAAAATAATGATGGAATATTTACAGACATTATTACATAATGTTATAATTCAGGCCAGAAATATTACGCCGGACATTTAAATAAAAGAATTTTAAATTATTTTTATCATGTTTATCATATTCCATGTTTTAGGCAAACTTCACTGGTTATGCCTGCGAAAAATGCGTGGAAAGCAATGTATATGGCGAAAACTGTAATGAAAGTAAGAGCTACAGCTACTTGAAGAGTAGTGTACAAGTGGTCATTTACATGCAAATATTTCCATAAGAGCAAAAAGCTCGAATTTCTCATTTTCTGTTTAGAATTTAACGAAATTCATTTGCTGCTCTATAGCGTCCTTCTATTAACATTTAATTATAAACCACTTTTTGAATTATTTAAATGTAAAATGATTATCTCTTAGCCTGTAGCTGTGTAAACGGAGTCTGTGACAGTGGAATTCAGGGTTCCGGATTATGTGAGTGTTTCTCGGGTTGGAAGGGAGACCTCTGTGATGAGGGTAAATATAAACAATAAATTTTTTATGTGCCCCTGTGTCAATTACATTATTTTTGAATGACCTAAAATATATGATTCAGTTTCGAAAGGGAATTGTCTATGAATAAACATAATGATTTCACTGACAAAACTGAATAGGCCTATTGCTAATGTTTATAAGTACAAAGATTCTGATTTCTTTAAGAATTTAAAAATTAGGTATACATACATGTATACATGCCTCTCGTTTAAGCAACAAAAGAAAGCTTAAGATGATTACGTACAGTTTTTTTTTTTCAATATTGAAAAAAAAACAAATATACTATAGTACCTAATACATGTAACATAATGATCATATCTTTATCAGAAATTTCTGGTTGTGACTATAAGAACTGCAGTGAGAACTCACGTTGTATTGAGGTGGCAGGATCTAATTACACCTACTGCTCCTGTAATTTAGGATATGAAAGGGACATAAATGCGACAGAGCACACCTGTAATCGTAAGTAACGGTAACCATTGCTTTATTACAAACGTTTTATGGCGATGTAAAGTTTAATGAAAAAAATAACAGATAATTTATTATGCATTTCTTTAAGATGTTTCTTTTCGCATTATGTAAGAGATTGAGTTATCCTTCATTCTATTCTATCATTTCGTTAATTGACCGTCTTCCTGGCTGTTGATTTTTTGAAATCAAACTATATTTACATGAGAAAGGGTAATTAGGCATTATGCAAGGGATTCGACAAACCACCGTACTACATGTATAACCGCTCCTTTTGTTTTCACGGTCATACATGTATATAGGTCCCTAATGATGTGAAGTTTCATTTTGAATAAATAGTACATAAATTAAAATCTATTTATAACTATACGTATTTAGTGTTTCTGTGCTTCTTTGATTGAAAAAATTGGCCAATAAGCGAGGGCATTGATTGGAATGAAGGGCGAAGAGAATCAGATTATTGAAATGAGACCTTACTATATGTGCTATTTCAGTTTGTAACGAATTCATCGAAAATGTAATGAACACGTTTTATTATATTTTGTATTGTTCATACATTTTGTTTCTTTGTGTTTCTCTCACACGGGAAATACTTGTACATCGTACAAATAAGTGAATCTGAAATTATTCTTCGTCCTAGAGCTTACTTTAACTCCAAACATGCCTGGCTTCTTAAGCAATGAATTATCTATTTAAAAGTGATTACACGGAAATTTACCTTCTATAGACGTCAAAAGCATTAGTTTTCTTCTTTCAGCCATTGATGTATGTGCAAAAGGTAAACATGAATGTAGCGAGAACGCAACCTGCATTTTTCTTGGAGCCTCTCAATATAACTGCTCCTGTCTAGAGGGGTTCCGAGGGGACGGTTACGTCTGCACACCCATCGATCCCTGTCGAGATTTTTACGGGGGATGTAACTTTACCACCTCAATATGTACATATCGCTCTCCTGGTGTGGTATGTAAAATATTTTAATCTTACTGTTCTAACAATTCTTAAAATTGTAATCGCATAAAAGCTTGGTCAAAATGCTTCAGTTACCTTAAGGATCAAATTGTGAAAGAAACTTCAGTTGAAAGATACCAGATCTCGCAGCAAATATTAAAGCTTAATTTGCAATCATATTAAGTCAATTCATTATATTGTACATGCCAAAATGATTGACCAAAACCATATTTTTGCTTTCATAGAGAGAATGTGTTTGCAAGACTGGTTACGAGAGTTCCTCCGAACAGAAGTGTGAGCTCATCAATCTATGCTTGACCAATAGTAGCCTTTGTGACAAAAATGCAGATTGTGAAATGATTGGTCCGCTGGAACACGAGTAAATATTATTTAGAAAAAAAACACGTATTCTATGATCTTTCTAAATGACTTAAATTAAGAGATCACATTAAAAACACAGAGAAATAAACATTGTCATTTTTCACCAATGACACCAAAATACATGTATGTTTATGTACATTTATGTTTCGGGCCTATCGTTTAGATTCGTCGTTTAAAACGTGTCTTTACAGATGTGTCTGTCATGAAGGTTATGCAAGTGATGGAAAAGTATGTTTTAACAATCTAATGGGGGTAAGCTGATTATAACTTAATTACAAATAAGTTTGTTTGTTTTTTTTCACACGGAATTTCCTGAAGAAGGAATCATATTACAAGATATTTCATCTTTTTTACGAGTAATTTATTTCTTGCGAACTTGAAACACCAATGACGTTGCATTCCAGTTCTCAGAATACAAGGAAGGAGACATCGTCGCAAGCCACGGCCAAAATGTACGATTCTCTCCCATTCTGGTCGCAAACCACGGCCAAAATGTACGATCCTCTCCCATTCTGGCCGTGTAGGAGATAGCTATATGCGGACTCCGGACCGTGGCTTGAGACGATGGGAAGGAGACTTTTTTTTATTTTTAATTATTTTCTTCGACAGTTGATAGAAGATATTCATAACGACGATCCTACTTTGGAGTCTAAAATGACCTGGGCCATCAAATTGGTGAAGAATATTTACCACGATGAGTTCCGCTATCATGGTCCATTCACCGTCTTCCTACCAACGGACTTTGGATTCCGGACCATTTACAGGAAAATGGATGTAATTATAATCGTTCCAGTGTTTTTTGAGATTAAACTTTTCCTGATGATGCATGCGCATACAGTTCACTGACCTTTTTCCGTTAATCCATGACAAGAACTTGTTAATTTTCAGATAAGAAAGTCGTTTATGAATGCATATATGAGTTTCATAATTTTGCTAAAATATAATTCCGACCAGTCTGATTGTCATTAAAAATAATGTCATTTATCGATGTTCATCTTTTCTTGCAGTCTTATTAAAAACATTTCATTACTTACATGTACAGATAGAAGAGTTTCTTAATGATACAGACACAGCTGGCCAGATTTTACGACAACATATCATTATCGGAAAGTGGACTATGGAGAATCTTACACGAATGAATACATTTTATACACTACAAGGGAAAGAGGCTGAAATCCAAACAAAAACAGTCAGTTAAAAATCAGTAACTTACTTTCAAATTCGGTTTTACTTTCAAATACCAAATACTTGTGTTTGATAATTTGGCACACTTTAACCACACTCTACTTTTTCCATATCAAAATATCGTATTGTTAACATTTTCGTGTTTAAATTTGAATTCTGTAGTAAAATGGGTATATTAATTTCATTTTTAAGCGTGGAGATATAACATACCGGTATAAATTAGGCGGATCTCGGGTGAAATCCTCAGTGGTCAAACAAAACATGATAGCCTCTAATGGAATAATCCACGTAGTCCAAAAACTACTCACAAATCAGCCAGATGTCAAGGGAGACAACAAGGTGAGTACTTATGTCATACGATAGCAGTGATTTGAGAGTAGTTCTATATGCAAAATCATTGGCTCGTAATTTTTGAATTCATTGGGTGGAGTTAAATACGAAAGTTAGAAGATTTCACAACATCGACAAAAGTTTGTTAACAATGTTAGAGGATATACAATATCTTTAATTACTTTACTATCAGAACTTTTATAAGATATTTTTCCATAACAACAAAATCTATACTTATAAATTAATAAATTTTGCAAATAAACTCCGAAACGGGCGCACCAGAGTTCTTACTTACTCCTCTAACAATACAATAGGTACAAGATGATGTCCGTAAACTATATTTAGATTTCACTCGCATAGTAAGTATCGCACATAAAATTAAAAGTCTACTTTCATTTTCTATAAACAGCCATTAAATAGCAAAAACGTGAGTACAGCGGCGGTTCCGGTTGGCGGATCTAAGTTACTGGCAATTTTTAATGAAACTGATAACAAGCAATCGTTTATTTTTTTCATAAAACGTCATCACTAAGTTATTCAATCAAAACTTGATTAAAATGGTATGAAAGAAGTAAGTTGTGATAACCGAAAGGGAAATATGCAAATTATTTTCGTCATTCACCAATCTTAATATTGACGGAAGCTTCTAGAACATCATATAGCTTCGAGTCCGATGTTAAAAAGAAAAACGATGCATGAACATTGTGAATGGTCATTGAAATAATGGTAAATCATTGATAACACTCTAAGTTGTGAATATATTTATATATCGAAAGACTATTACACATATTCAGTATGTTTTCTTAATATATCGGTAAAATTTGTATATATTCCCCACCGAGAGCATCGTGGCAACGAACCCAAAGTACAATTTGTACTTCGTAATAAACTTGCTTACATGAAAAGAGGAAATTAATGAATAAGGTATTGTTCAAATACAATTAAAGTTGTAAAATTTTGTGCTTTAATCAATACATTTCAGTTTTTTTTCTGAATACAGTCTTTTGTATCAAATACTCGGACTTTTCATAGGGCGTTAAAAGCTAATTTTTACACAGGTACTTGGGTCTTGGTTTATAAATATGTATGTACCTTATTGATATGTAAAAAAGTAAAGTGCATTTTCTACATATCAATAAGGTACATACATATTCCCCCTCCCCCCCCCAAAAAAAATCAATCTATCAGTAAAATGTGCATGTTCGTTACTTTTGCTTTTATTATTGACGAAAATGAAATAAGAGCATCTGAAGTACAATATCAATAACATAGTACAACAGGTTTCACAGTAAACGTCAATTAATGAAATTGTTTTTGTTTTTTCAATTTTTTACAAAAAAGGGTGGGGGTGGAGACATACATGTAGACATGCAGGATTTTGAACAAAGTAGTTCTTCCTACTATAAGCCTGTAAACTGTCACTAGAAACTACAAAATATATTATTGGAATTTTTCCGTCGGTAGTGGTATAAATTCATTTCCCCGCGCCTGCGCGGGATTTCATCTAGTATTATATATATTACAAATTTATATCTTTTTTTCAGAAATCTATCTTTACATTGTTAAAAAAGGACAGACGATATAACATTATGGAGTCTTTAATTGTGGTAGGATCCGTATATACTTCCTTTATTCTAGTTTTAAATTATAAAATTCTAACGATCATTAATTTTATTTTTAAATAATTACTCTTAACTCCAATTATTTTCTAAGAGAGCTGGTTTAGAATCAGAATTTGAACAGAACGGTATCACTGTTTTCGCCTCCAGTAATAGCGCTTGGAACAATTTACCACACGGAGCTATGGATTACCTTAAAAGTGAAGAGGTATGAGGGTTTAATAATTGAAAGTCATCATAAAAATTTTACACAGATACCTCTGTCTATTTTGACTGTAGCCTAGAAATTTCATTCAGATATATGTAAAACTTTTTCGAAATAGTGAGATAAACACAAGAATAAGTTTCGTCTAGCGCCGCACGACATTACTGACGTCTGTTTGACGTTCCTCTTCGGCTCTCATTTTCAGTTTATCCAAAGTCTATTAATTTAAATCTCTCAAATGCTCCTTATTCTTCATGCTTTCAATTATCTTTACTGTTTTACTATAGAGCGTCTCGCTTTAAGTTTTTTTTTTTTTAAATTATTTGAACTGTTTTAAGTTGATTTCCATATTCATATCGTTGTGCGTGATCTTGTATATCGTCGTATTTAACAGGAAGTGACGATAAAGGTCATCTGATCCTCCGCTCACTCCTTTCACTGTTACAATTTTTAAAATTTTGACGACCTGAGTGAACACCAAGATCTGACATCATACACTTTTACCACAAATAAATGGGGAAAAATGGACTTTGTAGAGATAGAAAAAGTGCATAGAATACCTTTGTAAAATATCTTTGAAGTCAAAAGATAGAGAGAATGAAGAAAGTGTGTGGAGAATCAGCTAACCTTAAATGTCCTTACTCTCGTAACGGACGCAGAGAATAAATCAGAACAGCAGAATGAAAATGGAAATGAACTATGGAACAATTAACTAATTTTCATAAACAATTCAAAGCAACGTTCTAGCACAAGTTGGTCGTGTAGATTAGATAAAACATGTGTTTGAGAGATTTCAAAGATTTGTGGATAAACCGAAAATGATTGACGAAAAGTATCGTCAAAAAGACGTCAGTAAGGTCGTGCAGCGCTAGACGAAACTTATTCTTGTGTTTATCTCACTACTGTATAGGGGGAAAATAACTCGCGGTGTTAATATTCGCTATATTCACGGTGTTAATAAATCCGTGAATTCAAGAAACAGTGAATAAGTTTTTAATAACCTTCATGTTATATTTGGAAATTTAAGAATAGACTACGATAGGTATATTTACGTGTAGTACATGGTCTTTTCATTAATTACGAGTCGCTCTTGTCATTCAATTATTTTAATTATCACGCTTTACTTTAATTTAGATCAGCAGATAATAACCTGTATTTGTTAAAAATCTGTTTTAATAGCTAACGCTACATGTTTCATCAATCAAAACACGTGGGTCATGGGTTTTGATTACCCGTGCATAACTATGTTTCCACGTGTATTTGTTACCTGCACTATCATACGTATTAGTTTTTATCGACATTTAAGTTTTAAAAAATCATTCAAATAATATCGAACTTGCTGAAGATGTGGAAGGATATTAACATTAACACATTTCTTACCGTCCAGCAGATGTCCAGTTGTTTTTTTGCCGCGATGTATTATCCCTTCGGAAAGAAGATCATGGGGTGTCGTAATAGCATATAGGAAAATGACTCGACGTTTATAGTCAAGGACTTTTAAAAACTAATTATTAAATCTAACTATTTTATATGAACATACCCTGTGAAGTGAATACATAACGCTGATTAAAGTCGTTCTAGCTATGCTATGGATTAAACGGATATAGACAAGGGAGGTCACTTTATTATATACATGTATCGATTCCGCGAATTCAACAAACCGCGATCGTGTCAGAGGAGAGAAAAACGTGAAAATTACAACCCGTGAAATTAATCCCCTATACAGTATTTTAAAAAGTTTAACATATATCTGAATGAATTTTTAGACAAAAGTTAAAATAGATAGAGATATAAGTAACTATAGAAAATTTTGTTGATAACTTCCAATTAGTTAAGATTTTATAGATTTTATAAGTGTTGTATCAGTGCGTTTGGGTCATCCTTGTATTTGCTAGATTTATCTTGATGAAAATATTTTTTCCCATTGTGAATTTTAACAACTTTAAACAAAACCCTTTATATAAGTTATGAATGTTTTATTTATTGCTAAATGTTTTACTACATGAAGATTAAAATAAGTTGCCTAATTATTTACTTATTAATTAGTAATTAATTTACTATATGTAAGTAATATGCTTGAGTTTTAATGAGCAATTACAATTTTGATACTTTATCAAATAACGCTGAATGTTTTAATTAAATGAGGATATCATTAGGACTTAGGATCACTGAAGAATATTTTTACACTTTTGAAATTTTCTGCCTGAATGTTATACGTTCTGTACTTGTAGGGTCAAACTACACTGAAGTTAATTTTGAGACATCAGATTGTTAATGAAACGGTAGGTAAATAACTTATATTCATTAAAAATTACTCTATTAATGAATAAAAGTCATCAGTATATACGGGTTGTATACTTTAGCAGGACAAACTAACCTAAAAATGTTTTGTGCTTGTTTAAAAATTTGTCTTGGAAAAAAAATGTAAACCTTAACATAATTTGAATATTTATTGAAAGTGTCAGTGTGGCTTTTGGGGGGTCCAAAGTTCTAATACATTAATCCTTTAGATCCCCATCAAAACACACAATAAATATTTCTGAGCAGCAATTATGATTCGTTTAGTTCCTGAAACAAAGTATTACAATGAAGGAAATACTTTTTCATACTATACTAGATTTAAACTAGCTTCTGGAATTATGTATTCTACTTAATTTGGAATAACGAAGCGAACATGAAAACGATCATATCAATAATGCATTCTTCTTTGATTTGGAAATCGAAGTATCAATTGTAATCCTTATATTTATGGAAGCCATGTTTGTATTAATGATTGTACGAAAGTCTCACCACCCCCACCCCACCCCCCTCTCAAAAATAAGACTAACAAAAGTATATAATTTATCAAACAGATAGAAGTGGCAGATTTAATCAATAGAGGAACAATAAGAACTCGCAGTCAGTCACTTGTAGCAGTTTTAGTAACAACACAGGTTTGAAACATTTTATTTAACTTTAAAGTTATAATTATAATAATTTGCAACAGGTAAAGAAACAATTATTCATTGCTTTATTAAAATTTGATAAACGTTTTAATAAATGTTTGAACATCAGAGGAAAAGTAATTGGTTTTGTTCAGTTTTGGTCGCAATGTAAAGCAGTATTAATGTTGCTTTGATAACCTTTCGGTATTTTTATCATTCTAGGGACAAATACGCTTAGATAGGGAAACCAACATCACACAGACTGACATACCAGCATCAAACGGCTTGTTTTATCACATGGACAACGTTCTTCTGCCAATAGACCAAGAGAAAATCTTGCCTGGAATCTGTAGTTATTTTAATACCACTCACAAAGAAAGGGTAAATTTATGACATCGTAATTGTTGATTGGTTAAGGACTCAGTCATTTTTGTCACCTAGCTCATGTTTTTTTCTGTTTACTGAGCACACGTCAGACACAAAGCGATCATTTCGAATTGGTTTGTCTAATGTGCTCTTTACGGTTCAATGGGTCAGATTTTTTTTCGGGGACACATTTCCTTTTTCTCAATATGGAAAGCATATCGAAATGCCCAAATGACAGAGTTCCTAAAGAATTGTCATGATGAAGCCATTTATTTTATCATATAGATCTATTCCAGGTATAGTCATATATAATGTTTGTTTTACAGGGATACTGCAGACCGTGTTATGCTACTTTGGAGTGCGAGAAAGGAATTCCTACAGTAAGTAGAAAGTGAAAGTAGTGTCCTCAAAGTAACTTAAATGTGAGAAAGCAATCCACAGAAAGTAAATGTGAGAATGGAATCTCCACAATAAGTTGAATACAAGAATGATATCACCACAGAAAGTAGAATGCAAGAATGGAATCTCCACAATAAGTTGAATACAAGAATGAAATCAACACAATAAGTAGAATGCAGGAATGAGATCCCAACATTAATTAGAATGCAAGAATGTTCAATATTCTACCTTTCTGTATATCCATCCTCATTAATCTATACAACTTTTTGTTACTTTAAATCCCATCATTGTAAAACTTTGAATAAAGGAATTAATATCTATGCGGATAAAATTATTCATTTTACTTAATATATAAACATGACTTAAGTTGTTATTCTCAAGATATTTTCTAAAAATGTGTTTGTATCATCTATTCTTAGTCAAATATGAAAATGGAATCCCCACAATGAGTAAAAAACGAAAAAGGAATCCCTCAGAAAGTAAAAAGTCTCCCTAAATAAGTAGAATTTGAAAATGGAATCCACAAAGTAAATAGAATATGAGAAAGGGATCACAGAATAAATACCCCACAGAAAATAGACTGCGAGAATGTCATCCCTATAAAAACTAAAATGTGTGAATGGAATCTCATCAGGAACAAAGTTGTTAGAGTAGAGTCCTCGGAATGTAAAATGTGTGATCCTTAGAGTAAGTAAAAGGTGGGAATGACATCCATATAGTAAATAAAATTTGAGGGTGGGATCTGCACTGAAATAGAATGTGGTAAAGAATTACCCTGTGTAAGTTCAATGTGAAAAAAGGAATTCCCGTAGAATCTCTTCACTAAGTTGCATTTGTAGAGTTAAATCTGTACAGTACGTAGAATGCGAAAACAGAATCCCTAGAATGGGTAGAATTTGGGATTGGAATGAAATATATGGAGATAACGAACAGTATTCAAGCTCAAAAGTCCATTCAACAATACAAATTTTGAAGCAGGGCAAAGTAAGTTGAATGTGAGAGTGGAACTCCAAGTTTAAGAGAGTGGAACCTTAAAATGTAGAATATTAGAATGAAATTCGAATTCTTAACAGAGCACAATGTGGAAGTGGAATTTATACAGTAGTTTGAATGTAAGAGAGTGGATTCCCTTTTGTAAGTACCTTCATTAAGAATGTGAAAACAATATCCCTTTAGTACCGAGTATGTAGCATGCATAATTTGAATCTTTATATTTACCAAAGAGTGAGAATTCAGTCCATTTACTTAGTCGAATGTGAGAATGTAATCCCTATAATTAGTTGAATGTGAAAATGTGAAATTATAAAATAACAGAGATTTTTGAGAAAAATTTAATAAATTGTTTGAAAATCTTTAAGGAACAAAATTAAGAACAGCTGTTAAAAGTCAAAGATTTTATAAC